>NC_082670.1:50055422-50367053 GCF_025265405.1 Mesoplodon densirostris
TGTCTTTCACTTTCTGACTTACTACAAGTCACGTGATTACCTGTAGACTCATCTACGGTGCTGCAAATGGCATTGTGCCCTTTCTTTCCTTGGCTAAAATTCTGTCTTAGCGAGGTCCATTTTCTGCAATGTGATTCCCTGAGGGCTGAGGATTAGCTGACCTGGGCAGGCTGACCCTGCCGGCAAGCCCTCCCCAGGTGTGCCTGGGTTGAGGTCAATAGAAACAGCACTCCAGGAAGCAATAGCCCCTGCAGCTGTGCCTGACTCCATATTCTCTGCCCCGTCAGCAGTCTCGGGGCTGTGCTGGTGGGAGGGTGTGAGGGTCCACGGCTTTGTTGGTGGCCCGGTGTGAGTGGGGCTCTGCTGGACTTTCTGCAGGAGTTGCCAGGCTGCCACCTGTAAAGAAGAGGATGTGTCACCCATAACCTCCGCTGGAATTTCTCTCCGGGCTGAGGTGAGGAAGGAAAACAAGGAGTGGGGGCCGGGACAGGAGGGGTATCTCAGCCAGGGAAATGGAAAGCTTCCAGAAGAGCGCCCGGGGACAGGACCATCCTGGCTGGCCTGCAGGCACCAGGTTGGCCTGCGTGCTGTCACTGGTGTGGCTCCACGGCCCTTCCTCTAGGCTTTCAAGCCCTTGTACATATTCAGGTGTTTTACCTGGGAAGGGTGGGAACAGTTCATCAGCAGCTGGCCTGGGGCTCAGCTCACGTTTACTCACAGAGGCCTCGGCACGGTCCCCCAACTTTGCAATGAGGACGCTCCTTGTGTGGGGGGGCCGGGCTCCTGGCTGTATGGGAGATGATTCCCCACCTCTGACCAATTTCAGAATTGTTTACCGCTGGAGCAAGTGCCCTGATAGGGTTTTCCTCTGTATAACTGCTGGGTTCAGGTTTTTTTTTTTCTTTTTTGGTTCAAGTTAGAATTTATTCATCTTTTATGTATTTATTGATATAAGCATGGAAATAATTCATTCATATAAATACATCTGTGTGAAGGGAAGAACTTTTTTGTGTTTTATTTTTAAATTTTATTTCTAAAATTTTGAAGTTTAATTATAATTATTTTTCTATACAGCAGGTTATTATTAGTTATCTCTTTTATTCATATACATATATACAGGTCAATACCTATCTCCCAACTCATCTGACCACCAACACCCCATGGCTTCCCCGACTTGGTGTCCATACGTTTGTTCTCTACCTCTGTTTCTCTATTTCTGCCCTGCAAACCTGTTCATCTGTACCATATATCTAGGTTCCACATACATGCATTAAGACAGAATATTTGTTTTGCTCTTTCTGACTTACTTCATTCTGTATGACAGTCTCTAGATCCACCGACTTCTCTACAAATAACATAGTTTCCTTCCTTTTCATGGCTGAGTCATATCCCATTTTATATATGTACCACATCTTTATCCATTCTTCTGTCTGTGGGCATTTAGGTTGCTTCCATTACCTGGCTATTGTAAATAGTGCTGCAATGAACATTGTGGTGAATGTGTGTTTTTGATTTATGGTTTTCTCTGGGTATATGCCCAGAAGTGGGATTGCTGGATCCTATGGTAATTCTACTTCTAGTTTCTTTAAGGAAACTCCATACTGTTCTCCATAGTGACTGTATCAATTTACATTCCAACCAATAGTGGAAGAGGGTTCCTTTTGTCCACACCCTCCCCAGAATTTGTTGTTTGTAGATTTTCTGATGACGCCGATGCTAACAGTTGTGAGGTGATACCTCATTGTCGTTTTGATTTGCATTTCTCTAATAATTAGTGGTGTTGACCAGCTTTTCATGTGCGTCTTGGCCGTCTCTGTGACTTCTTTGAAGAAACGTCTATTTAGATCTTCAGCCCATTTTTGTATTGGGTTGTTTGTTTTATTAATATTAAGCTGCGTGAGCTGTTTATATATATTGGAGATTAAACCTTTGTCCATTGATTCGTTTGCGAACGTTTTCGCCCATTCTGAGTGTTGCCTTTTTCCATTCCCGTTTTTTTTAACCAAAAAAGAAAGAAAGCAAAAGAAGCAGAACACTAATATGCGTGAAATATGCCTCTTAAAACTGTCGTTTTGAAATAAGGACGTCTTTTGAACTATTTGGTCGATATATGACCCAAGGATTTGTTTTCAGGGCAGGTGTCATTTACAGGCCTGCAATGATTTGGAATATCCACTGACTATTAGTGCTGGGATTAAAGCTGCTGTTGTGTGAAATGGCGACAAGGGGGCAGCAGTTCTCCCTTAGCAAATCTGGTTACTAAGGCAACAGAGCCTCAATGGAAGTCGTGTTCTAGATTGGAATTTAGAATGGAATGTGCCAGGAGAAAGCCCCTCAAGTTTGTCTCACTACTTCTTGTTCGTGTTTTTAATTTAATTTTTTATTTTTTATTACAGCAAGTTTGATTACAACGTTTGGCTTGTTGTAGGTGTGCAAGATGTGGTTCTTTTACACATATACATATATCTGTTGTTCCTGGGACCCTTTTCCCATGTACGTTATGACAGAATGTTGAGTAGTCTTCTCTTGGCATTCCGTAGGTCTTTGGTGATTATATATTTCACCTGTGTTTGTATATGTCTCTAACCCCAATATCGTAATGAATCCAATCCTCACACCTTTCCATTGGTGAACCATAAGTTTGTTTAATGAATCTGTGATTGCCCTTCTCCGTGGAAATATCTGCCCTGGTATCCGTTTTTAGGTAACACCTATAAGTGATATCCTCCGATATGTGTCTGTCACTTTCTGACTTACTACAAGTCACGTGATTACCTGTAGACTCATCTACGGTGCTGCAAATGGCATTGTGCCCTTTTTTTCCTTGGCTAATATTCTGTCTTAGCGAGGTCCATTTTCTGCAATGTGATTCCCTGAGGGCTGAGGATTAGCTGACCTGGGCAGCCTGACCCTGCCGGCAAGCCCTCTCCAGGTGTGCCTGTGTTGAGGTCAATAGAAACAGCACTCCAGGCAGCAATAGCCCCTGCAGCTGTGCCTGACGCCATATTCTCTGCCCCGTCAGCAGTCTCGGGGCTGTGCTAGTGGGAGGGTGTGAGGGTCCACGGCTTTGTTGCTGGTCCGGTGTGAGTGGGGCTCTGCTGGACTTTCTGCAGCAGCCGCCAGGCTGCCACCTGTAAAGAAGAGGATGTGTCACCCATAACTTCCGCTGGAATTTCTCTCCGGGCTGAGGTGAGGAAGGAAAAAAAGGAGTGGGGGCCAGGACAGGAGGGGTATCACAGGCAGGGAAATGGAAACCTTCCAGAACAGCTCCCGGGGCCAGGACCATCCTGGCTGGCCTGCAGGCACCAAGTTGGCCTGCGTGCTGTCGCTGGTGTGGCTCCACCGCCCTTCCTCTAGGCTTTCAAGCCCTTGTACATATTCAGGTGTTTTACCTGGGAAGGGTGGGGACAGTTCAGCAGCAGCTGGCCTGGGGCTCAGCTCACGTTTACTCACAGATGCCTCGGCACGGTCCCCCAGCTTTGCAATGTGGACGTTCCTTGCGTGGGGGGGCCGGGCTGCTGGCTGTATGGGAGATGATTCCCCACCTCTGACCAATTTCAGAATTGTTTACCGCTGGAGCAAGTGCCCTGATAGGGTTTTCCTCTGTATAACTGCTGGGTTCAGGTTTTTTTTTTTCTTTTTTGGTTCAAGTTATAATTTATTCATCTTTTATGTATTTATTGATATAAGCATGGAAATAATTCATTCATAGAAATACATCTGTGTGAAGGGAAGAACTTTTTTCTGTTTTATTTTTAAATTTTACTTCTAAAAATTTTGAAGTTTAATTATATTTATTTTTCTATACAGCAGGTTATTATTAGTTATCTATTTTATTCATATACATATATACAGGTCAATACGTATCTCCCAACTCATTTGACCACCAACACCCCATGGCTTCCCCGACTTGGTGTCCATACGTTTGTTCTCTACCTGTGTTTCTCTATTTCTGCCCTGCAAACCTGTTCATCTGTACCATATATCTAGGTTCCACATACATGCATTAAGACAGAATATTTGTTTTGCTCTTTCTGACTTACTTCATTCTGTATGACAGTCTGTAGATCCACCGACTTCTCTACAAATAACATAGTTTCCTTCCTTTTCATGTCTGAGTCATATCCCATTTTATATATGTACCACATCTTTATCCATTCGTCTGTCTGTGGGCATTTAGGTTGCTTCCATTACCTGGCTATTGTAAATAGTGCTGCAATGAACATTGTGGTGAATGTGTGTTTTTGATTTATGGTTTTCTCTGGGTATATGCCCAGAAGTGGGATTGCTGGATTCTATGGTAATTCTATTTCTAGTTTCTTTAAGGAAACTCCATACTGTTCTCCATAGTGACTGTATCAATTTACCTTCCCACCAATAGTGGAAGAGGGTTCCTTTTGTCCACACCCTCCCCAGAATTTGTTGTTTGTAGATTTTCTGATGACGCCGATTCTAACAGGTGTGAGGTGATACCTCATTGTCGTTTTGATTTGCATTTATCTAATAATTACTGGTGTTGAGCAGCTTTTCATGTGCGTCTTGGCCGTCTCTGTGACTTCTTTGAAGAAACGTCTATTTAGATCTTCAGCCCTTTTTTGTATTGGGTTGTTTGTTTTATTAATATTAAGCTGCGTGAGCTTTTTATATATATTGGACATTAAACCTTTGTCCATTGATTCGTTTGCGAATGTTTTCGCCCATTCTGAGGGTTGCCTTTTTCCATTCCCGTTTTTTTTAACCAAAAAAGAAAGAAAGCAAAAGAAGCAGAACACTAATGTGCGTGAAATATTCCTCTTGAAACTGTCATTTTGAAATATGGACGTCTTTTGAACTTTTTGGTCGATATATGACCCCAGGATTTGTTTTCAGGGCAGGTGTCATTTACAGGCCTCAATGATTTGGAATATCCACTGACCATTAGCGCTGGGATTAAAGCTGCTGTTGTGTGAAACGGCCACAAGGTGGCAGCAGTTCTCCCTTAGCAAATCTGTTTACTAGGGCAACAGAGCCTCAATGGAAGCCGTGTTGTAGATTGGAATTTAGAATGGAATGTGCCAGGAGAAAGCCCCTCAAGTTTGTCTCACTACTTCTTGTTCGTGTTTTCAATTTAATTTTTTATTTTTTATTACAGCAAGTTTGATTACAACGTTTGGCTTGTTGTAGGTGTGCAAGATGTGGTTCTTTTACACATATACATATGTCTGTTCTTTCTGGGACCCTTTTCCCATGTACGTTATGACAGAATGTTGAGTAGTCTTCTCTTGGCATTCCGTAGGTCTTTGGTGATTATATATTTCACCTGTGTTTGTATATGTCTCTTAACCCCAATATCATAATGATCCAATCCTCACACATTTCCATTGGTGAACCATAAGTTTGTTTAATGAATCTGTGATTGCCCTTCTCCGTGGAAATATCTGCCCTGGTATCCGTTTTTAGGTAACACCTATAAGTGATATCCTACGATATGTGTCTTTCACTTTCTGACTTACTACAAGTCACGTGATTACCTGTAGACTCATCTACGGTGCTGCAAATGGCATTGTGCCCTTTTTTTCCTTGGCTAATATTCTGTCTTAGCTAGGTCCATTTTCTGCAATGTGATTCCCTGAGGGCTGAGGATTAGCTGACCTGGGCAGCCTGACCCTGCTGGCAAGCCCTCCCCAGGTGTGCCTGGGTTGAGGTCAATAGAAACAGCACTCCAGGCAGCAATAGCCCCTGCAGCTGTGCCTGACTCCATATTCTCTGCCCCGTCAGCAGTCTCGGGGCTGTGCTGGTGGGAGGGTGTGAGGGTCCACGGCTTTGTTGGTGGCCCGGTGTGAGTGGGGCTCTGCTGGACTTTCTGCAGGAGTTGCCAGGCTGCCACCTGTAAAGAAGAGGATGTGTCACCCATAACCTCCGCTGGAATTTCTCTCCGGGCTGAGGTGAGGAAGGAAAACAAGGAATGGGGGCCGTGACAGGAGGGGTATCTCAGCCAGGGAAATGGAAAGCTTCCAGAAGAGCTCCCGGGGCCAGGACCATCCTGCCTGGCCTGCAGGCACCAAGTTGGCCTGCGTGCTGTCACTGGTGTGGCTCCACGGCCCTTCCTCTAGGCTTTCAAGCCCTTGTACATATTCAGGTGTTTTACCTGGGAAGGGTGGGAACAGTTCAGCAGCAGCTGGCCTGGGGCTCAGCTCACGTTTACTCACAGAGGCCTCGGCACGGTCCCCCAGCTTTGCAATGAGGACGCTCCTTGCGTGGGGGGGGCAGGGCTGCTGGCTGTATGGGAGATGATTCCCCACCTCTGACCAATTTCAGAATTGTTTACCGCTGGAGCAAGTGCCCTGATAGGGTTTTCCTCTGTATAACTGCTGGGTTCAGGTTTTTTTTTTCTTTTTTGGTTCAAGTTAGAATTTATTCATCTTTTATGTATTTTTTGATATAAGCATGGAAATAATTCATTCATAGAAATACATCTGTGTGAAGGGAAGAACTTTTTTCTGTTTTATTTTTAAATTTTACTTCTAAAAATTTTGAAGTTTAATTATATTTATTTTTCTATACAGCAGGTTATTATTAGTTATCTATTTTATTCATATACATATATACAGGTCAATACCTATCTCCCAACTCATCTGACCACCAACACCCCATGGCTTCCCCGACTTGGTGTCCATACGTTTGTTCTCTACCTCTGTTTCTCTATTTCTGCCCTGCAAACCTGTTCATCTGTACCATATATCTAGGTTCCACATACATGCATTAAGACAGAATATTTGTTTTGCTCATTCTGAGTTACTTCATTCTGTATGACAGTCTGTAGATCCACCGACTTCTCTACAAATAACATAGTTTCCTTCCTTTTCATGTCTGAGTCATATCCCATTTTATATATGTACCACATCTTTATCCATTCGTCTGTCTGTGGGCATTTAGGTTGCTTCCATTACCTGGCTATTGTAAATAGTGCTGCAATGAACATTGTGGTGAATGTGTGTTTTTGATTTATGGTTTTCTCTGGGTATATGCCCAGAAGTGGGATTGCTGGATTCTATGGTAATTCTATTTCTAGTTTCTTTAAGGAAACTCCATACTGTTCTCCATAGTGACTGTATCAATTTACCTTCCCACCAATAGTGGAAGAGGGTTCCTTTTGTCCACACCCTCCCCAGAATTTGTTGTTTGTAGATTTTCTGATGACGCCGATTCTAACAGGTGTGAGGTGATACCTCATTGTCGTTTTGATTTGCATTTATCTAATAATTAGTGGTGTTGAGCAGCTTTTCATGTGCGTCTTGGCCGTCTCTGTGACTTCTTTGAAGAAACGTCTATTTAGATCTTCAGCCCATTTTTGTATTGGGTTGTTTGTTTTATTAATATTAAGCTGCGTGAGCTGTTTATATATATTGGACATTAAACCTTTGTCCATTGATTCGTTTGCGAACGTTTTCGCCCATTCTGAGGGTTGCCTTTTTCCATTCCCGTTTTTTTTTAACCAAAAAAGAAAGAAAGCAAAAGAAGCAGAACACTAATGTGAGTGAAATATGCCTCTTAAAACTGTCGTTTTGAAATAAGGACGTCTTTTGAACTATTTGGTCGATATATGACCCAAGTATTTGTTTTCAGTGCAGGTGTCATTTACAGGCCTGCAATGATTTGGAATATCCACTGACTATTAGCGCTGGGACTAAAGCTGCTGTTGTGTGAAACGGCCACAAGGTGGCAGCAGTTCTCGCTTAGCAAATCTGTTTACTAAGGCAACAGAGCCTCAATGGAAGCCCTGTTCTAGATTGGAATTTAGAATGGAATGTGCCAGGAGAAAGCCCCTCAAGTTTGTCTCACTACTTCTTGTTCGTGTTTTTAATTTAATTTTTTATTTTTTATTACAGCAAGTTTGATTACAACGTTTGGCTTGTTGTAGGTGTGCAAGATATGGTTCTTTTACACATATACATATGTCTGTTCTTTCTGGGACCCTTTTCCCATGTACGTTATGACAGAATGTTGAGTAGTCTTCTCTTGGCATTCCGTAGGTCTTTGGTGATTATATATTTCACCTGTGTTTGTATATGTCTCTTAACCCCAATATCGTAATGAATCCAATCCTCACACCTTTCCATTGGTGAACCATAAGTTTGTTTAATGAATCTGTGATTGCCCTTCTCCGTGGAAATATGTGCCCTGGTATCCGTTTTTAGGTAACACCTTTAAGTGATATCCTAGGATATGTGTCTTTCACTTTCTGACTTACTACAAGTCACGTGATTACCTGTAGACTCATCTACGGTGCTGCAAATGGCATTGTGCCCTTTTTTTCCTTGGCTAATATTCTGTCTTAGCGAGGTCCATTTTCTGCAATGTGATTCCCTGAGGGCTGAGGATTAGCTGACCTGTGCAGCCTGACCCTGCCGGCAAGCCCTCCCCAGGTGTGCCTGGGTTGAGGTCAATAGAAACAGCACTCCAGGCAGCAATAGCCCCTGCAGCTGTGCCTGACTCCATATTCTCTGCCCCGTCAGCAGTCTCGGGGCTGTGCTGGTGGGAGGGTGTGAGGGTCCACGGCTTTGTTGGTGGCCCGGTGTGAGTGGGGCTCTGCTGGACTTTCTGCAGGAGTTGCCAGGCTGCCACCTGTAAAGAAGAGGATGTGTCACCCATAACCTCTGCTGGAATTTCTCTCCGGGCTGAGGTGAGGAAGGAAAACAAGGAGTGGGGGCCGTGACAGGAGGGGTATCTCAGCCAGGGAAATGGAAAGCTTCCAGAAGAGCGCCCGGGGCCAGGACCATCCTGGCTGGCCTGCAGGCACCAAGTTGGCCTGCGTGCTGTCACTGGTGTGGCTCCACGGCCCTTCCTCTAGGCTTTCAAGCCCTTGTACATATTCAGGTGTTTTACCTGGGAAGGGTGGGAACAGTTCAGCAGCAGCTGGCCTGGGGCTCAGCTCACGTTCACTCACAGAGGCCTCGGCACGGTCCCCCAGCTTTGCAATGAGGACGCTCCTTGTGTGGGGGGGGCAGGGCTGCTGGCTGTATGGGAGATGATTCCCCACCTCTGACCAATTTCAGAATTGTTTACCGCTGGAGCAAGTGCCCTGATAGGGTTTTCCTCTGTATAACTGCTGGGTTCAGGTTTTTTTTTTCTTTTTTGGTTCAAGTTAGAATTTATTCATCTTTTATGTATTTTTTGATATAAGCATGGAAATAATTCATTCATAGAAATACATCTGTGTGAAGGGAAGAACTTTTTTCTGTTTTATTTTAAATTTTACTTCTAAAAATTTTGAAGTTTAATTATATTTATTTTTCTATACAGCAGGTTATTATTAGTTATCTATTTTATTCATATACATATATACAGGTCAATACCTATCTCCCAACTCATCTGACCACCAACACCCCATGGCTTCCCCGACTTGGTGTCCATACGTTTGTTCTCTACCTCTGTTTCTCTATTTCTGCCCTGCAAACCTGTTCATCTGTACCATATATCTAGGTTCCACATACATGCATTAAGACAGAATATTTGTTTTGCTCATTCTGACTTACTTCATTCTGTATGACAGTCTCTAGATCCACCGACTTCTCTACAAATAACATAGTTTCCTTCCTTTTCATGGCTGAGTCATATCCCATTTTATATATGTACCACATCTTTATCCATTCTTCTGTCTGTGGGCATTTAGGTTGCTTCCATTACCTGGCTATTGTAAATAGTGCTGCAATGAACATTGTGGTGAATGTGTGTTTTTGATTTATGGTTTTCTCTGGGTATATGCCCAGAAGTGGGATTGCTGGATTCTATGGTAATTCTATTTCTAGTTTCTTTAAGGAAACTCCATACTGTTCTCCATAGTGACTGTATCAATTTCCCTTCCCACCAATAGTGGAAGAGGGTTCCTTTTGTCCACACCCTCCCCAGAATTCGTTGTTTGTAGATTTTCTGATGATGCCGATTCTAACAGGTGTGAGGTGATACCTCATTGTCGTTTTGATTTGCATTTCTCTAATAATTAGTGGTGTTGAGCAGCTTTTCATGTGCGTCTTGGCCGTCTCTGTGACTTCTTTGAAGAAACGTCTATTTAGATCTTCTGCCCATTTTTGTATTGGGTTGTTTGTTTTATTAATATTAAGCTGCATGAGCTGTTTATATATATTGGAGATTAAACCTTTGTCCATTGATTCGTTTGCGAATGTTTTCGCCCATTCTGAGGGTTGCCTTTTTCCATTCCCGTTTTTTTTAACCAAAAAAGAAAGAAAGCAAAAGAAGCAGAACACTAATGTGCGTGAAATATTCCTCTTGAAACTGTCATTTTGAAATATGGACGTCTTTTGAACTTTTTGGTCGATATATGACCCCAGGATTTGTTTTCAGGACAGGTGTCATTTACAGGCCTCAATGATTTGGAATATCCACTGACCATTAGCGCTGGGATTAAAGCTGCTGTTGTGTGAAACGGCCACAAGGTGGCAGCAGTTCTCCCTTAGCAAATCTGTTTACTAGGGCAACAGAGCCTCAATGGAAGCCGTGTTGTAGATTGGAATTTAGAATGGAATGTGCCAGGAGAAAGCCCCTCAAGTTTGTCTCACTACTTCTTGTTCGTGTTTTCAATTTAATTTTTTATTTTTTATTACAGCAAGTTTGATTACAACGTTTGGCTTGTTGTAGGTGTGCAAGATGTGGTTCTTTTACACATATACATATGTCTGTTCTTTCTGGGACCCTTTTCCCATGTACGTTATGACAGAATGTTGAGTAGTCTTCTCTTGGCATTCCGTAGGTCTTTGGTGATTATATATTTCACCTGTGTTTGTATATGTCTCTTAACCCCAATATCATAATGATCCAATCCTCACACATTTCCATTGGTGAACCATAAGTTTGTTTAATGAATCTGTGATTGCCCTTCTCCGTGGAAATATCTGCCCTGGTATCCGTTTTTAGGTAACACCTATAAGTGATATCCTACGATATGTGTCTTTCACTTTCTGACTTACTACAAGTCACGTGATTACCTGTAGACTCATCTACGGTGCTGCAAATGGCATTGTGCCCTTTTTTTCCTTGGCTAATATTCTGTCTTAGCTAGGTCCATTTTCTGCAATGTGATTCCCTGAGGGCTGAGGATTAGCTGACCTGGGCAGCCTGACCCTGCTGGCAAGCCCTTCCCAGGTGTGCCTGTGTTGAGGTCAATAGAAACAGCACTCCAGGCAGCAATAGCCCCTGCAGCTGTGCCTGACTCCATATTCTCTGCCCCGTCAGCAGTCTCGGGGCTGTGCTTGTGGGAGGGTGTGAGGGTCCACGGCTTTGTTGGTGGCCCGGTGTGAGTGGGGCTCTGCTGGACTTTCTGCAGGAGTTGCCAGGCTGCCACCTGTAAAGAAGAGGATGTGTCACCCATAACCTCCGCTGGAATTTCTCTCCGGGCTGAGGTGAGGAAGGAAAACAAGGAGTGGGGGCCGTGACAGGAGGGGTATCTCAGCCAGGGAAATGGAAAGCTTCCAGAAGAGCTCCCGGGGCCAGGACCATCCTGCCTGGCCTGCAGGCACCAAGTTGGCCTGCGTGCTGTCACTGGTGTGGCTCCACGGCCCTTCCTCTAGGCTTTCAAGCCCTTGTACATATTCAGGTGTTTTACCTGTGAAGGGTGGGAACAGTTCATCAGCAGCTGGCCTGGGGCTCAGCTCACGTTTACTCACAGAGGCCTCGGCACGGTCCCCCAGCTTTGCAATGAGGACGCTCCTTGCGTGGGTGGGGCAGGGCTGCTGGCTCTATGGGAGATGATTCCCCACCTCTGACCAATTTCAGAATTGTTTACCGCTGGAGCAAGTGCCCTGATAGGATTTTCCTCTGTATAACTGCTGGGTTCAGGTTTTTTTTTTTTCTTTTTTGGTTCAAGTTAGAATTTATTCATCTTTTATGTATTTTTTGATATAAGCATGGAAATAATTCATTCATAGAAATACATCTGTGTGAAGGGAAGAACTTTTTTCTGTTTTATTTTTAAATTTTACTTCTAAAAATTTTGAAGTTTAATTATATTTATTTTTCTATACAGCAGGTTATTATTAGTTATCTATTTTATTCATATACATATATACAGGTCAATACCTATCTCCCAACTCATCTGACCACCAACACCCCATGGCTTCCCCGACTTGGTGTCCATACGTTTGTTCTCTACCTCTGTTTCTCTATTTCTGCCCTGCAAACCTGTTCATCTGTACCATATATCTAGGTTCCATATACATGCATTAAGACAGAATATTTGTTTTGCTCATTCTGACTTACTTCATTCTGTATGACAGTCTCTAGATCCACCGACTTCTCTACAAATAACATAGTTTCCTTCCTTTTCATGGCTGAGTCATATCCCATTTTATATATGTACCACATCTTTATCCATTCTTCTGTCTGTGGGCATTTAGGTTGCTTCCATTACCTGGCTATTGTAAATAGTGCTGCAATGAACATTGTGGTGAATGTGTGTTTTTGATTTATGGTTTTCTCTGGGTATATGCCCAGAAGTGGGATTGCTGGATTCTATGGTAATTCTATTTCTAGTTTCTTTAAGGAAACTCCATACTGTTCTCCATAGTGACTGTATCAATTTACCTTCCCACCAATAGTGGAAGAGGGTTCCTTTTGTCCACACCCTCCCCAGAATTTGTTGTTTGTAGATTTTCTGATGACGCCGATTCTAACAGGTGTGAGGTGATACCTCATTGTCGTTTTGATTTGCATTTCTCTAATAATTAGTGGTGTTGAGCAGCTTTTCATGTGCGTCTTGGCCGTCTCTGTGACTTCTTTGAAGAAACGTCTATTTAGATCTTCTGCCCATTTTTGTATTGGGTTGTTTGTTTTATTAATATTAAGCTGCGTGAGCTGTTTATATATATTGGAGATTAAACCTTTGTCCATTGATTCGTTTGCGAATGTTTTCGCCCATTCTGACGGTTGCCTTTTTCCATTCCCGTTTTTTTTTTAACCAAAAAAGAAAGAAAGCAAAAGAAGCAGAACACTAATGTGCGTGAAATATGCCTCTTAAAACTGTCGTTTTGAAATAAGGACGTCTTTTGAACTATTTGGTCGATATATGACCCAAGGATTTGTTTTCAGGGCAGGTGTCATTTACAGGCCTGCAATGATTTGGAATATCCACTGACTATTAGCGCTGGGATTAAAGCTGCTGTTGTGTGAAACGGCCACAAGGTGGCATCAGTTCTCCCTTAGCAAATCTGGTTACTAAGGCAACAGAGCCTCAATGGAAGTCGTGTTCTAGATTGGAATTTAGAATGGAATGTGCCAGGAGAAAGCCCCTCAAGTTTGTCTCACTACTTCTTGTTCGTGTTTTTAATTTAATTTTTTATTTTTTATTACAGCAAGTTTGATTACAACGTTTGGCTTGTTGTAGGTGTGCAAGATGTGGTTCTTTTACACATATACATATGTCTGTTGTTCCTGGGACCATTTTCCCATGTACGTTATGACAGAATGTTGAGTAGTCTTCTCTTGGCATTCCGTAGGTCTTTGGTGATTATATATTTCACCTGTGTTTGTATATGTCTCTAACCCCAATATCGTAATGAATCCAATCCTCACACCTTTCCATTGGTGAACCATAAGTTTGTTTAATGAATCTGTGATTGCCCTTCTCCGTGGAAATATCTGCCCTGGTATCCGTTTTTAGGTAACACCTATAAGTGATATCCTCCGATATGTGTCTGTCACTTTCTGACTTACTACAAGTCACGTGATTACCTGTAGACTCATCTACGGTGCTGCAAATGGCATTGTGCCCTTTTTTTCCTTGGCTAGTATTCTCTCTTAGCGAGGTCCATTTTCTGCAATGTGATTCCCTGAGGGCTGATGATTAGCTGACCTGGGCAGCCTGACCCTGCCGGCAAGCCCTCCCCTGGTGTGCCTGTGTTGAGGTCAATAGAAACAGCACTCCAGGCAGCAATAGCCCCTGCAGCTGTGCCTGACGCCATATTCTCTGCCCCGTCAGCAGTCTCGGGGCTGTGCTAGTGGGAGGGTGTGAGGGTCCACGGCTTTGTTGGTGGCCCGGTGTGAGTGGGGCTCTGCTGCACTTTCTGCAGGAGTTGCCAGGCTGCCACCTGTAAAGAAGAGGATGTGTCACCCATAACCTCCGCTGGAATTTCTCTCCGGGCTGAGGTGAGGAAGGAAAACAAGGAGTGGGGAACGGGACAGGAGGGGTTTCTCAGGCAGGGAAATGGAAACCTTCCAGAAGAGCTCCCGGGGCCAGGACCATCCTGGCTGGCCTGCAGGCACCAAGTTGGCCTGCGTGCTGTCACTGATGTGGCTCCACCGCCCTTCCTCTAGGCTTTCAAGCCCTTGTACATATTCAGGTGTTTTACCTGGGAAGGGTGGGGACAGTTCAGCAGCAGCTGGCCTGGGGCTCAGCTCACGTTTACTCACAGATGCCTCGGCACTGTCCCCCAGCTTTGCAATGTGGACGCTCCTTGCGTGGGGGGGCCGGGCTGCTGGCTGTATGGGAGATGATTCCCCACCTCTGACCAATTTCAGAATTGTTTACCGCTGGAGCAAGTGCCCTGATAGGGTTTTCCTCTGTATAACTGCTGGGTTCAGGTTTTTTTTTTCTTTTTTGGTTCAAGTTAGAATTTATTCATCTTTTATGTATTTATTGATATAAGCATGGAAATAATTCATTCATAGAAATACATCTGTGTGAAGGGAGAGAACTTTTTTCTGTTTTATTTTTAAATTTTACTTCTAAAAATTTTGAAGTTTAATTATATTTATTTTTCTATACAGCAGGTTATTATTAGTTATCTATTTTATTCATATACATATATTCAGGTCAATACCAATCTCCCAACTCATCTGACCACCAACACCCCATGGCTTCCCCGACTTGGTGTCCATACGTTTGTTCTCTACCTCTGTTTCTCTATTTCTGCCCTGCAAACCTGTTCATCTGTACCATATATCTAGGTTCCACATACATGCATTAAGACAGAATATTTGTTTTGCTCATTCTGAGTTACTTCATTCTGTATGACAGTCTCTAGATCCACCGACTTCTCTACAAATAACATAGTTTCCTTCCTTTTCATGGCTGAGTCATATCCCATTTTATATATGTACCACATCTTTATCCATTCTTCTGTCTGTGGGCATTTAGGTTGCTTCCATTACCTGGCTATTGTAAATAGTGCTGCAATGAACATTGTGGTGAATGTGTGTTTTTGATTTATGGTTTTCTCTGGGTATATGCCCAGAAGTGGGATTGCTGGATTCTATGGTAATTCTATTTCTAGTTTCTTTAAGGAAACTCCATACTGTTCTCCATAGTGACTGTATCAATTTACCTTCCCACCAATAGTGGAAGAGGGTTCCTTTTGTCCACACCCTCCCCAGAATTCGTTGTTTGTAGATTTTCTGATGACGCCGATTCTAACAGGTGTGAGGTGATACCTCATTGTCGTTTTGATTTGCATTTCTCTAATAATTAGTGGTGTTGAGCAGCTTTTCATGTGCGTCTTGGCCGTCTCTGTGACTTCTTTGAAGAAACGTCTATTTAGATCTTCTGCCCATTTTTGTATTGGGTTGTTTGTTTTATTAATATTAAGCTGCATGAGCTGTTTATATATATTGGAGATTAAACCTTTGTCCATTGATTCGTTTGCAAATGTTTTCGCCCATTCTGAGGGTTGCCTTTTTCCATTCCCGTTTTTTTTAACCAAAAAAGAAAGAAAGCAAAAGAAGCAGAACACTAATGTGCGTGAAATATTCCTCTTGAAACTGTCGTTTTGAAATATGGACGTCTTTTGAACTTTTTGGTCGATATATGACCCCAGGATTTGTTTTCAGGGCAGGTGTCATTTACAGGCCTCAATGATTTGGAATATCCACTGACCATTAGCGCTGGGATTAAAGCTGCTGTTGTGTGAAACGGCCACAAAGTGGCAGCAGTTCTCCCTTAGCAAATCTGTTTACTAGGGCAACAGAGCCTCAATGGAAGCCGTGTTCTAGATTGGAATTTAGAATGGAATGTGCCAGGAGAAAGCCCCTCAAGTTTGTCTCACTACTTCTTGTTCGTGTTTTCAATTTAATTTTTAATTTTTTATTACAGCAAGTTTGATTACAACGTTTGGCTTGTTGTAGGTGTGCAAGATGTGGTTCTTTTACACATATACATATGTCTGTTCTTTCTGGGACCCTTTTCCCATGTACGTTATGACAGAATGTTGAGTAGTCTTCTCTTGGCATTCCGTAGGTCTTTGGTGATTATATATTTCACCTGTGTTTGTATATGTCTCTTAACCCCAATATCATAAAGATCCAATCCTCACACATTTCCATTGGTGAACCATAAGTTTGTTTAATGAATCTGTGATTGCCCTTCTCCGTGGAAATATCTGCCCTGGTATCCGTTTTTAGGTAACACCTATAAGTGATATCCTACGATATGTGTCTTTCACTTTCTGACTTACTACAAGTCACGTGATTACCTGTAGACTCATCTACGGTGCTGCAAATGGCATTGTGCCCTTTTTTTCCTTGGCTAATATTCTGTCTTAGCTAGGTCCATTTTCTGCAATGTGATTCCCTGAGGGCTGAGGATTAGCTGACCTGGGCAGCCTGACCCTGCCGGCAAGCCCTCCCCAGGTGGGCCTGGGTTGAGGTCAATAGAAACAGCACTCCAGGCAGCAATAGCCCCTGCAGCTGTGCCTGACTCCATATTCTCTGCCCCGTCAGCAGTCTCGGGGCTGTGCTGGTGGGAGGGTGTGAGGGTCCACGGCTTTGTTGGTGGCCCGGTGTGAGTGGGGCTCTGCTGGACTTTCTGCAGGAGTTGCCAGGCTGCCACCTGTAAAGAAGAGGATGTGTCACCCATAACTTCCGCTGGAATTTCTCTCCGGGCTGAGGTGAGGAAGGAACACAAGGAGTGGTGGCCGGGACAGGAGGGGTATCTCAGCCAGGGAAATGGAAAGCTTCCAGAAGAGCGCCCGGGGCCAGGACCATCCTGGCTGGCCTGCAGGCACCAAGTTGGCATGCGTGCTGTCACTGGTGTGGCTCCACGGCCCTTCCTCTAGGCTTTCAAGCCCTTGTACATATTCAGGTGTTTTACCTGGGAAGGGTGGGAACAGTTCAGCAGCAGCTGGCCTGGGGCTCAGCTCACGTTTACTCACAGAGGCCTCGGCACGGTCCCCCAGCTTTGCAATGAGGACGCTCCTTGCGTGGGGGGGCCGGGCTGCTGGCTGTATGGGAGATGATTCCCCACCTCTGACCAATTTCAGAATTGTTTACCGCTGGAGCAAGTGCCCTGACAGGGTTTTCCTCTGTATAACTGCCGGGTTCAGGTTTTTTTTTTCTTTTATGGTTCAAGTTAGAATTTATTCATCTTTTATGTATTTATTGATATAAGCATGGAAATAATTCATTTATAGAAATACATCTGTGTGAAGGGAAGAACTTTTTTCTGTTTTATTTTTAAATTTTACTTCTAAAAATTTTGAAGTTTAATTATATTTATTTTTCTATACAGCAGGTTATTATTAGTTATCTATTTTATTCATATACATATATACAAGTCAATACCTATCTCCCAACTCATCTGACCACCAACACCCCATGGCTTCCCCGACTTGGTGTCCATACGTTTGTTCTCTACCTCTGTTTCTCTATTTCTGCCCTGCAAACCTGTTCATCTGTACCATATATCTAGGTTCCACATACATGCATTAAGACAGAATATTTGTTTTGCTCATTCTGACTTACTTCATTCTGTATGACAGTCTCTAGATCCACCGACTTCTCTACAAATAACATAGTTTCCTTCCTTTCAATGGCTGAGTCATATCCCATTTTATATATGTACCACATCTTTATCCATTCTTCTGTCTGTGGGCATTTAGGTTGCTTCCATTACCTGGCTATTGTAAATAGTGCTGCAATGAACATTGTGGTGAATGTGTGTTTTTCATTTATGGTTTTCTCTGGGTATATGCCCAGAAGTGGGATTGCTGGATCCTATGGTAATTCTATTTCTAGTTTCTTTAAGGAAACTCCATACTGTTCTCCATAGTGACTGTATCAATTTACCTTCCCACCAATAGTGGAAGAGGGTTCCTTTTGTCCACACCCTCCCCAGAATTTGTTGTTTGTAGATTTTCTGATGACGCCGATTCTAACAGGTGTGAGGTGATACCTCATTGTCGTTTTGATTTGCATTTCTCTAATAATTAGTGGTGTTGAGCAGCTTTTCATGTGCGTCTTGGCCGTCTCTGTGACTTCTTTGAAGAAACGTCTATTTAGATCTTCTGCCCATTTTTGTATTGGGTTGTTTGTTTTATTAATATTAAGCTGCGTGAGCTGTTTATATATATTGGAGATTAAACCTTTGTCCATTGATTCGTTTGCGAATGTTTTCGCCCATTCTGAGGGTTGCCTTTTTCCATTCCCGTTTTTTTTAACCAAAAAAGAAAGAAAGCAAAAGAAGCAGAACACTAATGTGCGTGAAATATTCCTCTTGAAACTGTCGTTTTGAAATATGGACGTCTTTTGAACTTTTTGGTCGATATATGACCCCAGGATTTGTTTTCAGGGCAGGTGTCATTTACAGGCCTCAATGATTTGGAATATCCTCTGACCATTAGCGCTGGGATTAAAGCTGCTGTTGTGTGAAACGGCCACAAGGTGGCAGCAGTTCTCCCTTAGCAAATCTGTTTACTAGGGCAACAGAGCCTCAATGGAAGCCGTGTTCTAGATTGGAATTTAGAATGGAATGTGCCAGGAGAAAGCCCCTCAAGTTTGTCTCACTACTTCTTGTTCGTGTTTTCAATTTAATTTTTAATTTTTTATTACAGCAAGTTTGATTACAACGTTTGGCTTGCTGTAGGTGTGCAAGATGTGGTTCTTTTAAACATATACATATGTCTGTTCTTCCTGGGACCCTTTTCCCATGTACGTTATGACAGAATGTTGAGTAGTCTTCTCTTGGCATTCTGTAGGTCTTTGGTGATTACATATTTCACCTGTGTTTGTATATGTCTCTTAACCCCAATATCATAATGATCCAATCCTCACACCTTTCCATTGGTGAACCATAAGTTTGTTTAATGAATCTGTGATTGCCCTTCTCCGTGGAAATATCTGCCCTGGCATCCATTTTTAGGTAACACCTATAAGTGATATCCTACGATATGTGTCTTTCACTTTCTGACTTACTACAAGTCACGTGATTACCTGTAGACTCATCTACGGTGCTGCAAATGGCATTGTGCCCTTTCTTTCCTTGGCTAATATTCTGTCTTAGCGAGGTCCATTTTCTGCAATGTGATTCCCTGAGGGCTGAGGATTAGCTGACCTGGGCAGCCTGACCCTGCCGGCAAGCCCTCCCCAGGTGTGCCTGGGTTGAGGTCAATAGAAACAGCACTCCAGGCAGCAATAGCCCCTGCAGCTGTGCCTGACTCCATATTCTCTGCCCCGTCAGCAGAATCGGGGCTGTGCTGGTGGGAGGGTGTGAGGGTCCACGGCTTTGTTGGTGGCCCGGTGTGAGTGGGGCTCTGCTGGACTTTCTGCAGGAGTTGCCAGGCTGCCACCTGTAAAAAACAGGATGTGTCACCCATAACTTCCGCTGGAATTTCTCTCCGGGCTGAGGTGAGGAAGGAACACAGGAGTGGTGGCCGGGACAGGAGGGGTATCTCAGCCAGGGAAATGGAAAGCTTCCAGAAGAGCGCCCGGTGCCAGGACCATCCTGGCTGGCCTGCAGGCACCAAGTTGGCCTGCGTGCTGTCACTGGTGTGGCTCCACGGCCCTTCCTCTAGGCTTTCAAGCCCTTGTACATATTCAGGTGTTTTACCTGGGAAGGGTGGGAACAGTTCAGCAGCAGCTGGCCTGGGGCTCAGCTCACGTTTACTCACAGAGGCCTCGGCACGGTCCCCCAGCTTTGCAATGAGGACGCTCCTTGCGTGGGGGGGGCAGGGCTGCTGGCTGTATGGGAGATGATTCCCCACCTCTGACCAATTTCAGAATTGTTTACCGCTGGAGCAAGTGCCCTGATAGGGTTTTCCTCTGTATAACTGCTGGGTTCAGGTTTTTTTTTCTTTTTTGGTTCAAGTTAGAATTTATTCATCTTTTATGTATTTATTGATATAAGCATGGAAATAATTCATTCATAGAAATACATCTGTGTGAAGGGAAGAACTTTTTTGCGTTTTATTTTTAAATTTTATTTCTAAAATTTTGAAGTTTAATTATATTTATTTTTCTATACAGCAGTTTATTATTAGTTATCTCTTTTATTCATATACATATATACAGGTCAATACCTATCTCCCAACTCATCTGACCACCAACACCCCATGGCTTCCCCGACTTGGTGTCCATACGTTTGTTCTCTACCTGTGTTTCTCTATTTCTGCCCTGCAAACCTGTTCATCTGTACCATATATCTAGGTTCCACATACATGCATTAGTACAGAATATCTGTTTTGCTCTTTCTGACTTACTTCATTCTGTATGACAGTCTGTAGATCCACCGACTTCTCTACAAATAACATAGTTTCCTTGTTTTTCATGGCTGAGTCATATCCCATTTTATATATGTACCACATCTTTATCCATTCTTCTGTCTGTGGGCATTTAGGTTGCTTCCATTACCTGGCTATTGTAAATAGTGCTGCAATGAACATTGTGGTGAATGTGTGTTTTTGATTTATGGTTTTCTCTGGGTATATGCCCAGAAGTGGGATTGCTGGATCCTATGGTAATTCTATTTCTAGTTTCTTTAAGGAAACTCCATACTGTTCTCCATAGTGACTGTATCAATTTACCTTCCCACCAATAGTGGAAGAGGGATCCTTTTGTCCACACCCTCCCCAGAATTTGTTGTTTGTAGATTTTCTGATGACGCCGATTCTAACAGGTGTGAGGTGATACCTCATTGTCGTTTTGATTTGCATTTCTCTAATAATTAGTGGTGTTGAGCAGCTTTTCATGTGCGTCTTGGCCGTCTCTGTGACTTCTTTGAAGAAACGTCTATTGAGATCTTCAGCCCATTTTTGTATTGGGTTGTTTGTTTTATTAATATTAAGCTGCGTGAGCTGTTTATATATATTGGACATTAAACCTTTGTCCATTGATTCGTTTGCGAACGTTTTCGCCCATTCTGAGGGTTGCCTTTTTCCATTCCCGTTTTTTTTTTAACCAAAAAAGAAAGAAAGCAAAAGAAGCAGAACACTAATGTGCGTGAAATATGCCTCTTAAAACTGTCGTTTTGAAATAAGGACGTCTTTTGAACTATTTGGTCGATATATGACCCAAGTATTTGTTTTCAGTGCAGGTGTCATTTACAGGCCTGCAATGATTTGGAATATCCACTGACTATTAGCGCTGGGATTAAAGCTGCTGTTGTGTGAAACGGCCACAAGGTGGCAGCAGTTCTCCCTTAGCAAATCTGGTTACTAAGGCAACAGAGCCTCAATGGAAGCCGTGTTCTAGATTGGAATTTAGAATGGAATGTGCCAGGAGAAAGCCCCTCAAGTTTGTCTCACTACTTCTTGTTCGTGTTTTTAATTTAATTTTTTATTTTTTATTACAGCAAGTTTGATTACAACGTTTGGCTTGTTGTAGGTGTGCAAGATGTGGTTCTTTTACACATATACATATGTCTGTTCTTCCTGGGACCCTTTTCCCATGTACGTTATGACAGAATGTTGAGTAGTCTTCTCTTGGTATTCTGTAGGTCTTTGGTGATTATATATTTCACCTGTGTTTGTATATGTCTCTTAACCCCAATATCATAATGATCCAATCCTCACACCTTTCCATTGGTGAACCATAAGTTTGTTTAATGAATCTGTGATTTCCCTTCTCCGTGGAAATATCTGCCCTGGTATCCGTTTTTAGGTAACACCTATAAGTGATATCCTACGATATGTGTCTTTCACTTTCTGACTTACTACAAGTCACGTGATTACCTGTAGACTCATCTACGGTGCTGCAAATGGCATTGTGCCCTTTTTTTCCTTGGCTAATATTCTGTCTTAGCGAGGTCCATTTTCTGCAATGTGATTCCCTGAGGGCTGAGGATTAGCTGACCTGGGCAGCCTGACCCTGCTGGC
Organism: Mesoplodon densirostris; assembly: GCF_025265405.1. Classification (NCBI taxonomy): domain Eukaryota; kingdom Metazoa; phylum Chordata; class Mammalia; order Artiodactyla; family Ziphiidae; genus Mesoplodon; species Mesoplodon densirostris. Next base: position 50,077,493 of record NC_082670.1, read on the forward strand.
AAGCCCTCCCCAGGTGTGCCTGGGTTGAGGTCAATAGAAACAGCACTCCAGGCAGCAATAGCCCCTGCAGCTGTGCCTGACTCCATATTCTCTGCCCCGTCAGCAGTCTCGGGGCTGTGCTGGTGGGAGGGTGTGAGGGTCCACGGCTTTGTTGGTGGCCCGGTGTGAGTGGGGCTCTGCTGGACTTTCTGCAGGAGTTGCCAGGCTGCCACCTGTAAAGAAGAGGATGTGTCACCCATAACCTCTGCTGGAATTTCTCTCCGGGCTGAGGTGAGGAAGGAAAACAAGGAGTGGTGGCCAGGACAGGAGGGGTATCTCAGCCAGGGAAATGGAAAGCTTCCAGAAGAGCGCCCGGGGCCAGGACCATCCTGGCTGGCCTGCAGGCACCAAGTTGGCCTGCGTGCTGTCACTGGTGTGGCTCCACGGCCCTTCCTCTAGGCTTTCAAGCCCTTGTACATATTCAGGTGTTTTACCTGGGAAGGGTGGGAACAGTTCAGCAGCAGCTGGCCTGGGGCTCAGCTCACGTTTACTCACAGAGGCCTCGGCACGGTACCCCAGGTTTGCAATGAGGACGCTCCTTGCGTGGGGGGGGCAGGGCTGCTGGCTGTATGGGAGATGATTCCCCACCTCTGACCAATTTCAGAATTGTTTACCACTGGAGCAAGTGCCCTGATAGGGTTTTCCTCTGTATAACTGCTGGGTTCAGGTTTTTTTTTCTTTTTTGGTTGAAGTTAGAATTTATTCATCTTTTATGTATTTATTGATATAAGCATGGAAATAATTCATTCATAGAAATACATCTGTGTGAAGGGAAGAACATTTTTCTGTTTTATTTTTAAATTTTACTTCTAAAAATTTTGAAGTTTAATTATATTTATTTTTCTATACAGCAGGTTATTATTAGTTATCTATTTTATTCATATACATATATACAGGTCAATACCTATCTCCCAACTCATCTGACCAACAACACCCCATGGCTTCCCCGACCTGGTGTCCATACGTTTGTTCTCTACCTCTGTTTCTCTATTTCTGCCCTGTAAACCTGTTCATCTGTACCATATATCTAGGTTCCACATACATGCATTAAGACAGAATATTTGTTTTGCTCATTCTGACTTACTTCATTCTGTATGACAGTTTCTAGATCCACCGACTTCTCTACAAATAACATAGTTTCCTTCCTTTTCATGGCTGAGTCATATCCCATTTTATATATGTACCACATCTTTATCCATTCTTCTGTCTGTGGGCATTTAGGTTGCTTCCATTACCTGGCTATTGTAAATAGTGCTGCAATGAACATTGTGGTGAATGTGTGTTTTTGATTTATGGTTTTCTCTGGGTATATGCCCAGAAGTGGGATTGCTGGATTCTATGGTAATTCTATTTCTAGTTTCTTTAAGGAAACTCCATACTGTTCTCCATAGTGACTGTATCAATTTACCTTCCCACCAATAGTGGAAGAGGGTTCCTTTTGTCCACACCCTCCCCAGAATTTGTTGTTTGTAGATTTTCTGATGACGCCGATTCTAACAGGTGTGAGGTGATACCTCATTGTCGTTTTGATTTGCATTTCTCTAATAATTAGTGGTGTTGAGCAGCTTTTCATGTGCGTCTTGGCCGTCTCTGTGACTTCTTTGAAGAAACGTCTATTTAGATCTTCTGCCCATTTTTGTATTGGGTTGTTTGTTTTATTAATATTAAGCTGCGTGAGCTGTTTATATATATTGGAGATTAAACCTTTGTCCATTGATTCGTTTGCGAATGTTTTCGCCCATTCTGAGTGTTGCCTTTTTCCATTCCCGTTTTTTTTAACCTAAAAAGAAAGAAAGCAAAAGAAGCAGAACACTAATGTGCGTGAAATATTCCTCTTGAAACTGTCGTTTTGAAATATGGACGTCTTTTGAACTTTTTGGTCGATATATGACCCCAGGATTTGTTTTCAGGGCAGGTGTCATTTACAGGCCTCAATGATTTGGAATATCCACTGACCATTAGCGCTGGGATTAAAGCTGCTGTTGTGTGAAACGGCCACAAGGTGGCAGCAGTTCTCCCTTAGCAAATCTGTTTACTAGGGCAACAGAGCCTCAATGGAAGCCGTGTTCTAGATTGGAATTTAGAATGGAATGTGCCAGGAGAAAGCCCCTCAAGTTTGTCTCACTACTTCTTGTTCGTGTTTTCAATTTAATTTTTAATTTTTTATTGCAGCAAGTTTGATTACAACGTTTGGCTTGCTGTAGGTGTGCAAGATGTGGTTCTTTTAAACATATACATATGTCTGTTCTTCCTGGGACCCTTTTCCCATGTACGTTATGACAGAATGTTGAGTAGTCTTCTCTTGGCATTCTGTAGGTCTTTGGTGATTACATATTTCACCTGTGTTTGTATATGTCTCTTAACCCCAATATCATAATGATCCAATCCTCACACCTTTCCATTGGTGAACCATAAGTTTGTTTAATGAATCTGTGATTGCCCTTCTCCGTGGAAATATCTGCCCTGGCATCCATTTTTAGGTAACACCTATAAGTGATATCCTACGATATGTGTCTTTCACTTTCTGACTTACTACAAGTCACGTGATTACCTGTAGACTCATCTACGGTGCTGCAAATGGCATTGTGCCCTTTCTTTCCTTGGCTAATATTCTGTCTTAGCGAGGTCCATTTTCTGCAATGTGATTCCCTGAGGGCTGAGGATTAGCTGACCTGGGCAGCCTGACCCTGCCGGCAAGCCCTCCCCAGGTGTGCCTGGGTTGAGGTCAATAGAAACAGCACTCCAGGCAGCAATAGCCCCTGCAGCTGTGCCTGACTCCATATTCTCTGCCCCGTCAGCAGTCTCGGGGCTGTGCTGGTGGGAGGGTGTGGGGGTCCACGGCTTTGTTGGTGGCCCGGTGTGAGTGGGGCTCTGCTGGACTTTCTGCAGGAGTTGCCAGGCTGCCACCTGTAAAGAAGAGGATGTGTCACCCATAACTTCCGCTGGAATTTCTCTCCGGGCTGAGGTGAGGAAGGAACACAGGAGTGGTGGCCGGGACAGGAGGGGTATCTCAGCCAGGGAAATGGAAAGCTTCCAGAAGAGCGCCCGGGGCCAGGACCATCCTGGCTGGCCTGGAGGCACCAAGTTGGCCTGCGTGCTGTCACTGGTGTGGCTCCACGGCCCTTCCTCTAGGCTTTCAAGCCCTTGTACATATTCAGGTGTTTTACCTGGGAAGGGTGGGAACAGTTCAGCAGCAGCTGGCCTGGGGCTCAGCTCACGTTTACTCACAGAGGCCTCGGCACGGTCCCCCAGCTTTGCAATGAGGACGCTCCTTGCGTGGGGGGGGCAGGGCTGCTGGCTGTATGGGAGATGATTCCCCACCTCTGACCAATTTCAGAATTGTTTACCGCTGGAGCAAGTGCCCTGATAGGGTTTTCCTCTGTATAACTGCTGGGTTCAGGTTTTTTTTTCTTTTTTGGTTCAAGTTAGAATTTATTCATCTTTTATGTATTTATTGATATAAGCATGGAAATAATTCATTCATAGAAATACATCTGTGTGAAGGGAAGAACTTTTTTGCGTTTTATTTTTAAATTTTATTTCTAAAATTTTGAAGTTTAATTATATTTATTTTTCTATACAGCAGTTTATTATTAGTTATCTCTTTTATTCATATACATATATACAGGTCAATACCTATCTCCCAACTCATCTGACCACCAACACCCCATGGCTTCCCCGACTTGGTGTCCATACGTTTGTTCTCTACCTCTGTTTCTCTATTTCTGCCCTGCAAACCTGTTCATCTGTACCATATATCTAGGTTCCACATACATGCATTAGTACAGAATATCTGTTTTGCTCTTTCTGACTTACTTCATTCTGTATGACAGTCTGTAGATCCACCGACTTCTCTACAAATAACATAGTTTCCTTGTTTTTCATGGCTGAGTCATATCCCATTTTATATATGTACCACATCTTTATCCATTCTTCTGTCTGTGGGCATTTAGGTTGCTTCCATTACCTGGCTATTGTAAATAGTGCTGCAATGAACATTGTGGTGAATGTGTGTTTTTGATTTATGGTTTTCTCTGGGTATATGCCCAGAAGTGGGATTGCTGGATCCTATGGTAATTCTATTTCTAGTTTCTTTAAGGAAACTCCATACTGTTCTCCATAGTGACTGTATCAATTTACCTTCCCACCAATAGTGGAAGAGGGATCCTTTTGTCCACACCCTCCCCAGAATTTGTTGTTTGTAGATTTTCTGATGACGCCGATTCTAACAGGTGTGAGGTGATACCTCATTGTCGTTTTGATTTGCATTTCTCTAATAATTAGTGGTGTTGAGCAGCTTTTCATGTGCGTCTTGGCCGTCTCTGTGACTTCTTTGAAGAAACGTCTATTTAGATCTTCAGCCCATTTTTGTATTGGGTTGTTTGTTTTATTAATATTAAGCTGCGTGAGCTGTTTATATATATTGGACATTAAACCTTTGTCCATTGATTCGTTTGCGAACGTTTTCGCCCATTCTGAGGGTTGCCTTTTTCCATTCCCGTTTTTTTTTTAACCAAAAAAGAAAGAAAGCAAAAGAAGCAGAACACTAATGTGCGTGAAATATGCCTCTTAAAACTGTCGTTTTGAAATAAGGACGTCTTTTGAACTATTTGGTCGATATATGACCCAAGTATTTGTTTTCAGTGCAGGTGTCATTTACAGGCCTGCAATGATTTGGAATATCCACTGACTATTAGCGCTGGGATTAAAGCTGCTGTTGTGTGAAACGGCCACAAGGTGGCAGCAGTTCTCGCTTAGCAAATCTGTTTACTAAGGCAACAGAGCCTCAATGGAAGCCGTGTTCTAGATTGGAATTTAGAATGGAATGTGCCAGGAGAAAGCCCCTCAAGTTTGTCTCACTACTTCTTGTTCGTGTTTTTAATTTAATTTTTTATTTTTTATTACAGCAAGTTTGATTACAACGTTTGGCTTGTTGTAGGTGTGCAAGATGTGGTTCTTTTACACATATACATATGTCTGTTCTTCCTGGGACCCTTTTCCCATGTACGTTATGACAGAATGTTGAGTAGTCTTCTCTTGGTATTCTGTAGGTCTTTGGTGATTATATATTTCACCTGTGTTTGTATATGTCTCTTAACCCCAATATCATAATGATCCAATCCTCACACCTTTCCATTGGTGAACCATAAGTTTGTTTAATGAATCTGTGATTTCCCTTCTCCGTGGAAATATCTGCCCTGGTATCCGTTTTTAGGTAACACCTATAAGTGATATCCTACGATATGTGTCTTTCACTTTCTGACTTACTACAAGTCACGTGATTACCTGTAGACTCATCTACGGTGCTGCAAATGGCATTGTGCCCTTTTTTTCCTTGGCTAATATTCTGTCTTAGCGAGGTCCATTTTCTGCAATGTGATTCCCTGAGGGCTGAGGATTAGCTGACCTGGGCAGCCTGACCCTGCTGGCAAGCCCTCCCCAGGTGTGCCTGGGTTGAGGTCAATAGAAACAGCACTCCAGGCAGCAATAGCCCCTGCAGCTGTGCCTGACTCCATATTCTCTGCCCCGTCAGCAGTCTCGGGCCTGTGCTGGTGGGAGGGTGTGAGGGTCCACGGCTTTGTTGGTGGCCCGGTGTGAGTGGGGCTCTGCTGGACTTTCTGCAGGAGTTGCCAGGCTGCCACCTGTAAAGAAGAGGATGTGTCACCCATAACCTCTGCTGGAATTTCTCTCCGGGCTGAGGTGAGGAAGGAAAACAAGGAGTGGTGGCCAGGACAGGAGGGGTATCTCAGCCAGGGAAATGGAAAGCTTCCAGAAGAGCGCCCGGGGCCAGGACCATCCTGGCTGGCCTGCAGGCACCAAGTTGGCCTGCGTGCTGTCACTGGTGTGGCTCCACGGCCCTTCCTCTAGGCTTTCAAGCCCTTGTACATATTCAGGTGTTTTACCTGGGAAGGGTGGGAACAGTTCAGCAGCAGCTGGCCTGGGGCTCAGCTCACGTTTACTCACAGAGGCCTCGGCACGGTACCCCAGGTTTGCAATGAGGACGCTCCTTGCGTGGGGGGGGCAGGGCTGCTGGCTGTATGGGAGATGATTCCCCACCTCTGACCAATTTCAGAATTGTTTACCACTGGAGCAAGTGCCCTGATAGGGTTTTCCTCTGTATAACTGCTGGGTTCAGGTTTTTTTTTTCTTTTTTGGTTGAAGTTAGAATTTATTCATCTTTTATGTATTTATTGATATAAGCATGGAAATAATTCATTCATAGAAATACATCTGTGTGAAGGGTAGAACATTTTTCTGTTTTATTTTTAAATTTTACTTCTAAAAATTTTGAAGTTTAATTATATTTATTTTTCTATACAGCAGGTTATTATTAGTTATCTATTTTATTCATATACATATATACAGGTCAATACCTATCTCCCAACTCATCTGACCACCAACACCCCATGGCTTCCCCGACCTGGTGTCCATACGTTTGTTCTCTACCTCTGTTTCTCTATTTCTGCCCTGTAAACCTGTTCGTCTGTACCATATATCTAGGTTCCACATACATGCATTAAGACAGAATATTTGTTTTGCTCATTCTGAGTTACTTCATTCTGTATGACAGTCTCTAGATCCACCGACTTCTCTACAAATAACATAGTTTCCTTCCTTTTCATGGCTGAGTCATATCCCATTTTATATATGTACCACATCTTTATCCATTCTTCTGTCTGTGGGCATTTAGGTTGCTTCCATTACCTGGCTATTGTAAATAGTGCTGCAATGAACATTGTGGTGAATGTGTGTTTTTGATTTATGGTTTTCTCTGGGTATATGCCCAGAAGTGGGATTGCTGGATTCTATGGTAATTCTATTTCTAGTTTCTTTAAGGAAACTCCATACTGTTCTCCATAGTGACTGTATCAATTTCCCTTCCCACCAATAGTGGAAGAGGGTTCCTTTTGTCCACACCCTCCCCAGAATTCGTTGTTTGTAGATTTTCTGATGACGCCGATTCTAACAGGTGTGAGGTGATACCTCATTGTCGTTTTGATTTGCATTTCTCTAATAATTAGTGGTGTTGAGCAGCTTTTCATGTGCGTCTTGGCCGTCTCTGTGACTTCTTTGAAGAAACGTCTATTTAGATCTTCTGCCCATTTTTGTATTGGGTTGTTTGTTTTATTAATATTAAGCTGCGTGAGCTGTTTATATATATTGGAGATTAAACCTTTGTCCATTGATTCGTTTGCGAATGTTTTCGCCCATTCTGAGGGTTGCCTTTTTCCATTCCCGTTTTTTTTAACCAAAAAAGAAAGAAAGCAAAAGAAGCAGAACACTAATGTGCGTGAAATATTCCTCTTGAAACTGTCGTTTTGAAATATGGACGTCTTTTGAACTTTTTGGTCGATATATGACCACAGGATTTGTTTTCAGGGCAGGTGTCATTTACAGGCCTCAATGATTTGGAATATCCACTGACCATTAGCGCTGGGATTAAGCTGCTGTTGTGTGAAACGGCCACAAGGTGGCAGCAGTTCTCCCTTAGCAAATCTGTTTACTAGGGCAACAGAGCCTCAATGGAAGCCGTGTTCTAGATTGGAATTTAGAATGGAATGTGCCAGGAGAAAGCCCCTCAAGTTTGTCTCACAACTTCTTGTTCGTGTTTTCAATTTAATTTTTTATTTTTTATTACAGCAAGTTTGATTACAACGTTTGGCTTGTTGTAGGTGTGCAAGATGTGGTTCTTTTAAACATATACATATGTCTGTTCTTCCTGGGACCCTTTTCCCATGTTCGTTATGACAGAATGTTGAGTAGTCTTCTCTTGGCATTCTGTAGGTCTTTGCTGATTATATATTTCACCTGTGTTTGTATATGTCTCTTAACCCCAATATCATAATGATCCAATCCTCACACCTTTCCATTGGTGAACCATAAGTTTGTTTAATGAATCTGTGATTGCCCTTCTCCGTGGAAATATCAGCCCTGGTATCCGTTTTTAGGTAACACCTATAAGTGATATCCTACGATATGTGTCTTTCACTTTCTGACTTACTACAAGTCACGTGATTAACTGTAGACTCATCTACGGTGCTGCAAATGGCATTGTGCCCTTTTTTTCCTTGTCTAATATTCTGTCTTAGCGAGGTCCATTTTCTGCAATGTGATTCCCTGAGGGCTGAGGATTAGCTGACCTGGGCAGCCTGACCCTGCCGGCAAGCCCTCCCCAGGTGTGCCTGGGTTGAGGTCAATAGAAACAGCACCCCAGGCAGCAATAGCCCCTGCAGCTGTGCCTGACTCCATATTCTTTGCCCCGTCAGCAGTCTAGGGGCTGTGCTGGTGGGAGGGTGTGAGGGTCCACGGCTTTGTTGGTGGCCCGGTGTGAGTGGGGATCTGCTGGACTTTCTGCAGGAGTTGCCAGGCTGCCACCTGTAAAGAAGAGGATGTGTCACACATAACCTCCGCTGGAATTTCTCTCCGGGCTGAGGTGAGGAAGGAAAACAAGGAGTGGGGGCCGGGACAGGATGGGTATCTCAGCCAGGGAAATGGAAAGCTTCCAGAAGAGCGCCCGGGGCCAGGACCATCCTGGCTGGCCTGCAGGCACCAAGTTGGCCTGCGTGCTGTCACTGGTGTGGCTCCACGGCCCTTCCTCTAGGCTTTCAAGCCCTTGTACATATTCAGGTGTTTTACCTGGGAAGGGGGGGAACAGTTCAGCAGCAGCTGGCCTGGGGCTCAGCTCACGTTTACTCAAAGAGGCCTCGGCACGGTCCCCCAGCTTTGCAATGAGGATGCTCCTTGCGTGGGCGGGGCAGGGCTGCTGGCTGTATGGGAGATGATTCCCCACCTCTGACTAATTTCAGAATTGTTTACCGCTGGAGCAAGTGCCCTGATAGGGTTTTCCTCTGTATAACTGCTGGGTTCAGGTTTTTTTTTTCTTTTTTGGTTCAAGTTAGAATTTATTCATCTTTTATGTATTTATTGATATAAGCATGGAAATAATTCATTCATAGAAATACATCTGTGTGAAGGGAAGAACTTTTTTCTGTTTTATTTTTAAATTTTATTTCTAAAAATTTTGAAGTTTAATTATATTTATTTTTCTATACAGCAGGTTATTATTAGTTATCTATTTTATTCATATACATATATACAGGTCAATACCTATCTCCCAACTCATCTGACCACCAACACCCCATGGCTTCCCCGACTTGGTGTCCATACGTTTGTTCTCTACCTCTGTTACTCTATTTCTGCCCTGCAAACCTGTTCATCTGTACCATATATCTAGGTTCCACATACATGCATTAAGACAGAATATTTGTTTTGCTCATTCTGAGTTACTTCATTCTGTATGACAGTCTCTAGATCCACCGACTTCTCTACAAATAACATAGTTTCCTTCCTTTTCATGGCTGAGTCATATTCCATTTTATATATGTACCACATCTTTATCCATTCTTCTGTCTGTGGGCATTTAGGTTGCTTCCATTACCTGGCTATTGTAAATAGTGCTGCAATGAACATTGTGGTGAATGTGTGTTTTTGATTTATGGTTTTCTCTGGGTATATGCCCAGAAGTGGGATTGCTGGATCCTATGGTAATTCTATTTCTAGTTTCTTTAAGGAAACTCCATACTGTTCTCCATAGTGACTGTATCAATTTACCTTCCCACCAATAGTGGAAGAAGGTTCCTTTTGTCCACACCCTCCCCAGAATTTGTTGTTTGTAGATTTTCTGATGACGCCGATGCTAACAGGTGTGAGGTGATACCTCATTGTCGTTTTGATTTGCATTTCTCTAATAATTAGTGGTGTTGAGCAGCTTTTCATGTGCGTCTTGGCCGTCTCTGTGACTTCTTTGAAGAAACGTCTATTTAGATCTTCTGCCCATTTTTGTATTGGGTTGTTTGTTTTATTAATATTAAGCTGCGTGAGCTGTTTATATATATTGGAGATTAAACCTTTGTCCATTGATTCGTTTGCGAATGTTTTCGCCCATTCTGAGGGTTGCCTTTTTCCATTCCCGTTTTTTTTAACCAAAAAAGAAAGAAAGCAAAAGAAGCAGAACACTAATGTGCGTGAAATATTCCTCTTGAAACTGTCGTTTTGAAATATGGACGTCTTTTGAACTTTTTGGTCGATATATGACCCCAGGATTTGTTTTCAAGGCAGGTGTCATTTACAGGCCTCAATGATTTGGAATATCCACTGACCATTAGCGCTGGGATTAAAGCTGCTGTTGTGTGAAACGGCCACAAGGTGGCAGCAGTTCTCCCTTAGCAAATCTGTTTACTAGGGCAACAGAGCCTCAATGGAAGCCGTGTTCTAGATTGGAATTTAGAATGGAATGTGCCAGGAGAAAGCCCCTCAAGTTTGTCTCACTACTTCTTGTTCGTGTTTTCAATTTAATTTTTAATTTTTTATTGCAGCAAGTTTGATTACAATGTTTGGCTTGCTGTAGGTGTGCAAGATGTGGTTCTTTTAAACATATACATATGTCTGTTCTTCCTGGGACCCTTTTCCCATGTACGTTATGACAGAATGTTGAGTAGTCTTCTCTTGGCATTCTGTAGGTCTTTGGTGATTACATATTTCACCTGTGTTTGTATATGTCTCTTAACCCCAATATCATAATGATCCAATCCTCACACCTTTCCTTTGGTGAACCATAAGTTTGTTTAATGAATCTGTGATTGCCCTTCTCCGTGGAAATATCTGCCCTGGCATCCATTTTTAGGTAACACCTATAAGTGATATCCTACGATATGTGTCTTTCACTTTCTGACTTACTACAAGTCACGTGATTACCTGTAGACTCATCTACGGTGCTGCAAATGGCATTGTGCCCTTTCTTTCCTTGGCTAATATTCTGTCTTAGCGAGGTCCATTTTCTGCAATGTGATTCCCTGAGGGCTGAGGATTAGCTGACCTGGGCAGCCTGACACTGCTGGCAAGCCCTCCCCAGGTGTGCCTGGGTTGAGGTCAATAGAAACAGCACTCCAGGCAGCAATAGCCCCTGCAGCTGTGCCTGACTCCATATTCTCTGCCCCGTCAGCAGTCTCGGGGCTGTGCTGGTGGGAGGGTGTGAGGGTCCACGGCTTTGTTGGTGGCCCTGTGTGAGTGGGGCTCTGCTGGACTTTCTGCAGGAGTTGCCAGGCTGCCACCTGTAAAGAAGAGGATGTGTCACCCATAACCTCCGCTGGAATTTCTCTCCGGGCTGAGGTGAGGAAGGAAAAAAAGGAGTGGGGGCCGGGACAGGAGGGGTATCTCAGGCAGGGAAATGGAAAGCTTCCAGAAGAGCGACCGGTGCCAGGACCATCCTGGCTGGCCTGCAGGCACCAAGTTGGCCTCCGTGCTGTCACTGGTGTGGCTCCACGGCATTTCCTCTAGGCTTTCAAGCCCTTGTACATATTCAGGTGTTTTACCTGGGAAGGGTGGGAACAGTTCAGCAGCAGCTGGCCTGGGGCTCAGCTCACGTATACTCACAGAGGCCTCGGCACGGTCCCCCAGCTTTGCAATGAGGACGCTCCTTGCGTGGGGGGGCCGGGCTGCTGGCTGTATGGGAGCTGATTTCCCACCTCAGACCAATTTCAGAATTGTTTACCGATGGAGCAAGTGCCCTGATAGGGTTTTCCTCTGTATAACTGCTGGGTTCAGGTTTTTTTTTTTCTTTTTTGGTTCAAGTTAGAATTTATTCATCTTTTATGTATTTATTGATATAAGCATGGAAATAATTCATTCATATAAATACATCTGTGTGAAGGGAAGATCTTTTTTCTGTTTTATTTTTAAATTTTATTTCTAAAAATTTTGAAGTTTAATTATATTTATTTTTCTATACAGCAGGTTATTATTAGTTATCTATTTTATTCATATACATATATACAAGTCAATACCTATCTCCCAACTCATCTGACCACCAACACCCCATGGCTTCCCCAACTTGGTGTCTATACGTTTGTTCTCTACCTCTGTTTCTCTATTTCTGCCTTGCAATCCTGTTCATCTGTACCATATATCTAGGTTCCACATACATGCATTAAGACAGAATATTTGTTTTGCTCATTCTGACTTACTTCATTCTGTATGACAGTCTCTAGATCCACCGACTTCTCTACAAATAACATAGTTTCCTTCCTTTTCATGGCTGAGTCATATCCCATTTTATATATGTACCACATCTTTATCCATTCGTCTGTCTGTGGGCATTTAGGTTGCTTCCATTACCTGGCTATTGTAAATAGTGCTGCAATGAACATTGTGGTGAATGTGTGTTTTTGATTTATGGATTTCTCTGGGTATATGCCCAGAAGTGGGATTGCTGGATCCTATGGTAATTCTATCTCTAGTTTCTTTAAGGAAACTCCATACTGTTCTCCATAGTGACTGTATCAATTTACCTTCCCACCAATAGTGGAAGAGGCTTCCTTTTGTCCACACCCTCCCCAGAATTTGTTGTTTGTAGATTTTCTGATGACGCCGATTCTAACAGGTGTGAGGTGATACCTCATTGTCGTTTTGATTTGCATTTCTCTAATAATTAGTGGTGTTGAGCAGCTTTTCATGTGCGTCTTGGTTGTCTCTGTGACTTCTTTGAAGAAACGTCTATTTAGATCTTCAGCCCATTTTTGTATTGGGTTGTTTGTTTTATTAATATTAAGCTGCGTGAGCTGTTTATATATATTGGAGATTAAACCTTTGTCCATTGATTCGTTTGCGAATGTTTTCGCCCATTCTGAGGGTTGCCTTTTTCCATTCCCGTTTTTTTTAACCAAAAAAGAAAGAAAGCAAAAGAAGCAGAACACTAATGTGCGTGAAATATTCCTCTTGAAACTGTCGTTTTGAAATATGGACGTCTTTTGAACTTTTTGGTCGATATATGACCCCAGGATTTGTTTTCAGGGCAGGTGTCATTTACAGGCCTCAATGATTTGGAATATCCACTGACCATTAGCGCTGGGATTAAAGCTGCTGTTGTGTGAAACGGCCACAAGGTGGCAGCAGTTCTTCCTTAGCAAATCTGGTTACTAGGGCAACAGAGCCTCAATGAAAGCCCTGTTCTAGATTGGAATTTAGAATGGAATGTGCCAGGAGAAAGTCCCTCAAGTTTGTCTCACAACTTCTTGTTCGTGTTTTCAATTTAATTTTTAATTTTTTATTACAGCAAGTTTGATTACAATGTTTGGCTTGTTGTAGGTGTGCAAGATGTGGTTCTTTTAAACATATATATATGTCTGTTCTTCCTGGGACCCTTTTCCCATGTACGTTAGGACAGAATGTTGAGTAGTCTTCTCTTGGCATTCCGTAGGTCTTGGTGATTATATATTTCACCTGTGTTTGTATATGTCTCTTAACCCCAATATCATAATGATCCCATCCTCACACCTTTCCATTGGTGAACCATAAGTTTGTTTAATGAATCTGTGATTGGCCTTCTCCGTGGAAATATCTGCCCTTGTATCTGTTTTTAGGTAACACCTATAAGTGATATTCTACGATATGTGTCTTTCACTTTCTGACTTACTACAAGTCACGTGATTACCTGTAGACTCATCTACGGTGCTTCAAATGGCATTGTGTCCTTTTTTTCCTTGGCTAATATTCTGTCTTAGCTAGGTCCATTTTCTGCAATGTGATTCCCTGAGGGCTGAGGATTAGCTGACCTGGGCAGCCTGACCCTGCCGGCAAGACCTCCCCAGGTGTGCCTGGGTTGAGGTCAATAGAAACAGCACTCCAGGCAGCAATAGGCCTTGCAGCTGTGCCTGACTCCATATTCTCTGCCCCGTCAGCAGTCTCGGGGCTGTGCTGGTGGGAGGGTGTGAGGGTCCACGGCTTTGTTGGTGGCCCGGTGTGAGTGGGGCTCTGCTGGACTTTCTGCAGGAGTTGCCAGGCTGCCACCTGTAAAGAAGAGGATGTGTCACCCATAACTTCCGCTGGAATTTCTCTCCGGGCTGAGGTGAGGAAGGAAAACAAGGAGTGGGGGCCAGGACAGGAGGGGTATCTCAGGCAGGGAAATGGAAACCTTCCAGAAGAGCTCCCGGGGCCAGGACCATCCTGGCTGGCCTGCAGGCACCAAGTTGGCCTGCGTGCTGTCGCTGGTGTGGCTCCACGGCCCTTCCTCTAGGCTTTCAAGCCCTTGTACATATTCAGGTGTTTTACCTGGGAAGGTTGGGAACAGTTCAGCAGCAGCTGGCCTGGGGCTCAGCTCACGTTTACTCACAGAGGCCTCGGCACGGTCCCCCATCTTTGCAATGTGGACGCTCCTTGCGTGGGGGGGCCGGGCTGCTGGCTGTATGGGAGATGATTCCCCACCTCTGACCAATTTCAGAATTGTTTACCGCTGGAGCAAGTGCCCTGATAGGGTTTTCCTCTGTATAACTGCTGGGTTCAGGATTTTTTTTTCTTTTTTGGTTCAAGTTAGAATTTATTCATCTTTTATGTATTTATTGATATAAGCATGGAAATAATTCATTCATAGAAATACATTTGTGTGAAGGGAAGAACTTTTTTCTGTTTTATTTTAAATTTTACTTCTAAAAATTTTGAAGTTTAATTATATTTATTTTTCTATACAGCAGGTTATTATTAGTTATCTATTTTATTCATATACATATATACAGGTCAATACCTATCTCCCAACTCATCTGACCACCAACACCCCATGGCTTCCCCCACTTGGTGTCCTTACGTTTGTTCTCTACCTCTGTTTCTCTATTTCTGCCCTGCAAACCTTTTCATCTGTACCATATATCTAGGTTCCACATACATGCATTAATACAGAATATTTGTTTTGCTCTTTCTGACTTACTTCATTCTGTATGACAGTCTCTAGATCCACCGACTTCTCTACAAATAACCCAGTTTCATTCCTTTTCATGGCTGAGTCATATTCCATTTTATATATGTACCACATCTTTATCCATTCTTCTGTCTGTGGGCATTTAGGTTGCTTCCATTACCTGGCTATTGTAAATAGTGCTGCAATGAACATTGTGGTGAATGTGTGTTTTTGATTTATGGTTTTCTCTGGGTATATGCCCAGAAGTGGGATTGCTGGATCCTATGGTAATTCTATTTCTAGTTTCTTTAAGGAAACTCCATACTGTTCTCCATAGTGACTGTATCAATTTACCTTCCCACCAATAGTGGAAGAAGGTTCCTTTTGTCCACACCCTCCCCAGAATTTGTTGTTTGTAGATTTTCTGATGACGCCGATGCTAACAGGTGTGAGGTGATACCTCATTGTCGTTTTGATTTGCATTTCTCTAATAATTAGTGGTGTTGAGCAGCTTTTCATGTGCGTCTTGGCCGTCTCTGTGACTTCTTTGAAGAAACGTCTATTTAGATCTTCTGCCCATTTTTGTATTGGGTTGTTTGTTTTATTAATATTAAGCTGCGTGAGCTGTTTATATATATTGGAGATTAAACCTTTGTCCATTGATTCGTTTGCGAATGTTTTCGCCCATTCTGAGGGTTGCCTTTTTCCATTCCCGTTTTTTTTAACCAAAAAAGAAAGAAAGCAAAAGAAGCAGAACACTAATGTGCGTGAAATATGCCTCTTGAAACTGTCGTTTTGAAATATGGACGTCTTTTGAACTTTTTGGTCGATATATGACCCCAGGATTTGTTTTCAAGGCAGGTGTCATTTACAGGCTTCAATGATTTGGAATATCCACTGACCATTAGCGCTGGGATTAAAGCTGCTGTTGTGTGAAACGGCCACAAGGTGGCAGCAGTTCTCCCTTAGCAAATCTGTTTACTAGGGCAACAGAGCCTCAATGGAAGCCGTGTTCTAGATTGGAATTTAGAATGGAATGTGCCAGGAGAAAGCCCCTCAAGTTTGCCTCACTACTTCTTGTTCGTGTTTTCAATTTAATTTTTAATTTTTTATTGCAGCAAGTTTGATTACAACGTTTGGCTTGCTGTAGGTGTGCAAGATGTGGTTCTTTTAAACATATACATATGTCTGTTCTTCCTGGGACCCTTTTCCCATGTACGTTATGACAGAATGTTGAGTAGTCTTCTCTTGGCATTCTGTAGGTCTTTGGTGATTACATATTTCACCTGTGTTTGTATATGTCTCTTAACCCCAATATCATAATGATCCAATCCTCACACCTTTCCATTGGTGAACCATAAGTTTGTTTAATGAATCTGTGATTGCCCTTCTCCGTGGAAATATCTGCCCTGGCATCCATTTTTAGGTAACACCTATAAGTGATATCCTACGATATGTGTCTTTCACTTTCTGACTTACTACAAGTCACGTGATTACCTGTAGACTCATCTACGGTGCTGCAAATGGCATTGTGCCCTTTCTTTCCTTGGCTAATATTCTGTCTTAGCGAGGTCCATTTTCTGCAATGTGATTCCCTGAGGGCTGAGGATTAGCTGACCTGGGCAGCCTGACACTGCTGGCAAGCCCTCCCCAGGTGTGCCTGGGTTGAGGTCAATAGAAACAGCACTCCAGGCAGCAATAGCCCCTGCAGCTGTGCCTGACTCCATATTCTCTGCCCCGTCAGCAGTCTCGGGGCTGTGCTGGTGGGAGGGTGTGAGGGTCCACGGCTTTGTTGGTGGCCCTGTGTGAGTGGGGCTCTGCTGGACTTTCTGCAGGAGTTGCCAGGCTGCCACCTGTAAAGAAGAGGATGTGTCACCCATAACCTCCGCTGGAATTTCTCTCCGGGCTGAGGTGAGGAAGGAAAAAAAGGAGTGGGGGCCGGGACAGGAGGGGTATCTCAGGCAGGGAAATGGAAAGCTTCCAGAAGAGCGCCCGGGGCCAGGACCATCCTGGCTGGCCTGCAGGCACCAAGTTGGCCTCCGTGCTGTCACTGGTGTGGCTCCACGGCATTTCCTCTAGGCTTTCAAGCCCTTGTACATATTCAGGTGTTTTACCTGGGAAGGGTGGGAACAGTTCAGCAGCAGCTGGCCTGGGGCTCAGCTCACGTATACTCACAGAGGCCTCGGCACGGTCCCCCAGCTTTGCAATGAGGACGCTCCTTGCGTGGGGGGGCCGGGCTGCTGGCTGTATGGGAGCTGATTTCCCACCTCAGACCAATTTCAGAATTGTTTACCGATGGAGCAAGTGCCCTGATAGGGTTTTTCTCTGTATAACTGCTGGGTTCAGGTTTTTTTTTTCTTTTTTGGTTCAAGTTAGAATTTATTCATCTTTTATGTATTTATTGATATAAGCATGGAAATAATTCATTCATATAAATACATCTGTGTGAAGGGAAGATCTTTTTTCTGTTTTATTTTTAAATTTTATTTCTAAAAATTTTGAAGTTTAATTATATTTATTTTTCTATACAGCAGGTTATTATTAGTTATCTATTTTATTCATATACATATATACAAGTCAATACCTATCTCCCAACTCATCTGACCACCAACACCCCATGGCTTCCCCAACTTGGTGTCTATACGTTTGTTCTCTACCTCTGTTTCTCTATTTCTGCCTTGCAATCCTGTTCATCTGTACCATATATCTAGGTTCCACATACATGCATTAAGACAGAATATTTGTTTTGCTCATTCTGACTTACTTCATTCTGTATGACAGTCTCTAGATCCACCGACTTCTCTACAAATAACATAGTTTCCTTCCTTTTCATGGCTGAGTCATATCCCATTTTATATATGTACCACATCTTTATCCATTCGTCTGTCTGTGGGCATTTAGGTTGCTTCCATTACCTGGCTATTGTAAATAGTGCTGCAATGAACATTGTGGTGAATGTGTGTTTTTGATTTATGGATTTCTCTGGGTATATGCCCAGAAGTGGGATTGCTGGATCCTATGGTAATTCTATCTCTAGTTTCTTTAAGGAAACTCCATACTGTTCTCCATAGTGACTGTATCAATTTACCTTCCCACCAATAGTGGAAGAGGCTTCCTTTTGTCCACACCCTCCCCAGAATTTGTTGTTTGTAGATTTTCTGATGACGCCGATTCTAACAGGTGTGAGGTGATACCTCATTGTCGTTTTGATTTGCATTTCTCTAATAATTAGTGGTGTTGAGCAGCTTTTCATGTGCGTCTTGGTTGTCTCTGTGACTTCTTTGAAGAAACGTCTATTTAGATCTTCAGCCCATTTTTGTATTGGGTTGTTTGTTTTATTAATATTAAGCTGCGTGAGCTGTTTATATATATTGGAGATTAAACCTTTGTCCATTGATTCGTTTGCGAATGTTTTCGCCCATTCTGAGGGTTGCCTTTTTCCATTCCCGTTTTTTTTAACCAAAAAAGAAAGAAAGCAAAAGAAGCAGAACACTAATGTGCGTGAAATATTCCTCTTGAAACTGTCGTTTTGAAATATGGACGTCTTTTGAACTTTTTGGTCTATATATGACCCCAGGATTTGTTTTCAGGGCAGGTGTCATTTACAGGCCTCAATGATTTGGAATATCCACTGACCATTAGCGCTGGGATTAAAGCTGCTGTTGTGTGAAACGGCCACAAGGTGGCAGCAGTTCTTCCTTAGCAAATCTGGTTACTAGGGCAACAGAGCCTCAATGAAAGCCCTGTTCTAGATTGGAATTTAGAATGGAATGTGCCAGGAGAAAGTCCCTCAAGTTTGTCTCACAACTTCTTGTTCGTGTTTTCAATTTAATTTTTAATTTTTTATTACAGCAAGTTTGATTACAATGTTTGGCTTGTTGTAGGTGTGCAAGATGTGGTTCTTTTAAACATATATATATGTCTGTTCTTCCTGGGACCCTTTTCCCATGTACGTTATGACAGAATGTTGAGTAGTCTTCTCTTGGCATTCCGTAGGTCTTTGGTGATTATATATTTCACCTGTGTTTGTATATGTCTCTTAACCCCAATATCATAATGATCCCATCCTCACACCTTTCCATTGGTGAACCATAAGTTTGTTTAATGAATCTGTGATTGGCCTTCTCCGTGGAAATATCTGCCCTTGTATCCGTTTTTAGGTAACACCTATAAGTGATATCCTCCGATATGTGTCTGTCACTTTCTGACTTACTACAAGTCACGTGATTACCTGTAGACTCATCTACGGTGCTGCAAATGGCATTGTGCCCTTTTTTTCCTTGGCTAATATTCTGTCTTAGCGAGGTCCATTTTCTGCAATGTGATTCCCTGAGGGCTGAGGATTAGCTGACCTGGGCAGCCTGACCCTGCCGGCAAGACCTCCCCAGGTGTGCCTGGGTTGAGGTCAATAGAAACAGCACTCCAGGCAGCAATAGCCCTTGCAGCTGTGCCTGACTCCATATTCTCTGCCCCGTCAGCAGTCTCGGGGCTGTGCTGGTGGGAGGGTGTGAGGGTCCACGGCTTTGTTGGTGGCCCGGTGTGAGTGGGGCTCTGCTGGACTTTCTGCAGGAGTTGCCAGGCTGCCACCTGTAAAGAAGAGGATGTGTCACCCATAACTTCCGCTGGAATTTCTCTCCGGGCTGAGGTGAGGAAGGAAAACAAGGAGTGGGGGCCAGGACAGGAGGGGTATCTCAGGCAGGGAAATGGAAACCTTCCAGAAGAGCTCCCGGGGCCAGGACCATCCTGGCTGGCCTGCAGGCACCAAGTTGGCCTGCGTGCTGTCGCTGGTGTGGCTCCACGGCCCTTCCTCTAGGCTTTCAAGCCCTTGTACATATTCAGGTGTTTTACCTGGGAAGGTTGGGAACAGTTCAGCAGCAGCTGGCCTGGGGATCAGCTCACGTTTACTCACAGAGGCCTCGGCACGGTCCCCCATCTTTGCAATGTGGACGCTCCTTGCGTGGGGGGGCCGGGCTGCTGGCTGTATGGGAGATGATTCCCCACCTCTGACCAATTTCAGAATTGTTTACCGCTGGAGCAAGTGCCCTGATAGGGTTTTCCTCTGTATAACTGCTGGGTTCAGGATTTTTTTTTTTCTTTTTTGGTTCAAGTTAGAATTTATTCATCTTTTATGTATTTATTGATATAAGCATGGAAATAATTCATTCATAGAAATACATTTGTGTGAAGGGAAGAACTTTTTTCTGTTTTATTTTAAATTTTACTTCTAAAAATTTTGAAGTTTAATTATATTTATTTTTCTATACAGCAGGTTATTATTAGTTATCTATTTTATTCATATACATATATACAGGTCAATACCTATCTCCCAACTCATCTGACCACCAACACCCCATGGCTTCCCCCACTTGGTGTCCTTACGTTTGTTCTCTACCTCTGTTTCTCTATTTCTGCCCTGCAAACCTGTTCATCTGTACCATATATCTAGGTTCCACATACATGCATTAATACAGAATATTTGTTTTGCTCTTTCTGACTTACTTCATTCTGTATGACAGTCTCTAGATCCACCGACTTCTCTACAAATAACCCAGTTTCATTCCTTTTCATGGCTGAGTCATATTCCATTTTATATATGTACCACATCTTTATCCATTCTTCTGTCTGTGGGCATTTAGGTTGCTTCCATTACCTGGCTATTGTAAATAGTGCTGCAATGAACATTGTGGTGAATGTGTGTTTTTTATTTATGGTTTTCTCTGGGTATATGCCCAGAAGTGGGATTACTGGATCCTATGGTAATTCTATTTCTAGTTTCTTTAAGGAAACTCCATACTGTTCTCCATAGTGACTGTATCAATTTACCTTCCCACCAATAGTGGAAGAAGGTTCCTTTTGTCCACACCCTCCCCAGAATTTGTTGTTTGTAGATTTTCTGATGATGCCGATGCTAACAGGTGTGAGGTGATACCTCATTGTCGTTTTGATTTGCATTTCTCTAATAATTAGTGGTGTTGAGCAGCTTTTCATGTGCGTCTTGGCCGTCTCTGTGACTTCTTTGAAGAAACGTCTATTTAGATCTTCTGCCCATTTTTGTATTGGGTTGTTTGTTTAATTAATATTAAGCTGCGTGAGCTGTTTATATATATTGGAGATTAAACCCTTGTCCATTGATTCGTTTGCGAACGTTTTCGCCCATTCTGAGGGTTGCCTTTTTACATTCCCGTTTTTCTTTAACCAAAAAAGAAAGAAAGCAAAAGAAGCAGAACACTAATGTGCGTGAAATATGCCTCTTGAAACTGTCGTTTTGAAATATGGACGTCTTTTGAACTTTTTGGTCGATATATGACCCCAGGATTTGTTTTCAGGGCAGGTGTCTTTTACAGGCCTCAATGATTTGGAATATCCACTGACCATTAGCGCTGGGATTAAAGCTGCTGTTGTGTGAAACGGCCACAAGGTGGCAGCAGTTCTCCCTTAGCAAATCTGGTTACTAGGGCAACAGAGCCTCAATGGAAGCCTTGCTCTAGATTGGAATTTAGAATGGAATGTGCCAGGAAAAAGCCCCTCAAGTTTATCTCTCTACTTCTTGTTCGTGTTTTCAATTTAATTTTTAATTTTTTATTACAGCAAGTTTGATTACAACGTTTGGCTTGCTGTAGGTGTACAAGATGTGGTTCTTTTAAACATATACATATGTCTGTTCTTCCTGGGACCCTTTTCCCATGTACGTTATGACAGAATGTTGAGTAGTCTTCTCTTGGTATTCTGTAGGTCTTTGGTGATTATATATTTCACCTGTGTTTGTATATGTCTCTTACCCCCAATATCATAATGATCCAATCCTCACACCTTTCCATTGGTGAACCATAAGTTTGTTTAATGAATCTGTGATTTCCCTTCTACGTGGAAATATCTGCCCTGGTATCCGTTTTTAGGTAACACCTATAAGTGATATCCTACGATATGTGTCTTTCACTTTCTGACTTACTACAAGTCACGTGATTACCTGTAGACTCATCTACGGTGCTGCAAATGGAATTGTGCCCTTTTTTTCCTTGGCTAATATTCTGTCTTAGCGAGGTCCATTTTCTGCAATGTGATTCCCTGAGGGCTGAGGATTAGCTGACCTGGGCAGCCTGACCCTGCTGGCAAGCCCTCCCCAGGTGTGCCTGGGTTGAGGTCAATAGAAACAGCACTCCAGGCAGCAATAGCCCCTGCAGCTGTGCCTGACTCCATATTCTCTGCCCCGTCAGCAGTCTCGGGGCTGTGCTGGTGGGAGGGTGTGAGGGTCCACGGCTTTGTTGGTGGCCCGGTGTGAGTGGGGCTCTGCTGGACTTTCTGCAGGAGTTGCCAGGCTGCCACCTGTAAAGAAGAGGATGTGTCACCCATAACTTCCGCTGGAATTTCTCTCCGGGCTGAGGTGAGCAAGGAACACAAGGAGTGGTGGCCGGGACAGGAGGGGTATCTCAGGCAGGGAAATGGAAAGCTTCCAGAAGAGCGCCCTGGGCCAGGACCATCCTGGCTGGCCTGCAGGCACCAAGTTGGCCTGCGTGCTGTCACTGGTGTGGCTCCACAGCCCTTCCTCTAGGCTTTGAAGCCTTTGTACATATTCAGGTGTTTTACCTGGGAAGGGTGGGAACAGTTCAGCAGCAGCTGGCCTGGGGCTGAGCTCACGTTTACTCACAGAGGCCTCGGCACGGTCCCCCAACTTTGAAATGAGGACGCTCCTTGTGTGGGGGGGCCAGGCTGCTGGCTGTATGGGAGATGATTCCCCACCTCTGACCAATTTCAGAATTGTTTACCGCTGGAGCAAGTGCCCTGATAGGGTTTTCCTCTGTATAACTGCTGGGTTCAGGTTTTTTTTTTCTTTTTTGGTTCAAGTTAGAATTTATTCATCTTTTATGTATTTATTGATATAAGCATGGAAATAATTCATTCATATAAATACATCTGTGTGAAGGGAAGAACTTTTTTGCGTTTTATTTTTAAATTTTATTTCTAAAATTTTGAAGTTTAATTATATTTATTTTTCTATACAGCAGTTTATTATTAGTTATCTCTTTTATTCATATACATATATACAGGTCAATACCTATCTCCCAACTCATCTGACCACCAACACCCCATGGCTTCCCCTACTTGGTGTCCATACGTTTGTTCTCTACCTCTGTTTCTCTATTTCTGCCCTGTAAACCTGTTCATCTGTACCATATATCTAGGTTCCACATACATGCATTAAGACAGAATATTTGTTTTGCTCTTTCTGACTTACTTCATTCTCTATGACAGTCTGTAGATCCACCGACTTCTCTACAAATAACATAGTTTCCTTCCTTTTCATGGCTGAGTCATATCCCATTTTATATATGTACCACATCTTTATCCATTCTTCTGTCTGTGGGCATTTAGGTTGCTTCCATTACCTGGCTATTGTAAATAGTGCTGCAATGAACATTGTGGTGAATGTGTGTTTTTGATTTATGGTTTTCTCTGGGTATATGCCCAGAAGTGGGATTGCTGGATCCTATGGTAATTCTATTTCTAATTTCTTTAAGGAAACTCCATACTGTTCTCCATAGTGACTGTATCAATTTACCTTCCCACCAATAGTGGAAGAGGGTTCCTTTTGTCCACACCCTCCCCAGAATTTGTTGTTTGTAGATTTTCTGATGACGCCGATGCTAACAGGTGTGAGGTGATACCTCATTGTCGTTTTGATTTGCATTTATCTAATAATTAGTGGTGTTGAGCAGCTTTTCATGTGCGTCTTGGCCGTCTCTGTGACTTCTTTGAAGAAACGTCTATTTAGATCTTCAGCCCATTTTTGTATTGGGTTGTTTGTTTTATTAATATTAAGCTGCGTGAGCTGTTTATATATATTGGACATTAAACCTTTGTCCATTGATTCGTTTGCGAACGTTTTCGCCCATTCTGAGGGTTGCCTTTTTCCATTCCCGTTTTTTTTTAACCAAAAAAGAAAGAAAGCAAAAGAAGCAGAACACTAATGTGCGTGAAATATGCTTCTTAAAACTGTCGTTTTGAAATAAGGACGTCTTTTGAACTATTTGGTCGATATATGACCCAAGTATTTGTTTTCAGTGCAGGTGTCATTTACAGGCCTGCAATGATTTGGAATATCCACTGACTATTAGCGCTGGGATTAAAGCTGCTGTTGTGTGAAACGGCCACAAGGTGGCAGCAGTTCTCCCTTAGCAAATCTGGTTACTAAGGCAACAGAGCCTCAATGGAAGCCGTGTTCTAGATTGGAATTTAGAATGGAATGTGCCAGGAGAAAGCCCCTCAAGTTTGTCTCACTACTTCTTGTTCGTGTTTTTAATTTAATTTTTTATTTTTTATTACAGCAAGTTTGATTACAACGTTTGGCTTGTTGTAGGTGTGCAAGATGTGGTTCTTTTAAACATATACATATGTCTGTTCTTCCTGGGACCGTTTTCCCATGTACGTTATGACAAAATGTTGAGTAGTCTTCTCTTGGCATTCCATAAGTCTTTGGTGATTATATATTTCACCTGTGTTTGTATATGTCTCTTAACCCCAATATCATAATGATCCCATCCTCACACCTTTCCATTGGTGAACCATAAGTTTGTTTAATGAATCTGTGATTGCCCTTCTCCGTGGAAATATCTGCCCTTGTATCCGTTTTTAGGTAACACCTATAAGTGATATCCTACGATATGTGTCTTTCACTTTCTGACTTACTACAAGTCACGTGATTACCTGTAGACTCATCTACGGTGCTTCAAATGGCATTGTGTCCTTTTTTTCCTTGGCTAATATTCTGTCTTAGCGAGGTCCATTTTCTGCAATGTGATTCCCTGAGGGCTGAGGATTAGCTGACCTGGGCAGCCTGACCCTGCCGGCAAGCCCTCCCCAGGTGTGCCTGCGTTGAGGTCAATAGAAACAGCACTCCAGGCAGCAATAGCCCTTGCAGCTGTGCCTGACTCCATATTCTCTGCCCCGTCAGCAGTCTCGGGGCTGTGCTGGTGGGAGGGTGTGAGGGTCCACGGCTTTGTTGGTGGCCCGGTGTGAGTGGGGCTCTGCTGGACTTTCTGCAGGAGTTGCCAGGCTGCCACCTGTAAAGAAGAGGATGTGTCACCCATAACTTCCGCTGGAATTTCTCTCCGGGCTGAGGTGAGGAAGGAAAACAAGGATTGGGGGCCAGGACAGGAGGGGTATCTTAGCCAGGGAAATAGAAACCTTCCAGAAGAGCTCCCGTGGCCAGGACCATCCTGGCTGGCCTGCAGGCACCAAGTTGGCCTGCGTGCTGTCGCTGGTGTGGCTCCACGGCCCTTCCTCTAGGCTTTCAAGCCCTTGTACATATTCAGGTGTTTTACCTGGGAAGGGTGGGAACAGTTCAGCAGCAGCTGGCCTGGGGCTCAGCTCACGTTTACTCACAGAGGCCTCGGCACGGTCCCCCAGCTTTGCAATGTGGATGCTCCTTGCGTGGGGGGGCCGGGCTGCTGGCTGTATGGGAGATGATTCCCCACCTCTGACCAATTTCAGAATTGTTTACCGCTGGAGCAAGTGCCCTGATAGGGTTTTCCTCTGTATAACTGCTGGGTTCAGGATTTTTTTTTCTTTTTTGGTTCAAGTTAGAATTTATTCATCTTTTATGTATTTATTGATATAAGCATGGAAATAATTCATTCATAGAAATACATTTGTGTGAAGGGAAGAACTTTTTTCTGTTTTATTTTAAATTTTACTTCTAAAAATTTTGAAGTTTAATTATATTTATTTTTCTATACAGCAGGTTATTATTAGTTATCTATTTTATTCATATACATATATACAGGTCAATACCTATCTCCCAACTGATCTGACCACCAACACCCCATGGCTTCCCCCACTTGGTGTCCTTACGTTTGTTCTCTACCTCTGTTTCTCTATTTCTGCCCTGCAAACCTGTTCATCTGTACCATATATCTAGGTTCCACATACATGCATGAAGACAGAATATTTGTTTTGCTCTTTCTGACTTACTTCATTCTGTATGACAGTCTCTAGATCCACTGACTTCTCTACAAATAACCCAGTTTCATTCCTTTTTATGGCTGAGTCATATTCCATTTTATATATGTACCACATCTTTATCCATTCTTCTGTCTGTGGGCATTTAGGTTGCTTCCATTACCTGGCTATTGTAAATAGTGCTGCAATGAACATTGTGGTGAATGTGTGTTTTTGATTTATGGTTTTCTCTGGGTATATGCCCAGAAGTGGGATTGCTGGATCCTATGGTAATTCTATTTCTAGTTTCTTTAAGGAAACTCCATACTGTTCTCCATAGTGACTGTATCAATTTACCTTCCCACCAATAGTGGAAGAGGGTTCCTTTTGTCCACACCCTCCCCAGAATTTGTTGTTTGTAGATTTTCTGATGACGCCGATTCTAACAGGTGTGAGGTGATACCTCATTGTCGTTTTGATTTGCATTTCTCTAATAATTAGTGGTGTTGAGCAGCTTTTCATGTGCGTCTTGGCCGTCTCTGTGACTTCTTTGAAGAAACGTCTATTTAGATCTTCTGCCCATTTTTGTATTGGGTTGTTTGTTTAATTAATATTAAGCTGCGTGAGCTGTTTATATATATTGGAGATTAAACCCTTGTCCATTGATTCGTTTGCGAACGTTTTCGCCCATTCTGAGGGTTGCCTTTTTACATTCCCGTTTTTCTTTAACCAAAAAAGAAAGAAAGCAAAAGAAGCAGAACACTAATGTGCGTGAAATATGCCTCTTGAAACTGTCGTTTTGAAATATGGACGTCTTTTGAACTTTTTGGTCGATATATGACCCCAGGATTTGTTTTCAGGGCAGGTGTCTTTTACAGGCCTGCAATGATTTGGAATATCCACTGACCATTAGCGCTGGGATTAAAGCTGCTGTTGTGTGAAACGGCCACAAGTTGGCAGCAGTTCTCCCTTAGCAAATCTGGTTACTAGGGCAACAGAGCCTCAATGGAAGCCGTGTTCTAGATTGGAATTTAGAATGGAATGTGCCAGGAAAAAGCCCCTCAAGTTTGTCTCACTACTTCTTGTTCGTGTTTTCAATTTAATTTTTAATTTTTTATTACAGCAAGTTTGATTACAACGTTTGGCTTGTTGTAGGTGTGCAAGATTTGGTTCTTTTAAACATATACATATGTCTGTTCTTCCTGGGACCCTTTTCCCATGTACGTTATGACAGAATGTTGAGTAGTCTTCTCTTGGCATTCCGTAGGTCTTTGGTGATTATATATTTCACCTGTGTTTGTATATGTCTCTTAACCCCAATATCATAATGATCCAATCCTCACACCTTTCCATTGGTGAACCATTAGTTTGTTTAATGAATCTGTGATTGCCCTTCTCCATGGAAATATCTGCCCTGGTATTCGTTTTTAGGTAACACCTATAAGTGATATCCTACGATATGTGTCTTTCACTTTCTGACTTACTACAAGTCACGTGATTACCTGTAGACTCATCTACGGTGCTGCAAATGGCATTGTGCCCTTTTTTTCCTTGGCTAATATTCTGTCTTAGCGAGGTCCATTTTCTGCAATGTGATTCCCTGAGGGCTGAGGATTAGCTGACCTGGGCAGCCTGACCCTGCCGGCAAGCCCTCCCCAGGGGTGCCTGGCTTGAGGTCAATAGAAACAGCACTCCAGGCAGCAATAGCCCCTGCAGCTGTGCCTGACTCCATATTCTCTGCCCCGTCAGCAGTCTCGGGGCTGTGCTGGTGGGAGGGTGTGAGGGTCCACGGCTTTGTTGGTGGCCCGGTGTGAGTGGGGCTCTGCTGGACTTTCTGCAGGAGTTGCCAGGCTGCCACCTGTAAAGAAGAGGATGTGTCACCCATAACCTCCGCTGGACTTTCTCTCCGGGCTGAGGTGAGGAAGGAAAAAAGGAGTGGGGGCCGGGACAGGAGGGGTATCTCAGGCAGGGAAATGGAAAGCTTCCAGAAGAGCGCCCGGGGCCAGGACCATCCTGGCTGGCCTGCAGGCACCAAGTTGGCCTCCGTGCTGTCACTGGTGTGGCTCCACGGCCTTTCCTCTAGGCTTCCAAGCACTTGTACATATTCAGGTGTTTTACCTGGGAAGGGTGGGAACAGTTCAGCAGCAGCTGGCCTGGGGCTCAGCTCACGTTTACTCACAGAGGCCTCGGCACGGTCCCCCAGCTTTGCAATGTGGACGCTCCTTGCGTGGGGGGGCCGGGCTGCTGGCTGTATGGGAGCTGATTCCCCGCCTCTGACCAATTTCAGAATTGTTTACCGCTGGAGCAAGTGCCCTGATAGGGTTTTCCTCTGTATAACTGCTCTGTTCAGGTTTTTTTTTTTTCTTTTTTGGTTCAAGTTAGAATTTATTCATCTTTTATGTATTTATTGATATAAGCATGGAAATAATTCATTCATAGAAATACATTTGTGTGAAGGGAAGAACTTTTTTCTGTTTTATTTTAAATTTTACTTCTAAAAATTTTGAAGTTTAATTATATTTATTTTTCTATACAGCAGGTTATTATTAGTTATCTATTTTATTCATATACATATATACAGGTCAATACCTATCTCCCAACTCATCTGACCACCAACACCCCATGGCTTCCCCGACTTGGTGTCCTTACGTTTGTTCTCTACCTCTGTTTCTCTATTTCTGCCCTGCAAACCTGTTCATCTGTACCATATATCTAGGTTCCACATACATGCATTAATACAGAATATTTGTTTTGCTCTTTCTGACTTACTTCATTCTGTATGACAGTCTCTAGATCCACCGACTTCTCTACAAATAACCCAGTTTCATTCCTTTTCATGGCTGAGTCATATTCCATTTTATATATGTACCACATCTTTATCCATTCTTCTGTCTGTGGGCATTTAGGTTGCTTCCATTACCTGGCTATTGTAAATCGTGCTGCAATGAACATTGTGGTGAATGTGTGTTTTTGATTTATGGTTTTCTCTGGGTATATGCCCAGAAGTGGGATTGCTGGATCCTATGGTAATTCTATTTCTAGTTTCTTTAAGGAAACTCCATACTGTTCTCCATAGTGACTGTATCAATTTACCTTCCCACCAATAGTGGAAGAGGCTTCCTTTTGTCCACACCCTCCCCAGAATTTGTTGTTTGTAGATTTTCTGATGACGCCGATTCTAACAGGTGTGAGGTGATACCTCATTGTCGTTTTGATTTGCATTTCTCTAATAATTAGTGGTGTTGAGCAGCTTTTCATGTGCGTCTTGGCCGTCTCTGTGACTTCTTTGAAGAAACGTCTATTTAGATCTTCTGCCCATTTTTGTATTGGGTTGTTTGTTTAATTAATATTAAGCTGCGTGAGCTGTTTATATATATTGGAGATTAAACCCTTGTCCATTGATTCGTTTGCGAACGTTTTCGCCCATTCTGAGGGTTGCCTTTTTACATTCCCGTTTTTCTTTAACCAAAAAAGAAAGAAAGCAAAAGAAGCAGAACACTAATGTGCGTGAAATATGCCTCTTGAAACTGTCGTTTTGAAATATGGACGTCTTTTGAACTTTTTGGTCGATATATGACCCCAGGATTTGTTTTCAGGGCAGGTGTCTTTTACAGGCCTCAATGATTTGGAATATCCACTGACCATTAGCGCTGGGATTAAGCTGCTGTTGTGTGAAACGGCCACAAGGTGGCAGCAGTTCTCCCTTAGCAAATCTGTTTACTAGGGCAACAGAGCCTCAATGGAAGCCGTGTTCTAGATTGGAATTTAGAATGGAATGTGCCAGGAGAAAGCCCCTCAAATTTGTCTCACAACTTCTTGTTCGTGTTTTCAATTTAATTTTTAATTTTTTATTACAGCAAGTTTGATTACAACGTTTGGCTTGTTGTAGGTGTGCAAGATGTGGTTCTTTTAAACATATACATATGTCTGTTCTTCCTTGGACCCTTTTCCCATGTTCGTTATGACAGAATGTTGAGTAGTCTTCTCTTGGCATTCCGTAGGTCTTTGGTGATTATATATTTCACCTGTGTTTGTATATGTCTCTTAACCCCAATATCGTAATGATCCAATCCTCACACCTTTCCATTGGTGAACCATAAGTTTGTTTAATGAATCTGTGATAGCCCTTCTCCGTGGAAATATCTGCCCTGCTATCCGTTTTTAGGTAACACCTATAAGTGATATCCTACGATATGTGTCTTTCACTTTCTGACTTACTACAAGTCACGTGATTACCTGTAGACTCATCTACGGTGCTGCAAATGGCATTGTGCCCTTTTTTTCCTTGGCTAATATTCTGCCTTAGCGAGGTCCATTTTCTGCAATGTGATTCCCTGAGGGCTGAGGATTAGCTGACCTGGGCAGCCTGACCCTGCTGGCAAGCCCTCCCCAGGTGTGCCTGGGTTGAGTTCAATAGAAACAGCACTCCAGGCAGCAATAGCCCCTGCAGCTGTGCCTGACTCCATATTCTCTGCCCCGTCAGCAGTCTCGGGGCTGTGCTGGTGGGAGGGTGTGAGGGTCCACGGCTTTGTTGGTGGCCCGGTGTGAGTGGGGCTCTGCTGGACTTTCTGCAGGAGTTGCCAGGCTGCCACCTGTAAAGAAGAGGATGTGTCACCCATAACTTCCGCTGGAATTTCTCTCCGGGCTGAGGTGAGGAAGGAACACAAGGAGTGGTGGCCGGGACAGGAGGGGTATCTCAGCCAGGGAAATGGAAAGCTTCCAGAAGAGCGCCCGGGGCCAGGACCATCCTGGCTGGCCTGCAGGCACCAAGTTGGCCTGCGTGCTGTCACTGGTGTGGCTCCACGGCCCTTCCTCTAGGCTTTCAAGCCCTTGTACATATTCAGGTGTTTTACCTGGGAAGGGTGGGAACAGTTCAGCAGCAGCTGGCCTGGGGCTCAGCTCACGTTTACTCACAGAGGCCTCGGCACGGTCCCCCAGCTTTGCAATGAGGACGCTCCTTGCGTGGGGGGGCCGGGCTGCTGGCTGTATGGGAGATGATTCCCCACCTCTGACCAATTTCAGAATTGTTTACCGCTGGAGCAAGTGCCCTGATAGGGTTTTCCTCTGTATAACTGCCGGGTTCAGGTTTTTTTTTTCTTTTATGGTTCAAGTTAGAATTTATTCATCTTTTATGTATTTATTGATATAAGCATGGAAATAATTCATTCATAGAAATACATCTGTGTGAAGGGAAGAACTTTTTTCTGTTTTATTTTTAAATTTTACTTCTAAAAATTTTGAAGTTTAATTATATTTATTTTTCTATACAGCAGGTTATTATTAGTTATCTATTTTATTCATATACATATATACAAGTCAATACCTATCTCCCAACTCATCTGACCACCAACACCCCATGGCTTCCCCGACTTGGTGTCCATACGTTTGTTCTCTACCTCTGTTTCTCTATTTCTGCCCTGCAAACCTGTTCATCTGTACCATATATCTAGGTTCCACATACATGCATTAAGACAGAATATTTGTTTTGCTCATTCTGACTTACTTCATTCTGTATGACAGTCTCTAGATCCACCGACTTCTCTACAAATAACATAGTTTCCTTCCTTTCAATGGCTGAGTCATATCCCATTTTATATATGTACCACATCTTTATCCATTCTTCTGTCTGTGGGCATTTAGGTTGCTTCCATTACCTGGCTATTGTAAATAGTGCTGCAATGAACATTGTGGTGAATGTGTGTTTTTGATTTATGGTTTTCTCTGGGTATATGCCCAGAAGTGGGATTGCTGGATTCTATGGTAATTCTATTTCTAGTTTCTTTAAGGAAACTCCATACTGTTCTCCATAGTGACTGTATCAATTTACCTTCCCACCAATAGTGGAAGAGGGTTCCTTTTGTCCACACCCTCCCCAGAATTTGTTGTTTGTAGATTTTCTGATGACGCCGATTCTAACAGGTGTGAGGTGATACCTCATTGTCGTTTTGATTTGCATTTCTCTAATAATTAGTGGTGTTGAGCAGCTTTTCATGTGCGTCTTGGCCGTCTCTGTGACTTCTTTGAAGAAACGTCTATTTAGATCTTCAGCCCATTTTTGTATTGGGTTGTTTGTTTTATTAATATTAAGCTGCGTGAGCTGTTTATATATATTGGACATTAAACCTTTGTCCATTGATTCGTTTGCGAACGTTTTCGCCCATTCTGAGGGTTGCCTTTTTCCATTCCCGTTTTTTTTTAACCAAAAAAGAAAGAAAGCAAAAGAAGCAGAACACTAATGTGCGTGAAATATGCCTCTTAAAACTGTCGTTTTGAAATAAGGACGTCTTTTGAACTATTTGGTCGATATATGACCCAAGTATTTGTTTTCAGTGCAGGTGTCATTTACAGGCCTGCAATGATTTGGAATATCCACTGACTATTAGCGCTGGGATTAAAGCTGCTGTTGTGTGAAACGGCCACAAGGTGGCAGCAGTTCTCCCTTAGCAAATCTGGTTACTAAGGCAACAGAGCCTCAATGGAAGCCGTGTTCTAGATTGGAATTTAGAATGGAATGTGCCAGGAGAAAGCCCCTCAAGTTTGTCTCACTACTTCTTGTTCGTGTTTTTAATTTAATTTTTTATTTTTTATTACAGCAAGTTTGATTACAACGTTTGGCTTGTTGTAGGTGTGCAAGATGTGGTTCTTTTACACATATACATATGTCTGTTCTTCCTGGGACCCTTTTCCCATGTACGTTATGACAGAATGTTGAGTAGTCTTCTCTTGGTATTCTGTAGGTCTTTGGTGATTATATATTTCACCTGTGTTTGTATATGTCTCTTAACCCCAATATCATAATGATCCAATCATCACACCTTTCCATTGGTGAACCATAAGTTTGTTTAATGAATCTGTGATTTCCCTTCTCCGTGGAAATATCTGCCCTGGTATCCGTTTTTAGGTAACACCTATAAGTGATATCCTACGATATGTGTCTTTCACTTTCTGACTTACTACAAGTCACGTGATTACCTGTAGACTCATCTACGGTGCTGCAAATGGCATTGTGCCCTTTTTTTCCTTGGCTAATATTCTGTCTTAGCGAGGTCCATTTTCTGCAATGTGATTCCCTGAGGGCTGAGGATTAGCTGACCTGGGCAGCCTGACCCTGCCGGCAAGCCCTCCCCAGGTGTGCCTGGGTTGAGGTCAATAGAAACAGCACCCCAGGCAGCAATAGCCCCTGCAGCTGTGCCTGACTCCATATTCTCTGCCCCGTCAGCAGTCTCGGGGCTGTGCTGGTGGGAGGGTGTGAGGGTCCACGGCTTTGTTGGTGGCCCGGTGTGAGTGGGGCTCTGCTGGACTTTCTGCAGGAGTTGCCAGGCTGCCACCTTTAAAGAAGAGGATGTGTCACCCATAACCTCTGCTGGAATTTCTCTCCGGGCTGAGGTGAGGAAGGAAAACAAGGAGTGGTGGCCAGGACAGGAGGGGTATCTCAGCCAGGGAAATGGAAAGCTTCCAGAAGAGCGCCCGGGGCCAGGACCATCCTGGCTGGCCTGCAGGCACCAAGTTGGCCTGCGTGCTGTCACTGGTGTGGCTCCACGGCCCTTCCTCTAGGCTTTCAAGCCCTTGTACATATTCAGGTGTTTTACCTGGGAAGGGTGGGAACAGTTCAGCAGCAGCTGGCCTGGGGCTCAGCTCACGTTTACTCACAGAGGCCTCGGCACGGTACCCCAGGTTTGCAATGAGGACGCTCCTTGCGTGGGGGAGCAGGGCTGCTGGCTGTATGGGAGATGATTCCCCACCTCTGACCAATTTCAGAATTGTTTACCACTGGAGCAAGTGCCCTGATAGGGTTTTCCTCTGTATAACTGCTGGGTTCAGGTTTTTTTTTTCTTTTTTGGTTCAAGTTAGAATTTATTCATCTTTTATGTATTTATTGATATAAGCATGGAAATAATTCATTCATAGAAATACATCTGTGTGAAGGGAAGAACTTTTTTCTGTTTTATTTTAAATTTTACTTCTAAAAATTTTGAAGTTTAATTATATTTATTTTTCTATACAGCAGGTTATTATTAGTTATCTATTTTATTCATATACATATATACAGGTCAATACCTATCTCCCAACTCATCTGACCACCAACACCCCATGGCTTCCCCGACCTGGTGTCCATACGTTTGTTCTCTACCTCTGTTTCTCTATTTCTGCCCTGTAAACCTGTTCATCTGTACCATATATCTAGGTTCCACATACATGCATTAAGACAGAATATTTGTTTTGCTCATTCTGAGTTACTTCATTCTGTATGACAGTCTCTAGATCCACCGACTTCTCTACAAATAACATAGTTTCCTTCCTTTTCATGGCTGAGTCATATCCCATTTTATATATGTACCACATCTTTATCCATTCTTCTGTCTGTGGGCATTTAGGTTGCTTCCATTACCTGGCTATTGTAAATAGTGCTGCAATGAACATTGTGGTGAATGTGTGTTTTTGATTTATGGTTTTCTCTGGGTATATGCCCAGAAGTGGGATTGCTGGATTCTATGGTAATTCTATTTCTAGTTTCTTTAAGGAAACTCCATACTGTTCTCCATAGTGACTGTATCAATTTACCTTCCCACCAATAGTGGAAGAGGGTTCCTTTTGTCCACACCCTCCCCAGAATTTGTTGTTTGTAGATTTTCTGATGACGCCGATTCTAACAGGTGTGAGGTGATACCTCATTGTCGTTTTGATTTGCATTTCTCTAATAATTAGTGGTGTTGAGCAGCTTTTCATGTGCGTCTTGGCCGTCTCTGTGACTTCTTTGAAGAAACGTCTATTTAGATCTTCTGCCCATTTTTGTATTGGGTTGTTTGTTTTATTAATATTAAGCTGCGTGAGCTGTTTATATATATTGGAGATTAAACCTTTGTCCATTGATTCGTTTGCGAATGTTTTCGCCCATTCTGAGGGTTGCCTTTTTCCATTCCCGTTTTTTTTAACCAAAAAAGAAAGAAAGCAAAAGAAGCAGAACACTAATGTGCGTGAAATATTCCTCTTGAAACTGTCGTTTTGAAATATGGACGTCTTTTGAACTTTTTGGTCGATATATGACCACAGGATTTGTTTTCAGGGCAGGTGTCATTTACAGGCCTCAATGATTTGGAATATCCACTGACCATTAGCGCTGGGATTAAGCTGCTGTTGTGTGAAACGGCCACAAGGTGGCAGCAGTTCTCCCTTAGCAAATCTGTTTACTAGGGCAACAGAGCCTCAATGGAAGCCGTGTTCTAGATTGGAATTTAGAATGGAATGTGCCAGGAGAAAGCCCCTCAAGTTTGTCTCACAACTTCTTGTTCGTGTTTTCAATTTAATTTTTAATTTTTTATTACAGCAAGTTTGATTACAACGTTTGGCTTGTTGTAGGTGTGCAAGATGTGGTTCTTTTAAACATATACATATGTCTGTTCTTCCTTGGACCCTTTTCCTATGTTCGTTATGACAGAATGTTGAGTAGTCTTCTCTTGGCATTCCGTAGGTCTTTGGTGATTATATATTTCACCTGTGTTTGTATATGTCTCTTAACCCCAATATCGTAATGATCCAATCCTCACACCTTTCCATTGGTGAACCATAAGTTTGTTTAATGAATCTGTGATAGCCCTTCTCCGTGGAAATATCTGCCCTGGTATCCGTTTTTAGGTAACACCTATAAGTGATATCCTACGATATGTGTCTTTCACTTTCTGACTTACTACAAGTCACGTGATTAACTGTAGACTCATCTACGGTGCTGCAAATGGCATTGTGCCCTTTTTTTCCTTGGCTAATATTCTGTCTTAGCGAGGTCCATTTTCTGCAATGTGATTCCCTGAGGGCTGAGGATTAGCTGACCTGGGCAGCCTGACCCTGCCGGCAAGCCCTCCCCAGGTGTGCCTGGGTTGAGGTCAATAGAAACAGCACCCCAGGCAGCAATAGCCCCTGCAGCTGTGCCTGACTCCATATTCTTTGCCCCGTCAGCAGTCTAGGGGCTGTGCTGGTGGGAGGGTGTGAGGGTCCACGGCTTTGTTGGTGGCCCGGTGTGAGTGGGGCTCTGCTGGACTTTCTGCAGGAGTTGCCAGGCTGCCACCTGTAAAGAAGAGGATGTGTCACACATAACCTCCGCTGGAATTTCTCTCCGGGCTGAGGTGAGGAAGGAAAACAAGGAGTGGGGGCCGGGACAGGATGGGTATCTCAGCCAGGGAAATGGAAAGCTTCCAGAAGAGCGCCCGGGGCCAGGACCATCCTGGCTGGCCTGCAGGCACCAAGTTGGCCTGCGTGCTGTCACTGGTGTGGCTCCACGGCCCTTCCTCTAGGCTTTCAAGCCCTTGTACATATTCAGGTGTTTTACCTGGGAAGGGTGGGAACAGTTCAGCAGCAGCTGGCCTGGGGCTCAGCTCACGTTTACTCAAAGAGGCCTCGGCACGGTCCCCCAGCTTTGAAATGAGGATGCTCCTTGCGTGGGGTGGGCAGGGCTGCTGGCTGTATGGGAGATGATTCCCCACCTCTGACTAATTTCAGAATTGTTTACCGCTGGAGCAAGTGCCCTGATAGGGTTTTCCTCTGTATAACTGCTGGGTTCAGGTTTTTTTTTTCTTTTTTGGTTCAAGTTAGAATTTATTCATCTTTTATGTATTTATTGATATAAGCATGGAAATAATTCATTCATAGAAATACATCTGTGTGAAGGGAAGAACTTTTTTCTGTTTTATTTTAAATTTTACTTCTAAAAATTTTGAAGTTTAATTATATTTATTTTTCTATACAGCAGGTTATTATTAGTTATCTATTTTATTCATATACATATATACAGGTCAATACCTATCTCCCAACTCATCTGACCACCAACACCCCATGGCTTCCCCGACCTGGTGTCCATACGTTTGTTCTCTACCTCTGTTTCTCTATTTCTGCCCTGTAAACCTGTTCATCTGTACCATATATCTAGGTTCCACATACATGCATTAAGACAGAATATTTGTTTTGCTCATTCTGAGTTACTTCATTCTGTATGACAGTCTCTAGATCCACCGACTTCTCTACAAATAACATAGTTTCCTTCCTTTTCATGGCTGAGTCATATCCCATTTTATATATGTACCACATCTTTATCCATTCTTCTGTCTGTGGGCATTTAGGTTGCTTCCATTACCTGGCTATTGTAAATAGTGCTGCAATGAACATTGTGGTGAATGTGTGTTTTTGATTTATGGTTTTCTCTGGGTATATGCCCAGAAGTGGGATTGCTGGATTCTATGGTAATTCTATTTCTAGTTTCTTTAAGGAAACTCCATACTGTTCTCCATAGTGACTGTATCAATTTACCTTCCCACCAATAGTGGAAGAGGGTTCCTTTTGTCCACACCCTCCCCAGAATTTGTTGTTTGTAGATTTTCTGATGACGCCGATTCTAACAGGTGTGAGGTGATACCTCATTGTCGTTTTGATTTGCATTTCTCTAATAATTAGTGGTGTTGAGCAGCTTTTCATGTGCGTCTTGGCCGTCTCTGTGACTTCTTTGAAGAAACGTCTATTTAGATCTTCTGCCCATTTTTGTATTGGGTTGTTTGTTTTATTAATATTAAGCTGCGTGAGCTGTTTATATATATTGGAGATTAAACCTTTGTCCATTGATTCGTTTGCGAATGTTTTCGCCCATTCTGAGGGTTGCCTTTTTCCATTCCCGTTTTTTTTAACCAAAAAAGAAAGAAAGCAAAAGAAGCAGAACACTAATGTGCGTGAAATATTCCTCTTGAAACTGTCGTTTTGAAATATGGACGTCTTTTGAACTTTTTGGTCGATATATGACCACAGGATTTGTTTTCAGGGCAGGTGTCATTTACAGGCCTCAATGATTTGGAATATCCACTGACCATTAGCGCTGGGATTAAGCTGCTGTTGTGTGAAACGGCCACAAGGTGGCAGCAGTTCTCCCTTAGCAAATCTGTTTACTAGGGCAACAGAGCCTCAATGGAAGCCGTGTTCTAGATTGGAATTTAGAATGGAATGTGCCAGGAGAAAGCCCCTCAAGTTTGTCTCACAACTTCTTGTTCGTGTTTTCAATTTAATTTTTAATTTTTTATTACAGCAAGTTTGATTACAACGTTTGGCTTGTTGTAGGTGTGCAAGATGTGGTTCTTTTAAACATATACATATGTCTGTTCTTCCTTGGACCCTTTTCCTATGTTCGTTATGACAGAATGTTGAGTAGTCTTCTCTTGGCATTCCGTAGGTCTTTGGTGATTATATATTTCACCTGTGTTTGTATATGTCTCTTAACCCCAATATCGTAATGATCCAATCCTCACACCTTTCCATTGGTGAACCATAAGTTTGTTTAATGAATCTGTGATAGCCCTTCTCCGTGGAAATATCTGCCCTGGTATCCGTTTTTAGGTAACACCTATAAGTGATATCCTACGATATGTGTCTTTCACTTTCTGACTTACTACAAGTCACGTGATTAACTGTAGACTCATCTACGGTGCTGCAAATGGCATTGTGCCCTTTTTTTCCTTGGCTAATATTCTGTCTTAGCGAGGTCCATTTTCTGCAATGTGATTCCCTGAGGGCTGAGGATTAGCTGACCTGGGCAGCCTGACCCTGCCGGCAAGCCCTCCCCAGGTGTGCCTGGGTTGAGGTCAATAGAAACAGCACCCCAGGCAGCAATAGCCCCTGCAGCTGTGCCTGACTCCATATTCTTTGCCCCGTCAGCAGTCTAGGGGCTGTGCTGGTGGGAGGGTGTGAGGGTCCACGGCTTTGTTGGTGGCCCGGTGTGAGTGGGGCTCTGCTGGACTTTCTGCAGGAGTTGCCAGGCTGCCACCTGTAAAGAAGAGGATGTGTCACACATAACCTCCGCTGGAATTTCTCTCCGGGCTGAGGTGAGGAAGGAAAACAAGGAGTGGGGGCCGGGACAGGATGGGTATCTCAGCCAGGGAAATGGAAAGCTTCCAGAAGAGCGCCCGGGGCCAGGACCATCCTGGCTGGCCTGCAGGCACCAAGTTGGCCTGCGTGCTGTCACTGGTGTGGCTCCACGGCCCTTCCTCTAGGCTTTCAAGCCCTTGTACATATTCAGGTGTTTTACCTGGGAAGGGTGGGAACAGTTCAGCAGCAGCTGGCCTGGGGCTCAGCTCACGTTTACTCAAAGAGGCCTCGGCACGGTCCCCCAGCTTTGAAATGAGGATGCTCCTTGCGTGGGGTGGGCAGGGCTGCTGGCTGTATGGGAGATGATTCCCCACCTCTGACTAATTTCAGAATTGTTTACCGCTGGAGCAAGTGCCCTGATAGGGTTTTCCTCTGTATAACTGCTGGGTTCAGGTTTTTTTTTTCTTTTTTGGTTCAAGTTAGAATTTATTCATCTTTTATGTATTTATTGATATAAGCATGGAAATAATTCATTCATAGAAATACATCTGTGTGAAGGGAAGAACTTTTTTCTGTTTTATTTTTAAATTTTATTTCTAAAAATTTTGAAGTTTAATTATATTTATTTTTCTATACAGCAGGTTATTATTAGTTATCTATTTTATTCATATACATATATACAGGTCAATACCTATCTCCCAACTCATCTGACCACCAACACCCCATGGCTTCCCCGACTTGGTGTCCATACGTTTGTTCTCTACCTCTGTTACTCTATTTCTGCCCTGCAAACCTGTTCATCTGTACCATATATCTAGGTTCCACATACATGCATTAAGACAGAATATTTGTTTTGCTCATTCTGAGTTACTTCATTCTGTATGACAGTCTCTAGATCCACCGACTTCTCTACAAATAACATAGTTTCCTTCCTTTTCATGGCTGAGTCATATCCCATTTTATATATCTACCACATCTTTATCCATTCTTCTGTCTGTGGGCATTTAGTTTGCTTCCATTACCTGGCTATTGTAAATAGTGCTGCAATGAACATTGTGGTGAATGTTTGTTTTTGATTTATGGTTTTCTCTGGGTATATGCCCAGAAGTGGGATTGCTGGATCCTATGGTAATTCTATTTCTAGTTTCTTTAAGGAAACTCCATACTGTTCTCCATAGTGACTGTATCAATTTACCTTCCCACCAATAGTGGAAGAAGGTTCCTTTTGTCCACACCCTCCCCAGAATTTGTTGTTTGTAGATTTTCTGATGACGCCGATGCTAACAGGTGTGAGGTGATACCTCATTGTCGTTTTGATTTGCATTTCTCTAATAATTAGTGGTGTTGAGCAGCTTTTCATGTGCGTCTTGGCCGTCTCTGTGACTTCTTTGAAGAAACGTCTATTTAGATCTTCTGCCCATTTTTGTATTGGGTTGTTTGTTTTATTAATATTAAGCTGCGTGAGCTGTTTATATATATTGGAGATTAAACCTTTGTCCATTGATTCTTTTGCGAATGTTTTCGCCCATTCTGAGGGTTGCCTTTTTCCATTCCCGTTTTTTTTAACCAAAAAAGAAAGAAAGCAAAAGAAGCAGAACACTAATGTGCGTGAAATATGCCTCTTGAAACTGTCGTTTTGAAATATGGACGTCTTTTGAACTTTTTGGTCGATATATGACCCCAGGATTTGTTTTCAAGGCAGGTGTCATTTACAGGCCTCAATGATTTGGAATATCCACTGACCATTAGCGCTGGGATTAAAGCTGCTGTTGTGTGAAACGGCCACAAGGTGGCAGCAGTTCTCCCTTAGCAAATCTGTTTACTAGGGCAACAGAGCCTCAATGGAAGCCGTGTTCTAGATTGGAATTTAGAATGGAATGTGCCAGGAGAAAGCCCCTCAAGTTTGTCTCACTACTTCTTGTTCGTGTTTTCAATTTAATTTTTAATTTTTTATTGCAGCAAGTTTGATTACAACGTTTGGCTTGCTGTAGGTGTGCAAGATGTGGTTCTTTTAAACATATACATATGTCTGTTCTTCCTGGGACCCTTTTCCCATGTACGTTATGACAGAATGTTGAGTAGTCTTCTCTTGGCATTCTGTAGGTCTTTGGTGATTACATATTTCACCTGTGTTTGTATATGTCTCTTAACCCCAATATCATAATGATCCAATCCTCACACCTTTCCATTGGTGAACCATAAGTTTGTTTAATGAATCTGTGATTGCCCTTCTCCGTGGAAATATCTGCCCTGGCATCCATTTTTAGGTAACACCTATAAGTGATATCCTACGATATGTGTCTTTCACTTTCTGACTTACTACAAGTCACGTGATTACCTGTAGACTCATCTACGGTGCTGCAAATGGCATTGTGCCCTTTCTTTCCTTGGCTAATATTCTGTCTTAGCGAGGTCCATTTTCTGCAATGTGATTCCCTGAGGGCTGAGGATTAGCTGACCTGGGCAGCCTGACCCTGCCGGCAAGCCCTCCCCAGGTGTGCCTGGGTTGAGGTCAATAGAAACAGCACTCCAGGCAGCAATAGCCCCTGCAGCTGTGCCTGACTCCATATTCTCTGCCCCGTCAGCAGAATCGGGGCTGTGCTGGTGGGAGGGTGTGAGGGTCCACGGCTTTGTTGGTGGCCCGGTGTGAGTGGGGCTCTGCTGGACTTTCTGCAGGAGTTGCCAGGCTGCCACCTGTAAAGAAGAGGATGTGTCACCCATAACTTCCGCTGGAATTTCTCTCCGGGCTGAGGTGAGGAAGGAACACAAGGAGTGGTGGCCGGGACAGGAGGGGTATCTCAGCCAGGGAAATGGAAAACTTCCAGAAGAGCGCCCGGGGCCAGGACCATCCTGGCTGGCCTGCAGGCACCAAGTTGGCCTGCGTGCTGTCACTGGTGTGGCTCCACGGCCCTTCCTCTAGGCTTTCAAGCCCTTGTACATATTCAGGTGTTTTACCTGGGAAGGGTGGGAACAGTTCAGCAGCAGCTGGCCTGGGGCTCAGCTCACGTTTATTCACAGAGGCCTCGGCACGGTCCCCCAGCTTTGCAATGAGGACGCTCCTTGCGTGGGGGGGGCAGGGCTGCTGGCTGTATGGGAGATGATTCCCCACCTCTGACCAATTTCAGAATTGTTTACCGCTGGAGCAAGTGCCCTGATAGGGTTTTCCTCTGTATAACTGCTGGGTTCAGGTTTTTTTTTTCTTTCTTGGTTCAAGTTAGAATTTATTCATCTTTTATGTATTTATTGATATAAGCATGGAAATAATTCATTCATATAAATACATCTGTGTGAAGGGAAGATCTTTTTTCTGTTTTATTTTTAAATTTTACTTCTAAAAATTTTGAAGTTTAATTATATTTATTTTTCTATACAGCAGGTTATTATTAGTTATCTATTTTATTCATATACATATATACAGGTCAATACCTATCTCTCAACTCATCTGACCACCAACACCCCATGGCTTCCCCGACCTGGTGTCCATACGTTTGTTCTCTACCTCTGTTTCTCTATTTCTGCCCTTTAAACCTGTTCATCTGTACCATATATCTAGGTTCCACATACATGCATTAAGACAGAATATTTGTTTTGCTCATTCTGAGTTACTTCATTCTGTATGACAGTCTCTAGATCCACCGACTTCTCTACAAATAACATAGTTTCCTTCCTTTTCATGGCTGAGTCATATCCCATTTTATATATGTACCACATCTTTATCCATTCTTTTGTCTGTGGGCATTTAGGTTGCTTCCATTACCTGTCTATTGTAAATAGTGCTGCAATGAACATTGTGGTGAATGTGTGTTTTTGATTTATGGTTTTCTCTGGGTATATGCCCAGAAGTGGGATTGCTGGATTCTATGGTAATTCTATTTCTAGTTTCTTTAAGGAAACTCCATACTGTTCTCCATAGTGACTGTATCAATTTCCCTTCCCACCAATAGTGGAAGAGGGTTCCTTTTGTCCACACCCTCCCCAGAATTTGTTGTTTGTAGATTTTCTGATGACGCCGATTCTAACAGGTGTGAGGTGATACCTCATTGTCGTTTTGATTTGCATTTCTCTAATAATTAGTGGTGTTGAGCAGCTTTTCATGTGCGTCTTGGCCGTCTCTGTGACTTCTTTGAAGAAACGTCTATTTAGATCTTCTGCCCATTTTTGTATTGGGTTGTTTGTTTTATTAATATTAAGCTGCGTGAGCTGTTTATATATATTGGAGATTAAACCTTTGTCCATTGATTCGTTTGCGAATGTTTTCGCCCATTCTGAGGGTTGCCTTTTTCCATTCCCGTTTTTTTTAACCAAAAAAGAAAGAAAGCAAAAGAAGCAGAACACTAATGTGCGTGAAATATTCCTCTTGAAACTGTCGTTTTGAAATATGGACGTCTTTTGAACTTTTTGGTCGATATATGACCCCAGGATTTGTTTTCAGGGCAGGTGTCATTTACAGGCCTCAATGATTTGGAATATCCACTGACCATTAGCGCTGGGATTAAAGCTGCTGTTGTGTGAAACGGCCACAAGGTGGCAGCAGTTCTCCCTTAGCAAATCTGTTTACTAGGGCAACAGAGCCTCAATG
The DNA here is from genome assembly GCF_025265405.1 of Mesoplodon densirostris. Lineage (NCBI taxonomy): Eukaryota > Metazoa > Chordata > Mammalia > Artiodactyla > Ziphiidae > Mesoplodon > Mesoplodon densirostris. The sequence continues at coordinate 50,120,605 of NC_082670.1, forward strand.
GAAGCCGTGTTCTAGATTGGAATTTAGAATGGAATGTGCCAGGAGAAAGCCCCTCAAGTTTGTCTCACTACTTCTTGTTCGTGTTTTCAATTTAATTTTTAATTTTTTATTGCAGCAAGTTTGATTACAACGTTTGGCTTGCTGTAGGTGTGCAAGATGTGGTTCTTTTAAACATATAAATATGTCTGTTCTTCCTGGGACCCTTTTCCCATGTACGTTATGACAGAATGTTGAGTAGTCTTCTCTTGGCATTCCGTAGGTCTTTGGTGATTATATATTTCACCTGTGTTTGTATAGGTCTCTTAACCCCAATATCATAATGATCCAATCCTCACACCTTTTCATTGGTGAACCATAAGTTTGTTTAATGAATCTGTGATTGCCCTTCTCCATGGAAATATTGCCCTGGTATCCGTTTTTAGGTAACACCTATAAGTGATATCCTACGATATGTGTCTTTCACTTCCTGACTTACTACAAGTCACGTGATTACCTGTAGACTCATCTACGGTGCTGCAAATGGCATTGTGCCCTTTTTTTCCTTGGCTAATATTCTGTCTTAGCGAGGTCCATTTTCTGCAATGTGATTCCCTGAGGGCTGAGGATTAGCTGACCTGGGCAGCCTGACACTGCTGGCAAGCCCTCCCCAGGTGTGCCTGGGTTGAGGTCAATAGAAACAGCACTCCAGGCAGCAATAGCCCCTGCAGCTGTGCCTGACTCCATATTCTCTGCCCCGTCAGCAGTCTCGGGGCTGTGCTGGTGGGAGGGTGTGAGGGTCCACGGCTTTGTTGGTGGCCCTGTGTGAGTGGGGCTCTGCTGGACTTTCTGAAGGAGTTGCCAGGCTGCCACCTGTAAAGAAGAGGATGTGTCACCCATAACCTCCGCTGGAATTTCTCTCCGGGCTGAGGTGAGGAAGGAAAAAAAGGAGTGGGGGCCGGGACAGGAGGGGTATCTCAGGCAGGGAAATGGAAAGCTTCCAGAAGAGCGACCGGGGCCAGGACCATCCTGGCTGGCCTGCAGGCACCAAGTTGGCCTCCGTGCTGTCACTGGTGTGGCTCCACGGCATTTCCTCTAGGCTTTCAAGCCCTTGTACATATTCAGGTGTTTTACCTGGGAAGGGTGGGAACAGTTCAGCAGCAGCTGGCCTGGGGCTCAGCTCACGTATACTCACAGAGGCCTCGGCACGGTCCCCCAGCTTTGCAATGAGGACGCTCCTTGCGTGGGGGGGCCGGGCTACTGGCTGTATGGGAGCTGATTACCCACCTCAGACCAATTTCAGAATTATTTACCGATGGAGCAAGTGCCCTGATAGGGTTTTCCTCTGTATAACTGCTGGGTTCAGGTTTTTTTTTTTCTTTTTTGGTTCAAGTTAGAATTTATTCATCTTTTATGTATTTATTGATATAAGCATGGAAATAATTCATTCATATAAATACATCTGTGTGAAGGGAAGATCTTTTTTCTGTTTTATTTTTAAATTTTACTTCTAAAAATTTTGAAGTTTAATTATATTTATTTTTCTATACAGCAGGTTATTATTAGTTATCTATTTTATTCATATACATATATACAAGTCAATACCTATCTCCCAACTCATCTGACCACCAACACCCCATGGCTTCCCCAACTTGGTGTCTATACGTTTGTTCTCTACCTCTGTTTCTCTATTTCTGCCTTGCAAACCTGTTCATCTGTACCATATATCTAGGTTCCACATACATGCATTAAGACAGAATATTTGTTTTGCTCATTCTGACTTACTTCATTCTGTATGACAGTCTCTAGATCCACCGACTTCTCTACAAATAACATAGTTTCCTTCCTTTTCATGGCTGAGTCATATCCCATTTTATATATGTACCACATCTTAATCCATTCGTCTGTCTGTGGGCATTTAGGTTGCTTCCATTACCTGGCTATTGTAAATAGTGCTGCAATGAACATTGTGGTGAATGTGTGTTTTTGATTTATGGATTTCTCTGGGTATATGCCCAGAAGTGGGATTGCTGGATCCTATGGTAATTCTATCTCTAGTTTCTTTAAGGAAACTCCATACTGTTCTCCATAGTGACTGTATCAATTTACCTTCCCACCAATAGTGGAAGAGGCTTCCTTTTGTCCACACCCTCCCCAGAATTTGTTGTTTGTAGATTTTCTGATGACGCCGATTCTAACAGGTGTGAGGTGATACCTCATTGTCGTTTTGATTTGCATTTCTCTAATAATTAGTGGTGTTGAGCAGCTTTTCATGTGCGTCTTGGTTGTCTCTGTGACTTCTTTGAAGAAACGTCTATTTAGATCTTCAGCCCATTTTTGTATTGGGTTGTTTGTTTTATTAATATTAAGCTGCGTGAGCTGTTTATATATATTGGAGATTAAACCTTTGTCCATTGATTCGTTTGCGAATGTTTTCGCCCATTCTGAGGGTTGCCTTTTTCCATTCCCGTTTTTTTTAACCAAAAAAGAAAGAAAGCAAAAGAAGCAGAACACTAATGTGCGTGAAATATGCCTCTTGAAACTGTCGTTTTGAAATATGGACGTCTTTTGAACTTTTTGGTCGATATATGACCCCAGGATTTGTTTTCAGGGCAGGTGTCATTTACAGGCCTCAATGATTTGGAATATCCACTGACCATTAGCGCTGGGATTAAAGCTGCTGTTGTGTGAAACGGCCACAAGGTGGCAGCAGTTCTTCCTTAGCAAATCTGGTTACTAGGGCAACAGAGCCTCAATGAAAGCCCTGTTCTAGATTGGAATTTAGAATGGAATGTGCCAGGAGAAAGTCCCTCAAGTTTGTCTCACAACTTCTTGTTCGTGTTTTCAATTTAATTTTTAATTTTTTATTACAGCAAGTTTGATTACAATGTTTGGCTTGTTGTAGGTGTGCAAGATGTGGTTCTTTTAAACATATATATATGTCTGTTCTTCCTGGGACCCTTTTCCCATGTACGTTATGACAGAATGTTGAGTAGTCTTCTCTTGGCATTCCGTAGGTCTTTGGTGATTATATATTTCACCTGTGTTTGTATATGTCTCTTAACCCCAATATCATAATGATCCCATCCTCACACCTTTCCATTGGTGAACCATAAGTTTGTTTAATGAATCTGTGATTGGCCTTCTCCGTGGAAATATCTGCCCTTGTATCCGTTTTTAGGTAACACCTATAAGTGATATTCTACGATATGTGTCTTTCACTTTCTGACTTACTACAAGTCACGTGATTACCTGTAGACTCATCTACGGTGCTTCAAATGGCATTGTGTCCTTTTTTTCCTTGGCTAATATTCTGTCTTAGCTAGGTCCATTTTCTGCAATGTGATTCCCTGAGGGCTGAGGATTAGCTGACCTGGGCAGCCTGACCCTGCCGGCAAGACCTCCCCAGGTGTGCCTGGGTTGAGGTCAATAGAAACAGCACTCCAGGCGGCAATAGCCCCTGCAGCTGTGCCTGACTCCATATTCTCTGCCCCGTCAGCAGTCTCGGGGCTGTGCTGGTGGGAGGGTGTGAGGGTCCACGGCTTTGTTGGTGGCCCGGTGTGAGTGGGGCTCTGCTGGACTTTCTGCAGTAGTTGCCAGGCTGCCACCTGTAAAGAAGAGGATATGTCACCCATAACTTCCGCTGGAATTTCTCTCCGGGCTGAGGTGAGGAAGGAAAACAAGGAGTGGGGGCCAGGACAGGAGGGGTATCTCAGGCAGGGAAATGGAAACCTTCCAGAAGAGCTCCCGGGTCCAGGACCATCCTGGCTGGCCTGCAGGCACCAAGTTGGCCTGCGTGCTGTCGCTGGTGTGGCTCCACGGCCCTTCCTCTAGGCTTTCAAGCCCTTGTACATATTCAGGTGTTTTACCTGGGAAGGTTGGGAACAGTTCAGCAGCAGCTGGCCTGGGGCTCAGCTCACGTTTACTCACAGAGGCCTCGGCACGGTCCCCCATCTTTGCAATGTGGACGCTCCTTGCGTGGGGGGGCCGGGCTGCTGGCTGTATGGGAGATGATTCCCCACCTCTGACCAATTTCAGAATTGTTTACCGCTGGAGCAAGTGCCCTGATAGGGTTTTCCTCTGTATAACTGCTGGGTTCAGGATTTTTTTTTTCTTTTTTGGTTCAAGTTAGAATTTATTCATCTTTTATGTATTTATTGATATAAGCATGGAAATAATTCATTCATAGAAATACATTTGTGTGAAGGGAAGAACTTTTTTCTGTTTTATTTTAAATTTTACTTCTAAAAATTTTGAAGTTTAATTATATTTATTTTTCTATACAGCAGGTTATTATTAGTTATCTATTTTATTCATATACATATATACAGGTCAATACCTATCTCCCAACTCATCTGACCACCAACACCCCATGGCTTCCCCCACTTGGTGTCCTTACGTTTGTTCTCTACCTCTGTTTCTCTATTTCTGCCCTGCAAACCTGTTCATCTGTACCATATATCTAGGTTCCACATACATGCATTAATACAGAATATTTGTTTTGCTCTTTCTGACTTACTTCATTCTGTATGACAGTCTCTAGATCCACCGACTTCTCTACAAATAACCCAGTTTCATTCCTTTTCATGGCTGAGTCATATTCCATTTTATATATGTACCACATCTTTATCCATTCTTCTGTCTGTGGGCATTTAGGTTGCTTCCATTACCTGGCTATTGTAAATAGTGCTGCAATGAACATTGTGGTGAATGTGTGTTTTTGATTTATGGTTTTCTCTGGGTATATGCCCAGAAGTGGGATTGCTGGATCCTATGGTAATTCTATTTCTAGTTTCTTTAAGGAAACTCCATACTGTTCTCCATAGTGACTGTATCAATTTACCTTCCCACCAATAGTGGAAGAGGGTTCCTTTTGTCCACACCCTCCCCAGAATTTGTTGTTTGTAGATTTTCTGATGACGCCGATTCTAACAGGTGTGAGGTGATACCTCATTGTCGTTTTGATTTGCATTTCTCTAATAATTAGTGGTGTTGAGCAGCTTTTCATGTGCGTCTTGGCCGTCTCTGTGACTTCTTTGAAGAAACGTCTATTTAGATCTTCTGCCCATTTTTGTATTGGGTTGTTTGTTTAATTAATATTAAGCTGCGTGAGCTGTTTATATATATTGGAGATTAAACCCTTGTCCATTGTTTCGTTTGCGAACGTTTTCGCCCATTCTGAGGGTTGCCTTTTTACATTCCCGTTTTTCTTTAACCAAAAAAGAAAGAAAGCAAAAGAAGCAGAACACTAATGTGCGTGAAATATGCCTCTTGAAACTGTCGTTTTGAAATATGGACGTCTTTTGAACTTTTTGGTCGATATATGACCCCAGGATTTGTTTTCAGGGCAGGTGTCTTTTACAGGCCTCAATGATTTGGAATATCCACTGACCATTAGCGCTGGGATTAAAGCTGCTGTTGTGTGAAACGGCCACAAGGTGGCAGCAGTTCTCCCTTAGCAAATCTGGTTAGTAGGGCAACAGAGCCTCAATGGAAGCCTTGTTCTAGATTGGAATTTAGAATGGAATGTGCCAGGAAAAAGCCCCTCAAGTTTATCTCACTACTTCTTGTTCGTGTTTTCAATTTAATTTTTAATTTTTTATTACAGCAAGTTTGATTACAACGTTTGGCTTGCTGTAGGTGTACAAGATGTGGTTCTTTTAAACATATACATATGTCTGTTCTTCCTGGGACCCTTTTCCCATGTACGTTATGACAGAATGTTGAGTAGTCTTCTCTTGGTATTCTGTAGGTCTTTGGTGATTATATATTTCACCTGTGTTTGTATATGTCTCTTACCCCCAATATCATAATGATCCAATCCTCACACCTTTCCATTGGTGAACCATAAGTTTGTTTAATGAATCTGTGATTTCCCTTCTCCGTGGAAATATCTGCCCTGGTATCCGTTTTTAGGTAACACCTATAAGTGATATCCTACGATATGTGTCTTTCACTTTCTGAGTTACTACAAGTCACGTGATTACCTGTAGACTCATCTACGGTGCTGCAAATGGCATTGTGCCCTTTTTTTCCTTGGCTAATATTCTGTCTTAGCGAGGTCCATTTTCTGCAATGTGATTCCCTGAGGGCTGAGGATTAGCTGACCTGGGCAGCCTGACCCTGCTGGCAAGCCCTCCCCAGGTGTGCCTGTGTTGAGGTCAATAGAAACAGCACTCCAGGCAACAATAGCCCCTGCAGCTGTGCCTGACTCCATATTCTCTGCCCCGTCAGCAGTCTCGGGGCTGTGCTGGTGGGAGGGTGTGAGGGTCCACGGCTTTGTTGGTGGCCCTGTGTGAGTGGGGCTCTGCTGGACTTTCTGCAGGAGTTGCCAGGCTGCCACCTGTAAAGAAGAGGATGTGTTACCCATAACTTCCGCTGGAATTTCTCTCCGGGCTGAGGTGAGCAAGGAACACAAGGAGTGGTGGCCGGGACAGGAGGGGTATCTCAGGCAGGGAAATGGAAAGCTTCCAGAAGAGCGCCCGGGGCCAGGACCATCCTGGCTGGCCTGCAGGCACCAAGTTGGCCTGCGTGCTGTCACTGGTGTGGCTCCACGGCCCTTCCTCTAGGCTTTCAAGCCTTTGTACATATTCAGGTGTTTTACCTGGGAAGGGTGGGAACAGTTCAGCAGCAGCTGGCCTGGGGCTGAGCTCACGTTTACTCACAGAGGCCTCGGCACGGTCCCCCAACTTTGCAATGAGGACGCTCCTTGTGTGGGGGGGCCAGGCTGCTGGCTGTATGGGAGATGATTCCCCACCTCTGACCAATTTCAGAATTGTTTACCGCTGGAGCAAGTGCCCTGATAGGGTTTTCCTCTGTATAACTGCTGGGTTCAGGTTTTTTTTTTCTTTTTTGGTTCAAGTTAGAATTTATTCATCTTTTATGTATTTATTGATATAAGCATGGAAATAATTCATTCATATAAATACATCTGTGTGAAGGGAAGAACTTTTTTGCGTTTTATTTTTAAATTTTATTTCTAAAATTTTGAAGTTTAATTATATTTATTTTTCTATACAGCAGTTTATTATTAGTTATCTCTTTTATTCATATACATATATACAGGTCAATACCTATCTCCCAACTCATCTGACCACCAACACCCCATGGCTTCCCCTACTTGGTGTCCATACGTTTGTTCTCTACCTCTGTTTCTCTATTTCTGCCCTGTAAACCTGTTCATCTGTACCATATATCTAGGTTCCACATACATGCATTAAGACAGAATATTTGTTTTGCTCTTTCTGACTTACTTCATTCTCTATGACAGTCTGTAGATCCACCGACTTCTCTACAAATAACATAGTTTCCTTCCTTTTCATGGCTGAGTCATATCCCATTTTATATATGTACCACATCTTTATCCATTCTTCTGTCTGTGGGCATTTAGGTTGCTTCCATTACCTGGCTATTGTAAATAGTGCTGCAATGAACATTGTGGTGAATGTGTGTTTTTGATTTATGGTTTTCTCTGGGTATATGCCCAGAAGTGGGATTGCTGGATCCTATGGTAATTCTATTTCTAATTTCTTTAAGGAAACTCCATACTGTTCTCCATAGTGACTGTATCAATTTACCTTCCCACCAATAGTGGAAGAGGGTTCCTTTTGTCCACACCCTCCCCAGAATTTGTTGTTTGTAGATTTTCTGATGACGCCGATGCTAACAGGTGTGAGGTGATACCTCATTGTCGTTTTGATTTGCATTTATCTAATAATTAGTGGTGTTGAGCAGCTTTTCATGTGCGTCTTGGCCGTCTCTGTGACTTCTTTGAAGAAACGTCTATTTAGATCTTCAGCCCATTTTTGTATTGGGTTGTTTGTTTTATTAATATTAAGCTGCGTGAGCTGTTTATATATATTGGACATTAAACCTTTGTCCATTGATTCGTTTGCGAACGTTTTCGCCCATTCTGAGGGTTGCCTTTTTCCATTCCCGTTTTTTTTTAACCAAAAAAGAAAGAAAGCAAAAGAAGCAGAACACTAATGTGCGTGAAATATGCCTCTTAAAACTGTCGTTTTGAAATAAGGACGTCTTTTGAACTATTTGGTCGATATATGACCCAAGTATTTGTTTTCAGTGCAGGTGTCATTTACAGGCCTGCAATGATTTGGAATATCCACTGACTATTAGCGCTGGGATTAAAGCTGCTGTTGTGTGAAAAGGCCACAAGGTGGCAGCAGTTCTCCCTTAGCAAATCTGGTTACTAAGGCAACAGAGCCTCAATGGAAGCCGTGTTCTAGATTGGAATTTAGAATGGAATGTGCCAGGAGAAAGCCCCTCAAGTTTGTCTCACTACTTCTTGTTCGTGTTTTTAATTTAATTTTTTATTTTTTATTACAGCAAGTTTGATTACAACGTTTGGCTTGTTGTAGGTGTGCAAGATGTGGTTCTTTTAAACATATACATATGTCTGTTCTTCCTGGGACCGTTTTCCCATGTACGTTATGACAAAATGTTGAGTAGTCTTCTCTTGGCATTCCATAAGTCTTTGGTGATTATATATTTCACCTGTGTTTGTATATGTCTCTTAACCCCAATATCATAATGATCCCATCCTCACACCTTTCCATTGGTGAACCATAAGTTTGTTTAATGAATCTGTGATTGCCCTTCTCCGTGGAAATATCTGCCCTTGTATCCGTTTTTAGGTAACACCTATAAGTGATATCCTACGATATGTGTCTTTCACTTTCTGACTTACTACAAGTCACGTGATTACCTGTAGACTCATCTACGGCGCTTCAAATGGCATTGTGTCCTTTTTTTCCTTGGCTAATATTCTGTCTTAGCGAGGTCCATTTTCTGCAATGTGATTCCCTGAGGGCTGAGGATTAGCTGACCTGGGCAGCCTGACCCTGCCGGCAAGCCCTCCCCAGGTGTGCCTGCGTTGAGGTCAATAGAAACAGCACTCCAGGCAGCAATAGCCCTTGCAGCTGTGCCTGACTCCATATTCTCTGCCCCGTCAGCAGTCTCGGGGCTGTGCTGGTGGGAGGGTGTGAGGGTCCACGGCTTTGTTGGTGGCCCGGTGTGAGTGGGGCTCTGCTGGACTTTCTGCAGGAGTTGCCAGGCTGCCACCTGTAAAGAAGAGGATGTGTCACCCATAACTTCCGCTGGAATTTCTCTCCGGGCTGAGGTGAGGAAGGAAAACAAGGATTGGGGGCCAGGACAGGAGGGGTATCTTAGCCAGGGAAATAGAAACCTTCCAGAAGAGCTCCCGTGGCCAGGACCATCCTGGCTGGCCTGCAGGCACCAAGTTGGCCTGCGTGCTGTCGCTGGTGTGGCTCCACGGCCCTTCCTCTAGGCTTTCAAGCCCTTGTACATATTCAGGTGTTTTACCTGGGAAGGGTGGGAACAGTTCAGCAGCAGCTGGCCTGGGGCTCAGCTCACGTTTACTCACAGAGGCCTCGGCACGGTCCCCCAGCTTTGCAATGTGGATGCTCCTTGCGTGGGGGGGCAGGGCTGCTGGCTGTATGGGAGATGATTCCCCACCTCTGACCAATTTCAGAATTGTTTACCGCTGGAGCAAGTGCCCTGATAGGGTTTTCCTCTGTATAACTGCTGGGTTCAGGTTTTTTTTTTCTTTTTTGGTTCAAGTTAGAATTTATTCATCTTTTATGTATTTATTGATATAAGCATGGAAATAATTCATTCATAGAAATACATTTGTGTGAAGGGAAGAACTTTTTTCTGTTTTATTTTAAATTTTACTTCTAAAAATTTTGAAGTTTAATTATATTTATTTTTCTATACAGCAGGTTATTATTAGTTATCTATTTTATTCATATACATATATACAGGTCAATACCTATCTCCCAACTCATCTGACCACCAACACCCCATGGCTTCCCCCACTTGGTGTCCTTACGTTTGTTCTCTACCTCTGTTTCTCTATTTCTGCCCTGCAAACCTGTTCATCTGTACCATATATCTAGGTTCCACATACATGCATTAATACAGAATATTTGTTTTGCTCTTTCTGACTTACTTCATTCTGTATGACAGTCTCTAGATCCTCTGACTTCTCTACAAATAACCCAGTTTCATTCCTTTTTATGGCTGAGTCATATTCCATTTTATATATGTACCACATCTTTATCCATTCTTCTGTCTCTGGGCATTTAGGTTGCTTCCATTACCTGGCTATTGTAAATAGTGCTGCAATGAACATTGTGGTGAATGTGTGTTTTTGATTTATGGTTTTCTCTGGGTATATGCCCAGAAGTGGGATTGCTGGATCCTATGGTAATTCTATTTCTAGTTTCTTTAAGGAAACTCCATACTGTTCTCCATAGTGACTGTATCAATTTACCTTCCCACCAATAGTGGAAGAGGGTTCCTTTTGTACACACCCTCCCCAGAATTTGTTGTTTGTAGATTTTCTGATGACGCCGATTCTAACAGGTGTGAGGTGATACCTCATTGTCGTTTTGATTTGCATTTCTCTAATAATTAGTGGTGTTGAGCAGCTTTTCATGTGCGTCTTGGCCGTCTCTGTGACTTCTTTGAAGAAACGTCTATTTAGATCTTCTGCCCATTTTTGTATTGGGTTGTTTGTTTAATTAATATTAAGCTGCGTGAGCTGTTTATATATATTGGAGATTAAACCCTTGTCCATTGATTCGTTTGCGAACGTTTTCGCCCATTCTGAGGGTTGCCTTTTTACATTCCCGTTTTTCTTTAACCAAAAAAGAAAGAAAGCAAAAGAAGCAGAACACTAATGTGCGTGAAATATGCCTCTTGAAACTGTCGTTTTGAAATATGGACGTCTTTTGAACTTTTTGGTCGATATATGACCCCAGGATTTGTTTTCAGGGCAGGTGTCTTTTACAGGCCTCAATGATTTGGAATATCCACTGACCATTAGCGCTGGGATTAAAGCTGCTGTTGTGTGAAACGGCCACAAGTTGGCAGCAGTTCTCCCTTAGCAAATCTGTTTACTAGGGCAACAGAGCCTCAATGGATGCCGTGTTCTAGATTGGAATTTAGAATGGAATGTGCCAGGAAAAAGCCCCTCAAGTTTCTCTCACTACTTCTTGTTCGTGTTTTCAATTTAATTTTTAATTTTTTATTACAGCAAGTTTGATTACAACGTTTGGCTTGTTGTAGGTGTGCAAGATTTGGTTCTTTTAAACATATACATATGTCTGTTCTTCCTGGGACCCTTTTCCCATGTACGTTATGACAGAATGTTGAGTAGTCTTCTCTTGGCATTCCGTAGGTCTTTGGTGATTATATATTTCACCTGTGTTTGTATATGTCTCTTAACCCCAATATCATAATGATCCAATCCTCACACCTTTCCATTGGTGAACCATTAGTTTGTTTAATGAATCTGTGATTGCCCTTCTCCATGGAAATATCTGCCCTGGTATTCGTTTTTAGGTAACACCTATAAGTGATATCCTACGATATGTGTCTTTCACTTTCTGACTTACTACAAGTCACGTGATTACCTGTAGACTCATCTACGGTGCTGCAAATGGCATTGTGCCCTTTTTTTCCTTGGCTAATATTCTGTCTTAGCGAGGTCCATTTTCTGCAATGTGATTCCCTGAGGGCTGAGGATTAGCTGACCTGGGCAGCCTGACCCTGCCGGCAAGCCCTCCCCAGGGGTGCCTGGCTTGAGGTCAATAGAAACAGCACTCCAGGCAGCAATAGCCCCTGCAGCTGTGCCTGACTCCATATTCTCTGCCCCGTCAGCAGTCTCGGGGCTGTGCTGGTGGGAGGGTGTGAGGGTCCACGGCTTTGTTGGTGGCCCGGTGTGAGTGGGGCTCTGCTGGACTTTCTGCAGGAGTTGCCAGGCTGCCACCTGTAAAGAAGAGGATGTGTCACCCATAACCTCCGCTGGACTTTCTCTCCGGGCTGAGGTGAGGAAGGAAAAAAGGAGTGGGGGCCGGGACAGGAGGGGTATCTCAGGCAGGGAAATGGAAAGCTTCCAGAAGAGCGCCCGGGGCCAGGACCATCCTGGCTGGCCTGCAGGCACCAAGTTGGCCTCCGTGCTGTCACTGGTGTGGCTCCACGGCCTTTCCTCTAGGCTTCCAAGCACTTGTACATATTCAGGTGTTTTACCTGGGAAGGGTGGGAACAGTTCAGCAGCAGCTGGCCTGGGGCTCAGCTCACGTTTACTCACAGAGGCCTCGGCACGGTCCCCCAGCTTTGCAATGTGGACGCTCCTTGCGTGGGGGGGCCGGGCTGCTGGCTGTATGGGAGCTGATTCCCCGCCTCTGACCAATTTCTGAATTGTTTACCGCTGGAGCAAGTGCCCTGATAGGGTTTTCCTCTGTATAACTGCTCTGTTCAGGTTTTTTTTTTCTTTTTTGGTTCAAGTTAGAATTTATTCATCTTTTATGTATTTATTGATATAAGCATGGAAATAATTCATTCATAGAAATACATTTGTGTGAAGGGAAGAACTTTTTTCTGTTTTATTTTAAATTTTACTTCTAAAAATTTTGAAGTTTAATTATATTTATTTTTCTATACAGCAGGTTATTATTAGTTATCTATTTTATTCATATACATATATACAGGTCAATACCTATCTCCCAACTCATCTGACCACCAACACCCCATGGCTTCCCCGACTTGGTGTCCTTACGTTTGTTCTCTACCTCTGTTTCTCTATTTCTGCCCTGCAAACCTGTTCATCTGTACCATATATCTAGGTTCCACATACATGCATTAATACAGAATATTTGTTTTGCTCTTTCTGACTTACTTCATTCTGTATGACAGTCTCTAGATCCACCGACTTCTCTACAAATAACCCAGTTTCATTCCTTTTCATGGCTGAGTCATATTCCATTTTATATATGTACCACATCTTTATCCATTCTTCTGTCTGTGGGCATTTAGGTTGCTTCCATTACCTGGCTATTGTAAATAGTGCTGCAATGAACATTGTGGTGAATGTGTGTTTTTGATTTATGGTTTTCTCTGGGTATATGCCCAGAAGTGGGATTGCTGGATCCTATGGTAATTCTATTTCTAGTTTCTTTAAGGAAACTCCATACTGTTCTCCATAGTGACTGTATCAATTTACCTTCCCACCAATAGTGGAAGAGGCTTCCTTTTGTCCACACCCTCCCCAGAATTTGTTGTTTGTAGATTTTCTGATGACGCCGATTCTAACAGGTGTGAGGTGATACCTCATTGTCGTTTTGATTTGCATTTCTCTAATAATTAGTGGTGTTGAGCAGCTTTTCATGTGCATCTTGGCCGTCTCTGTGACTTCTTTGAAGAAACGTCTATTTAGATCTTCTGCCCATTTTTGTATTGGGTTGTTTGTTTAATTAATATTAAGCTGCGTGAGCTGTTTATATATATTGGAGATTAAACCCTTGTCCATTGATTCGTTTGCGAACGTTTTCGCCCATTCTGAGGGTTGCCTTTTTACATTCCCGTTTTTCTTTAACCAAAAAAGAAAGAAAGCAAAAGAAGCAGAACACTAATGTGCGTGAAATATGCCTCTTGAAACTGTCGTTTTGAAATATGGACGTCTTTTGAACTTTTTGGTCGATATATGACCCCAGGATTTGTTTTCAGGGCAGGTGTCTTTTACAGGCCTCAATGATTTGGAATATCCACTGACCATTAGCGCTGGGATTAAAGCTGCTGTTGTGTGAAACGGCCACAAGGTGGCAGCATTTCTCCCTTAGCAAATCTGGTTACTAGGGCAACAGAGCCTCAATGGAAGCCCTGTTCTAGATTGGAATTTAGAATGGAATGTGCCAGGAAAAAGCCCCTCAAGTTTGTCTCACTACTTCTTGTTCGTGTTTTCAATTTAATTTTTAATTTTTTATTACAGCAAGTTTGATTACAACGTTTGGCTTGTTGTAGGTGTGCAAGATTTGGTTCTTTTAAACATATACATATGTCTGTTCTTCCTGGGACCCTTTTCCCATGTACGTTATGACAGAATGTTGAGTAGTCTTCTCTTGGCATTCCGTAGGTCTTTGGTGATTATATATTTCACCTGTGTTTGTATATGTCTCTTAACCCCAATATCATAATGATCCAATCCTCACACCTTTCCATTGGTGAACCATAAGTTTGTTTAATGAATCTGTGATTGCCCTTCTCCATGGAAATATCTGCCCTGGTATCCGTTTTTAGGTAACACCTATAAGTGATATCCTACGATATGTGTCTTTCACTTTCTGACTTACTACAAGTCACGTGATTACCTGTAGACTCATCTACGGTGCTGCAAATGGCATTGTGCCCTTTTTTTCCTTGGCTAATATTCTGTCTTAGCGAGGTCCATTTTCTGCAATGTGATTCCCTGAGGGCTGAGGATTAGCTGACCTGGGCAGCCTGACCCTGCCGGCAAGCCCTCCCCAGGTGTGCCTGGCTTGAGGTCAATAGAAACAGCACTCCAGGCAGCAATAGCCCCTGCAGCTGTGCCTGACTCCATATTCTCTGCCCCGTCAGCAGTCTCGGGGCTGTGCTGGTGGGAGGGTGTGAGGGTCCACGGCTTTGTTGGTGGCCCGGTGTGAGTGGGGCTCTGCTGGACTTTCTGCAGGAGTTGCCAGGCTGCCACCTGTAAAGAAGAGGATGTGTCACCCATAACCTCCGCTGGACTTTCTCTCCGGGCTGAGGTGAGGAAGGAAAAAAAGGAGTGGGGGCCGGGACAGGAGGGGTATCTCAGGCAGGGAAATGGAAAGCTTCCAGAAGAGCGCCCGGGGCCAGGACCATCCTGGCTGGCCTGCAGGCACCAAGTTGGCCTCCGTGCTGTCACTGGTGTGGCTCCACGGCCTTTCCTCTAGGCTTTCAAGCCCTTGTACATATTCAGGTGTTTTACCTGGGAAGGGTGGGAACAGTTCAGCAGCATCTGGCCTGGGGCTCAGCTCACGTTTACTCACAGAGGCCTCGGCACGGTCCCCCAGCTTTGCAATGTGGACGCTCCTTGCGTGGGGGGGCCAGGCTGCTGGCTGTATGGGAGCTGATTCCCCACCTCTGACCAATTTCAGAATTGTTTACCGCTGGAGCAAGTGCCCTGATAGGGTTTTCCTCTGTATAAGTGCTCTATTCAGGTTTTTTTTTTTTTTTCTTTTTTGGTTCAAGTTAGAATTTATTCATCTTTTATGTATTTATTGATATAAGCATGGAAATAATTCATTCATAGAAATACATCTGTGTGAAGGGAAGATCATTTTTCTGTTTTATTTTTAAATTTCATTTCTAAAAATTTTGAAGTTTAATTATATTTATTTTTCTATACAGCAGGTTATTATTAGTTATCTATTTTATTCATATACATATATACAAGTCAATACCTATCTCCCAACTCATCTGACCACCAACACCCCATGGCTTCCCCGACTTGGTGTCTATACGTTTGTTCTCTACCTCTGTTTCTCTATTTCTGCCTTGCAAACCTGTTCATCTGTACCATATATCTAGGTTCCACATACATGCATTAAGACAGAATATTTGTTTTGCTCATTCTGACTTACTTCATTCTGTATGACAGTCTCTAGATCCACCGACTTCTCTACAAATAACATAGTTTCCTTCCTTTTCATGGCTGAGTCATATCCCATTTTATATATGTACCACATCTTTATCCATTCTTCTGTCTGTGGGCATTTAGGTTGCTTCCATTACCTGGCTATTGTAAATAGTGTTGCAATGAACATTGTGGTGAATGTGTGTTTTTGATTTATGGTTTTCTCTGGGTATATGCCCAGAAGTGGGATTGCTGGATCCTATGGTAATTCTATCTCTAGTTTCTTTAAGGAAACTCCATACTGTTCTCCATAGTGACTGTATCAATTTACCTTCCCACCAATAGTGGAAGAGGGTTCCTTTTGTCCACACCCTCCCCAGAATTTGTTGTTTGTAGATTTTCTGATGACGCCGATTCTAACAGGTGTGAGGTGATACCTCATTGTCGTTTTGATTTGCATTTCTCTAATAATTAGTGGTGTTGAGCAGCTTTTCATGTGCGTCTTGGTCGTCTCTGTGACTTCTTTGAAGAAACGTCTATTTAGATCTTCAGCCCATTTTTGTATTGGGTTCTTTGTTTTATTAATATTAAGCTGCGTGAGCTGTTTATATATATTGGAGATTAAACCTTTGTCCATTGATTCGTTTGCGAATGTTTTCGCCCATTCTGAGGGTTGCCTTTTTCCATTCCCGTTTTTTTTAACCAAAAAAGAAAGAAAGCAAAAGCAGCAGAACACTAATGTGCGTGAAATATGCCTCTTGAAACTGTCGTTTTGAAATATGGACGTCTTTTGAACTTTTTGGTCGATATATGACCCCAGGATTTGTTTTCAGGGCAGGTGTCATTTACAGGCCTCAATGATTTGGAATATCCACTGACCATTAGCACTGGGATTAAAGCTGCTGTTGTGTGAAACGGCCACAAGGTGGCAGCAGTTCTCCCTTAGCAAATCTGGTTACTAGGGCAACAGAGCCTCAATGAAAGCCCTGTTCTAGATTGGAATTTAGAATGGAATGTGCCAGGAGAAAGTCCCTCAAGTTTGTCTCACAACTTCTTGTTCGTGTTTTCAATTTAATTTTTAATTTTTTATTACAGCAAGTTTGATTACAATGTTTGGCTTGTTGTAGGTGTGCAAGATGTGGTTCTTTTAAACATATACATATGTCTGTTCTTCCTGGGACCCTTTTCCCATGTACGTTATGACAGAATGTTGAGTAGTCTTCTCTTTGCATTCCGTAGGTCTTTGGTGATTATATATTTCACCTGTGTTTGTATATGTCTCTTAACCCCAATATCATAATGATCCCATCCTCACACCTTTCCATTGGTGAACCATAAGTTTGTTTAATGAATCTGTGATTGGCCTTCTCCGTGGAAATATCTGCCCTTGTATCCGTTTTTAGGTAACACCTATAAGTGATATCCTACGATATGTGTCTTTCACTTTCTGACTTACTACAAGTCACGTGATTACCTGTAGACTCATCTACGGTGCTTCAAATGGCATTGTGTCCTTTTTTTCCTTGGCTAATATTCTGTCTTAGCGAGGTCCATTTTCTGCAATGTGATTCCCTGAGGGCTGAGGATTAGCTGACCTGGGCAGCCTGACCCTGCCGGCAAGACCTCCCCAGGTGTGCCTGGGTTGAGGTCAATAGAAACAGCACTCCAGGCAGCAATAGCCCTTGCAGCTGTGCCTGACTCCATATTCTCTGCCCCGTCAGCAGTCTCGGGGCTGTGCTGGTGGGAGGGTGTGAGGGTCCACGGCTTTGTTGGTGGCCCGGTGTGAGTGGGGCTCTGCTGGACTTTCTGCAGGAGTTGCCAGGCTGCCACCTGTAAAGAAGAGGATGTGTCACCCATAACTTCCGCTGGAATTTCTCTCCGGGCTGAGGTGAGGAAGGAAAACAAGGAGTGGGGGCCAGGACAGGAGGGGTATCTCAGGCAGGGAAATGGAAACCTTCCAGAAGAGCTCCCGGGGCCAGGACCATCCTGGCTGGCCTGCAGGCACCAAGTTGGCCTCCGTGCTGTCGCTGGTGTGGCTCCACGGCCCTTCCTCTAGGCTTTCAAGCCCTTGTACATATTCAGGTGTTTTACCTGGGAAGGTTGGGAACAGTTCAGCAGCAGCTGGCCTGGGGCTCAGCTCACGTTTACTCACAGAGGCCTCGGCACGGTCCCCCAGCTTTGCAATGTGGACGCTCCTTGCGTGGGGGGGCCGGGCTGCTGGCTGTATGGGAGATGATTCCCCACCTCTGACCAATTTCAGAATTGTTTACCGCTGGAGCAAGTGCCCTGATAGGGTTTTCCTCTGTATAACTGCTGGGTTCAGGATTTTTTTTTCTTTTTTGGTTCAAGTTATAATTTATTCATCTTTTATGTTTTTATTGATATAAGCATGGAAATAATTCATTCATAGAAATACATCTGTGTGAAGGGAAGAACTTTTTTCTGTTTTATTTTAAATTTTACTTCTAAAAATTTTGAAGTTTAATTATATTTATTTTTCTATACAGCAGGTTATTATTAGTTATCTATTTTATTCATATACATATATACAGGTCAATACCTATCTCCCAACTCATCTGACCACCAACACCCCATGGCTTCCCCCACTTGGTGTCCTTACGTTTGTTCTCTACCTCTGTTTCTCTATTTCTGCCCTGCAAACCTGTTCATCTGTACCATATATCTAGGTTCCACATACATGCATTAAGACAGAATATTTGTTTTGCTCTTTCTGACTTACTTCATTCTGTATGACAGTCTCTAGATCCACCGACTTCTCTACAAATAACCCAGTTTCCTTCCTTTTCATGGCTGAGTCATATCCCATTTTATATATGTACCACATCTTTATCCATTCTTCTGTCTGTGGGCATTTAGGTTGCTTCCATTACCTGGCTATTGTAAATAGTGCTGCAATGAACATTGTAGTGAATGTGTGTTTTTGATTTATGGTTTTCTCTGGGTATATGCCCAGAAGTGGGATTGCTGGATTCTATGGTAATTCTATTTCTAGTTTCTTTAAGGAAACTCCATACTGTTCTCCATAGTGACTGTATCAATTTACCTTCCCACCAATAGTGGAAGAGGGTTCCTTTTGTCCACACCCTCCCCAGAATTTGTTGTTTGTAGATTTTCTGATGACGCCGATTCTAACAGGTGTGAGGTGATACCTCATTGTCGTTTTGATTTGCCTTTCTCTAATAATTAGTGGTGTTGAGCAGCTTTTCATGTGCATCTTGGCCGTCTCTGTGACTTCTTTGAAGAAACGTCTATTTAGATCTTCTGCCCATTTTTGTATTGGGTTGTTTGTTTTATTAATATTAAGCTGCGTGAGCTGTTTATATATATTGGAGATTAAACCTTTGTCCATTGATTCGTTTGCGAATGTTTTCGCCCATTCTGAGGGTTGCCTTTTTCCATTCCCGTTTTTTTTTAACCAAAAAAGAAAGAAAGCAAAAGAAGCAGAACACTAATGTGCGTGAAATATTCCTCTTGAAACTGTCGTTTTGAAATATGGACGTCTTTTGAACTTTTTGGTCGATATATGACCCCAGGATTTGTTTTCAGGGTAGGTGTCATTTACAGGCCTCAATGATTTGGAATATCCACTGACCATTAGCGCTGGGATTAAAGCTGCTGTTGTGTGAAACGGCCACAAGGTGGCAGCAGTTCTCCCTTAGCAAATCTGTTTACTAGGGCAACAGAGCCTCAATGGAAGCCGTGTTCTAGATTGGAATTTAGAATGGAATGTGCCAGGAGAAAGCCCCTCAAGTTTGTCTCACTACTTCTTGTTCGTGTTTTCAATTTAATTTTTAATTTTTTATTACAGCAAGTTTGATTACAAAGTTTGGCTTGTTGTAGGTGTGCAAGATGTGGTTCTTTTAAACATATACATATGTCTGTTCTTCCTGGGACCCTTTTCCCATGTTCGTTATGACAGAATGTTGAGTAGTCTTCTCTTGGCATTCCGTAGGTCTTTGGTGATTATATATTTCACCTGAGTTTGTATATGTCTCTTAACCCCAATATCATAATGATCCAATCCTCACACCTTTCCATTGGTGAACCATAAGTTTGTTTAATGAATCTGTGATTTCCCTTCTCCGTGGAAATATCTGCCCTGGTATCCGTTTTTAGGTAACACCAATAAGTGATATCCTAGGATATGTGTCTTTCACTTTCTGACTTACTACAAGTCACATGATTACCTGTAGACTCATCTACGGTGCTGCAAATGGCATTGTGCCCTTTTTTTCCTTGGCTAATATTCTGTCTTAGCGAGGTCCATTTTCTGCAATGTGATTCCCTGAGGGCTGAGGATTAGCTGACCTGGGCAGCCTGACCCTGCCGGCAAGCCCTCCCCAGGTGTGCCTGGGTTGAGGTCAATAGAAACAGCACTCCAGGCAGCAATAGCCCCTGCAGCTGTGCCTGACTCCATATTCTCTGCCCCGTCAGCAGTCTCGGGGCTGTGCTGGTGGGAGGGTGTGAGGGTCCACGGCTTTGTTGGTGGCCCGGTGTGAGTGGGGCTCTGCTGGACTTTCTGCAGGAGTTGCCAGGCTGCCACCTGTAAAGAAGAGGATGTGTCACCCATAACCTCTGCTGGAATTTCTCTCCGGGCTGAGGTGAGGAAGGAAAACAAGGAGAGGGGGCCGGGACAGGATGGGTATCTCAGCCAGGGAAATGGAAAGCTTCCAGAAGAGCTCCCGGGTCAGGACCATCCTGGCTGGCCTGCAGGCACCAAGTTGGCCTGCGTGCTGTCACTGATGTGGCTCCACGGCCCTTCCTCTAGGCTTTCAAGCCCTTGTACATATTCAGGTGTTTTACCTGGGAAGGGTGGGAACAGTTCAGCAGCAGCTGGCCTGAGGCTCAGCTCACGTTTACTCACAGAGGCCTCGGCACGGTCCCCCAGCTTTGCAATGAGGACGCTCCTTGCGTGGGGGGGCCGGGCTGCTGGCTGTATGGGAGATGATTCCCCACCTCTGACCAATTTCAGAATTGTTTACCGCTGGAGCAAGTGCCCTGATAGGGTTTTCCTCTGTATAACTGCTGGGTTCAGGTTTTTTTTTTCTTTTTTGCTTCAAGTTAGAATTTATTCATCTTTTATGTATTTATTGATATAAGCATGGAAATAATTCATTCATAGAAATACATCTGTGTGAAGGGAAGAACTTTTTTCTGTTTTATTTTTAAATTTTACTTCTAAAAATTTTGAAGTTTAATTATATTTATTTTTCTATACAGCAGGTTATTATTAGTTATCTATTTTATTCATATACATATATACAGGTCAATACCTATCTCCCAACTCATCTGACCACCAACACCCCATGGCTTCCCCGACTTGGTGTCCATACGTTTGTTCTCTACCTCTGTTTCTCTATTTCTGCCCTGCAAACCTGTTCATCTGTACCATATATCTAGGTTCCACATACATGCATTAAGACAGAATATTTGTTTTGCTCATTCTGAGTTACTTCATTCTGTATGACAGTCTCTAGATCCACCGACTTCTCTACAAATAACATAGTTTCCTTCCTTTTCATGGCTGAGTCATATCCCATTTTATATATGTACCACATCTTTATCCATTCTTCTGTCTGTGGGCATTTAGGTTGCTTCCATTACCTGGCTATTGTAAATAGTGCTGCAATGAACATTGTGGTGAATGTGTGTTTTTGATTTATGGTTTTCTCTGGGTATATGCCCAGAAGTGGGATTGCTGGATTCTATGGTAATTCTATTTCTAGTTTCTTTAAGGAAACTCCATACTGTTCTCCATAGTGACTGTATCAATTTACCTTCCCAACAATAGTGGAAGAGGGTTCCTTTTGTCCACACCCTCCCCAGAATTTGTTGTTTGTAGATTTTCTGATGACGCCGATTCTAACAGGTGTGAGGTGATACCTCATTGTCGTTTTGATTTGCATTTCTCTAATAATTAGTGGTGTTGAGCAGCTTTTCATGTGCATCTTGGCCGTCTCTGTTACTTCTTTGAAGAAACGTCTATTTAGATCTTCTGCCCATTTTTGTATTGGGTTGTTTGTTTTATTAATATTAAGCTGCGTGAGCTGTTTATATATATTGGAGATTAAACCTTTGTCCGTTGATTCGTTTGCGAATGTTTTCGCCCATTCTGAGGGTTGCCTTTTTCCATTCCCGTTTTTTTTTAACCAAAAAAGAAAGAAAGCAAAAGAAGCAGAACACTAATGTGCGTGAAATATTCCTCTTGAAACTGTCGTTTTGAAATATGGACGTCTTTTGAACTTTTTGGTCGATATATGACCCCAGGATTTGTTTTCAGGGCAGGTGTCATTTACAGGCCTGCAATGATTTGGAATATCCACTGACCATTAGCGCTGGGATTAAAGCTGCTGTTGTGTGAAACGGCCACAAGGTGGCAGCAGTTCTCCCTTAGCAAATCTGTTTACTAGGGCAACAGAGCCTCAATGGAAGCCGTGTTCTAGATTGGAATTTAGAATGGAATGTGCCAGGAGAAAGCCCCTCAAGTTTGTCTCACTACTTCTTGTTCGTGTTTTCAATTTAATTTTTAATTTTTTATTACAGCAAGTTTGATTACAACGTTTGGCTTGTTGTAGGTGTGCAAGATGTGGTTCCTTTACACATATACATATGTCTGTTCTTTCTGGGACCCTTTTCCCATGTACGTTATGACAGAATGTTGAGTAGTCTTCTCTTGGCATTCCGTAGGTCTTTGGTGATTATATATTTCACCTGTGTTTGTATATGTCTCTTAACCCCAATATCGTAATGAATCCAATCCTCACACCTTTCCATTGGTGAACCATAAGTTTGTTTAATGAATCTGTGATTGCCCTACTCCGTGGAAATATCTGCCCTGGTATCCGTTTTTAGGTAACACCTATAAGTGATATCCTAGGATATGTGTCTTTCACTTTCTGACTTACTACAAGTCACGTGATTATCTGTAGACTCATCTACAGTGCTGCAAATGGCATTGTGCCCTTTTTTTCCTTGGCTAATATTCTGTCTTAGCGAGGTCCATTTTCTGCAATGTGATTCCCTGAGGGCTGAGGATTAGCTGACCTGGGCAGCCTGACCCTGCCGGCAATCCCTCTTCAGGTGTGCCTGGGTTGAGGTCAATAGAAACAGCACTCCAGGCAGCAATAGCCCCTGCAGCTGTGCCTGACTCCATATTCTCTGCCCCGTCAGCAGTCTCGGTGCTGTGCTATTGGGAGGTTGTGAGGGTCCACGGCATTGTTGGTGGCCCGGTGTGAGTGGGGCTCTGCTGGACTTTCTGCAGGAGTTGCCAGGCTGCCACCTGTAAAGAAGAGGATGTGTCACCCATAACTTCCACTGGAATTTCTCTCCGGGCTGAGGTGAGGAAGGAAAAAAAGGAGTGCGGGCCAGGACAGGAGGGGTATCTCAGGCAGGGAAATGGAAAGCTTCCAGAAGAGCTCCCGGGGCAAGGATCATCCTGGCTGGCCTGCAGGCACCAAGTTGGCCTGCGTGCTGTCACTGGTGTGGCTCCACGGCCCTTCCTCTAGGCTTTCAAGCCCTTGTACATATTCAGGTGTTTTACCTGGGAAGGGTGGGAACAGTTCAGCAGCAGCTGGCCTGGGGCTCAGCTCACGTTTACTCACAGAGGCCTCGGCACGGTCCCCCAGTTTGCAATGAGGACGCTCCTTGCGTAGGGGGGGCAGGGCTGCTGGCTGTATGGGAGATGATTCCCCACCTCTGACCAATTTCAGAATTGTTTACCGCTGGAGCAAGTGCCCTGATAGGGTTTTCCTCTGTATAACTGTTGGGTTCAGGTTTTTTTTTCTTTTTTGGTTCAAGTTAGAATTTATTCATCTTTTATGTATTTATTGATATAAGCATGGAAATAATTCATTCATAGAAATACATCTGTGTGAAGGGAAGAACTTTTTTCTGTTTTATTTTTAAATTTTACTTCTAAAAATTTTGAAGTTTAATTATATTTATTTTTCTACACAGCAGGTTATTATTAGTTATCTATTTTATTCATATACATATATACAGGTCAATACTTATCTCCCAACTCATCTGACCACCAACACCCCATGGCTTCCCCGACTTGGTGTCCATACGTTTGTTCTCTACCTCTGTTTCTCTATTTCTGCCCTGCAAACCTGTTCATCTGTACCATATATCTAGGTTCCACATACATGCATTAAGACAGAATATTTGTTTTGCTCATTCTGACTTACTTCATTCTGTATGACAATCTCTAGATCCACCGACTTCTCTACAAATAACATAGTTTCCTTCCTTTTCATGGCTGAGTCATATCCCATTTTATATATGTACCACATCTTTATCCATTCTTCTGTCTGTGGGCATTTAGGTTGCTACCATTACCTGGCTATTGTAAATAGTGCTGCAATGAACATTGTGGTGAATGTGTGTTTTTGATTTATGGTTTTCTCTGGGTATATGCCCAGAAGTGGGATTGCTGGATTCTATGGTAATTCTATTTCTAGTTTCTTTAAGGAAACTCCATACTGTTCTCCATAGTGACTGTATCAATTTACCTTCCCTCCAATAGTGGAAGAGGGTTCCTTTTGTCCACACCCTCCCCAGAATTTGTTGTTTGTAGATTTTCTGATGACGCCGATTCTAACAGGTGTGAGGTGATACCTCATTGTCGTTTTGATTTGCATTTCTCTTATAATTAGTGGTGTTGAGCAGCTTTTCATGTGCGTCTTGGCCGTCTCTGTGACTTCTTTGAAGAAACGTCTATTTAGATCTTCTGCCCATTTTTGTATTGGGTTGTTTGTTTTATTAATATTAAGCTGCGTGAGCTGTTTATATATATTGGAGATTAAACCTTTGTCCGTTGATTCGTTTGCGAATGTTTTCGCCCATTCTGAGGGTTGCCTTTTTCCATTCCCGTTTTTTTTAACCAAAAAAGAAAGAAAGCAAAAGAAGCAGAACACTAATGTGCGTGAAATATTCCTCTTGAAACTGTCGTTTTGAAATATGGACGTCTTTTGAACTTTTTGGTCGATATATGACCCCAGGATTTGTTTTCAGGGCAGGTGTCATTTACAGGCCTCAATGATTTGGAATATCCACTGACCATTAGCGCTGGGATTAAAGCTGCTGTTGTGTGAAACGGCCACAAGGTGGCAGCAGTTCTCCCTTAGCAAATCTGTTTACTAGGGCAACAGAGCCTCAATGGATGCCTTGTTCTAGATTGGAATTTAGAATGGAATGTGCCAGGAGAAAGCCCCTCAAGTTTGTCTCACTACTTCTTGTTCGTGTTTTCAATTTAATTTTTAATTTTTTATTACAGCAAGTTTGATTACAACGTTTGGCTTGTTGTAGGTGTGCAAGATGTGGTTCTTTTACACATATACATATGTCTGTTCTTCCTGGGACCCTTTTCCCATGTACGTTATGACAGAATGTTGAGTAGTCTTCTCTTGGCATTCCGTAGGTCTTTGGTGATTATATATTTCACCTGTGTTTGTATATGTCTCTTAACCCCAATATCGTAATGATCCAATCCTCACACCTTTCCATTGGTGAACCATAAGTTTGTTTAATGAATCTGTGATTGCACTTCTCCGTGGAAATATCTGCCCTGGTATCCGTTTTTAGGTAACACATATAAGTGATATCCTACGATATGTGTCTTTCACTTTCTGAGTTACTACAAGTCACGTGATTACCTGTAGACTCATCTACGGTGCTGCAAATGGCATTGTGCCCTTTTTTCCCTTGGCTAATATTCTGTCTTAGCGAGGTCCATTTTCTGCAATGTGATTCCCTGAGGGCTGAGGATTAGCTGACCTGGGCAGCCTGACCCTGCTGGCAAGACCTCCCCAGGTGTGCCTGGCTTGAGGTCAATAGAAACAGCACTCCAGGCAGCAATAGCCCCTGCAGCTGTGCCTGACTCCATATTCTCTGCCCCGTCAGCAGTCTCGGGGCTGTGCTGGTGGGATGGTGTGAGGGTCCACGGCTTTGTTGGTGGCCCGGTGTGAGTGGGGCTCTGCTGGACTTTCTGCAGGAGTTGCCAGGCTGCCACCTGTAAAGAAGAGGATGTGTCACACATAACTTCCGCTGGAATTTCTCTCCGGGCTGAGGTGAGGAAGGAACACAAGGAGTGGTGGCCGGGACAGGAGGGGTATCTCAGCCAGGGAAATGGAAAGCTTCCAGAAGAGCGCCCGGGGCCAGGACAATCCTGGCTGGCCTGCAGGCACCAAGTTGGCCTGCGTGCTGTCACTGGTGTGGCTCCACGGCCCTTTCTCTAGGCTTTCAAGCCCTTGTACATATTGAGGTGTTTTTCCTGGGAAGGGTGGGAACAGTTCAGCAGCAGCTGGCCTGGGGCTCAGCTCACGTTTACTCACAGAGGCCTCGGCACGGTCCCCCAGCTTTGCAATGAGGATGCTCCTTGCGTGGGCGGGGCAGGGCTGCTGGCTGTATGGGAGATGATTCCCCACCTCTGACCAATTTCAGAATTGTTTACCGCTGGAGCAAGTGCCCTGATAGGGTTTTCCTCTGTATAACTGCTGGGTTCAGGTTTTTTTTTCTTTTTTGGTTCAAGTTAGAATTTATTCATCTTTTATGTATTTATTGATATAAGCATGGAAATAATTCATTCATAGAAATACATCTGTGTGAAGGGAAGAACTTTTTTCTGTTTTATTTTTAAATTTTACTTCTAAAAATTTTGAAGTTTAATTATATTTATTTTTCTATACAGCAGGTTATTATTAGTTATCTATTTTATTCATATACATATATACAGGTCAATACCTATCTCCCAACTCATCTGACCACCAACACCCCATGGCTTCCCCGACTTGGTGTCCATACGTTTGTTCTCTACCTCTGTTTCTCTATTTCTGCCCTGCAAACCTGTTCATCTGTACCATATATCTAGGTTCCACATACATGCATTAAGACAGAATATTTGTTTTGCTCATTCTGAGTTACTTCATTCTGTATGACAGTCTCTAGATCCACCGACTTCTCTACAAATAACATAGTTTCCTTCCTTTTCATGGCTGAGTCATATCCCATTTTATATATGTACCACATCTTTATCCATTCTTCTGTCTGTGGGCATTTAGTTTGCTTCCATTACCTGGCTATTGTAAATAGTGCTGCAATGAACATTGAGGTGAATGTGTGTTTTTGATTTATGGTTTTCTCTGGGTATATGCCCAGAAGTGGGATTG
The DNA here is from genome assembly GCF_025265405.1 of Mesoplodon densirostris. Lineage (NCBI taxonomy): Eukaryota > Metazoa > Chordata > Mammalia > Artiodactyla > Ziphiidae > Mesoplodon > Mesoplodon densirostris. The sequence continues at coordinate 50,147,224 of NC_082670.1, forward strand.
CTGGATCCTATGGTAATTCTATTTCTAGTTTCTTTAAGGAAACTCCATACTGTTCTCCATAGTGACTGTATCAATTTACCTTCCCACCAATAGTGGAAGAGGGTTTCTTTTGTCCACACCCTCCCCAGAATTTGTTGTTTGTAGATTTTCTGATGACGCCGATTCTAACAGGTGTGAGGTGATACCTCATTGTCGTTTTGATTTGCATTTCTCTAATAATTAGTGGTGTTGAGCAGCTTTTCATGTGCGTCTTGGCCGTCTCTGTGACTTCTTTGAAGAAACATCTATTTAGATCTTCTGCCCATTTTTGTATTGGGTTGTTTGTTTTATTATTAAGCTGCGTGAGCTGTTTATATATATTGGAGATTAAACCTTTGTCCATTGATTCGTTTGCGAATGTTTTCGCCCATTCTGAGGGTTGCCTTTTTCCATTCCCGTTTTTTTTAACCAAAAAAGAAAGAAAGCAAAAGAAGCAGAACACTAATGTGCGTGAAATATTCCTCTTGAAACTGTCGTTTTGAAATATGGACGTCTTTTGAACTTTTTGGTCGATATATGACCCCAGGATTTGTTTTCAGGGCAGGTGTCATTTACAGGCCTCAATGATTTGGAATATCCACTGACCATTAGCGCTGGGATTAAAGCTGCTGTTGTGTGAAACGGCCACAAGGTGGCAGCAGTTCTCCCTTAGCAAATCTGTTTACTAGGGCAACAGAGCCTCAATGGAAGCCGTGTTCTAGATTGGAATTTAGAATGGAATGTGCCAGGAGAAAGCCCCTCAAGTTTGTCTCACTACATCTTGTTCGTGTTTTTAATTTAATTTTTTATTTTTTATTACAGCAAGTTTGATTACAACGTTTGGCTTGTTGTAGGTGTGCAAGATGTGGTTCTTTTACACATATACATATGTCTGTTCTTCCTGGGACCCTTTTCCCATGTACGTTATGACAGAATGTTGAGTAGTCTTCTCTTGGCATTCCGTAGGTCTTTGGTGATTATATATTTCACCTGTGTTTGTATATGTCTCTTAACCCCAATATCGTAATGAATCCAATCCTCACACCTTTCCATTGGTGAACCATAAGTTTGTTTAATGAATCTGTGATTGCCCTTCTCCGTGGAAATATCTGCCCTGGTATCCGTTTTTAGGTAACACCTATAAGTGATATCCTCCGATATGTGTCTGTCACTTTCTGACTTACTACAAGTCACGTGATTACCTGTAGACTCATCTACGCTGCTGCAAATGGCATTGTGCCCTTTCTTTCTTTGGCTAATATTCTGTCTTAGCGAGGTCCATTTTCTGCAATGTGATTCCCTGAGGGCTGAGGATTAGCTGACCTGGGCAGCCTGACCCTGCTGGCAAGCCCTCCCCAGGTGTGCCTGGGTTGAGGTCAATAGAAACAGCACTCCAGGCAGCAATATCCCCTGCAGCTGTGCCTGACTCCATATTCTCTGCCCCGTCAGCAGTCTCGGGGCTGTGCTGGTGGGAGGGTGTGAGGGTCCACGGCTTTGTTGGTGGCCCGGTGTGAGTGGGGCTCTGCTGGACTTTCTGCAGGAGTTGCCAGGCTGCCACCTGTAAAGAAGAGGATGTGTCACCCATAACCTCCGCTGGAATTTCTCTCCGGGCTGAGGTGAGGAAGGAAAACAAGGAGTGGTGGCCGGGACAGGAGGGGTATCTCAGCCAGGGAAATGGAAAGCTTCCAGAAGAGCGCCCGGGTCCAGGATCATCCTGGCTGGCCTGCAGGCACCAAGTTGGCCTGCGTGCTGTCACTGGTGTGGCTCCACGGCCCTTCCTCTAGGCATTCAAGCCCTTGTACATATTCAGGTGTTTTACCTGGGAAGGGTGGGAACAGTTCAGCAGCAGCTGGCCTGGGGCTCAGCTCACGTTTACTCACAGAGGCCTCGGCACGGTCCCCCAACTTTGAAATGAGGACGCTCCTTGTGTGGGGTGGCCGGGCTCCTGGCTGTATGGGAGATGATTCCCCACCTCTGACCAATTTCAGAATTGTTTACCGCTGGAGCAAGTGCCCTGATAGGGTTTTCCTCTGTATAACTGCTGGGTTCAGGTTTTTTTTTCTTTTTTGGTTCAAGTTATAATTTATTCATCTTTTATGTATTTATTGATATAAGCATGGAAATAATTCATTCATAGAAATACATCTGTGTGAAGGGAAGAACTTTTTTCTGTTTTATTTTTAAATTTTATTTCTAAAATTTTGAAGTTTAATTGTATTTATTTTTCTATACAGCAGGTTATTATTAGTTATCTATTTTATTCATATACATATATACAGGTCAATACCTATCTCCCAACTCATCTGACCACCAACACCCCATGGCTTCCCCGACTTGGTGTCCATACGTTTGTTGTCTACCTCTGTTTCTCTTTTTCTGCCCTGCAAACCTGTTCATCTGTACCATATATCTAGGTTCCACATACATGCATTAAGACAGAATATTTGTTTTGCTCTTTCTGAGTTACTTCATTCTGTATGACAGTCTCTAGATCCACCGACTTCTCTACAAATAACATAGTTTCCTTCCTTTTCATGGCTGAGTCATATCCCATTTTATATATGTACCACATCTTTATCCATTCTTCTGTCTGTGGGCATTTAGGTTGCTTCCATTACCTGGCTATTGTAAATAGTGCTGCAATGAACATTGTGGTGAATGTGTGTTTTTGATTTATGGTTTTCTCTGGGTATATGCCCAGAAGTGGGATTGCTGTATCCTATGGTAATTCTATTTCTAGTTTCTTTAAGGAAACTCCATACTGTTCTCCATAGTGACTGTATCAATTTACATTCCAACCAATAGTGGAAGAGGGTTCCTTTTGTCCACACCCTCCCCAGAATTTGTTGTTTGTAGATTTTCTGATGACGCCGATGCTAACAGTTGTGAGGTGATACCTCATTGTCGTTTTGATTTGCATTTCTCTAATAATTAGTGGTGTTGACCAGCTTTTCATGTGCGTCTTGGCCGTCTCTGTGACTTCTTTGAAGAAACGTCTATTTAGATCTTCAGCCCATTTTTGTATTGGGTTGTTTGTTTTATTAATATTAAGCTGCGTGAGCTGTTTATATATATTGGAGAATAAACCTTTGTCCATTGATTCGTTTGCGAACGTTTTCGCCCATTCTGAGGGTTGCCTTTTTCCATTCCCATTTTTTTTAACCAAAAAAGAAAGAAAGCAAAAGAAGCAGAACACTAATATGCGTGAAATATGCCTCTTAAAACTGTCGTTTTGAAATAAGGACGTCTTTTGAACTATTTGGTCGATATATGACCCAAGGATTTGTTTTCAGGGCAGGTGTCATTTACAGGCCTGCAATGATTTGGAATATCCACTGACTATTAGCGCTGGGATTAAAGCTGCTGTTGTGTGAAATGGCCACAAGGTGGCAGCAGTTCTCCCTTAGCAAATCTGGTTACTAAGGCAACAGAGCCTCAATGGAAGTCGTGTTCTAGATTGGAATTTAGAATGGAATGTGCCAGGAGAAAGCCCCTCAAGTTTGTCTCACTACTTCTTGTTCGTGTTTTTAATTTAATTTTTTATTTTCTATTACAGCAAGTTTGATTACAACGTTTGGCTTGTTGTAGGTGTGCAAGATGTGGTTCTTTTACACATATACATATGTCTGTTGTTCCTGGGACCCTTTTCCCATGTACGTTATGACAGAATGTTGAGTAGTCTTCTCTTGGCATTCCGTAGGTCTTTGGTGATTATATATTTCACCTGTGTTTGTATATGTCTCTAACCCCAATATCGTAATGAATCCAATCCTCACACCTTTCCATTGGTGAACCATAAGTTTGTTTAATGAATCTGTGATTGCCCTTCTCCGTGGAAATATCTGCCCTGGTATCCGTTTTTAGGTAACACCTATAAGTGATATCCTCCGATATGTGTCTGTAACTTTCTGACTTACTACAAGTCACGTGATTACCTGTAGACTCATCTACAGTGCTGCAAATGGCATTGTGCCCTTTTTTTCCTTGGCTAATATTCTGTCTTAGCGAGGTCCATTTTCTGCAATGTGATTCCCTGAGGGCTGAGGATTAGCTGACCTGGGCAGCCTGACCCTGCCGGCAAGCCCTCCCCAGGTGTGCCTGGGTTGAGGTCAATAGAAACAGCACTCCGGGCAGCAATAGCCCCTGCAGCTGTGCCTGACGCCATATTCTCTGCCCCGTCAGCAGTCTCGGGGCTGTGCTAGTGGGAGGGTGTGAGGGTCCACGGCTTTGTTGGTGGCCCGGTGTGAGTGGGGCTCTGCTGGACTTTCTGCAGGAGTTGCCAGGCTGCCACCTGTAAAGAAGAGGATGTGTCACCCATAACTTCCGCTGGAATTTCTCTCCGGGCTGAGGTGAGGAAGGAAAAAAAGGAGTGGGGGCCAGGACAGGAGGGGTATCTCAGGCAGGGAAATGGAAACCTTCCAGAAGAGCTCCCGGGGTCAGGACCATCCTGGCTGGCCTGCAGGCACCAAGTTGGCCTGCGTGCTGTCGCTGGTGTGGCTCCACGGCCCTTCCTCTAGGCTTTCAAGCCCTTGTACATATTCAGGTGTTTTACCTGGGAAGGGTGGGGACAATTCAGCAGCAGCTGGCCTGGGGCTCAGCTCACGTTTACTCACAGATGCCTCGGCACGGTCCCCCAGCTTTGCAATGAGGACGCTCCTTGCGTGGGGGGGCCGGGCTGCTGGCTGTATGGGAGATGATTCCCCACCTCTGACCAATTTCAGAATTGTTTACCGCTGGAGCAAGTGCCCTGATAGGGTTTTCCTCTGTATAACTGCTGGGTTCAGGTTTTTTTTTTTTTCTTCTTTGGTTCAAGTTAGAATTTATTCATCTTTTATGTATTTATTGATATAAGCATGGAAATAATTCATTCATAGAAATACATCTGTGTGAAGGGAAGAACTTTTTTCTGTTTTATTTTTAAATTTTACTTCTAAAAATTTTGAAGTTTAATTATATTTATTTTTCTATACAGCAGGTTATTATTAGTTATCTATTTTATTCATATACATATATACAGGTCAATACCTATCTCCCAACTCATCTGACCACCAACACCCCATGGCTTCCCCGACTTGGTGTCCATACGTTTGTTCTCTACTTCTGTTTCTCTATTTCTGCCCTGCAAACCTGTTCATCTGTACTATATATCTAGGTTCCACATACATGCATTAAGACAGAATATTTGTTTTGCTCATTCTGAGTTACTTCATTCTGTATGACAGTCTCTAGATCCACCGACTTCTCTACAAATAACATAGTTTCCTTCCTTTTCATGGCTGAGTCATATCCCATTTTATATATCTACCACATCTTTATCCATTCTTCTGTCTGTGGGCATTTAGGTTGCTTCCATTACCTGGCTATTGTAAATAGTGCTGCAATGAACATTGTGGTGAATGTGTGTTTTTGATTTATGGTTTTCTCTGGGTATATGCCCAGAAGTGGGATTGCTGGATTCTATGGTAATTCTATTTCTAGTTTCTTTAAGGAAACTCCATACTGTTCTCCATAGTGACTGTATCAATTTACCTTCCCACCAATAGTGGAAGAGGGTTCCTTTTGTCCACACCCTCCCCAGAATTTGTTGTTTGTAGATTTTCTGATGACGCCGATTCTAACAGGTGTGAGGTGATACCTCATTGTCGTTTTGATTTGCATTTCTCTAATAATTAGTGGTGTTGAGCAGCTTTTCATGTGCGTCTTGGCCGTCTCTGTGACTTCTTTGAAGAAACGTCTATTTAGATCTTCTGCCCATTTTTGTATTGGGTTGTTTGTTTTATTAATATTAAGCTGCGTGAGCTGTTTATATATATTGGAGATTAAACCTTTGTCCATTGATTCGTTTGCGAATGTTTTCGCCCATTCTGAGGGTTGCCTTTTTCCATTCCCGTTTTTTTTTAACCAAAAAAGAAAGAAAGCAAAAGAAGCAGAACACTAATGTGAGTGAAATATTCCTCTTGAAACTGTCGTTTTGAAATATGGACGTCTTTTGAACTTTTTGGTCGATATATGACCCCAGGATTTGTTTTCAGGGCAGGTGTCATTTACAGGCCTCAATGATTTGGAATATCCACTGACCATTAGCGCTGGGATTAAAGCTGCTGTTGTGTGAAACGGCCACAAGGTGGCAGCAGTTCTCCCTTAGCAAATCTGTTTACTAGGGCAACAGAGTCTCAATGGAAGCCGTGTTCTAGATTGGAATTTAGAATGGAATGTGCCAGGAGAAAGCCCCTCAAGTTTGTCTCACTACTTCTTGTTCGTGTTTTCAATTTAATTTTTAATTTTTTATTGCAGCAAGTTTGATTACAACGTTTGGCTTGTTGTAGGTGTGCAAGATGTGGTTCTTTTACACATATACATATGTCTGTTCTTCCTGGGACCCTTTTCCCATGTACGTTATGACAGAATGTTGAGTAGTCTTCTCTTGGCATTCTGTAGGTCTTTGGTGATTACATATTTCACCTGTGTTTGTATATGTCTCTTAACCCCAATATCATAATGATCCAATCCTCACACCTTTCCATTGGTGAACCATAAGTTTGTTTAATTAATCTGTGATTGCCCTTCTCCGTGGAAATATCTGCCCTGGTATCCATTTTTAGGTAACACCTATAAGTGATATCCTACGATATGTGTCTTTCACTTTCTGACTTACTACAAGTCACGTGATTACCTGTAGACTCATCTACGGTGCTGCAAATGGCATTGTGCCCTTTCTTTCCTTGGCTAATATTCTGTCTTAGCGAGGTCCATTTTCTGCAATGTGATTCCCTGAGGGCTGAGGATTAGCTGACCTGGGCAGCCTGACCCTGCCGGCAAGCCCTCCCCAGGTGTGCCTGGGTTGAGGTCAATAGAAACAGCACTCCAGGCAGCAATAGCCCCTGCAGCTGTGCCTGACTCCATATTCTCTGCCCCGTCAGCAGTCTCGGGGCTGTGCTGGTGGGAGGGTGTGAGGGTCCACGGCTTTGTTGGTGGCCCTGTGTGAGTGGGGCTCTGCTGGACTTTCTGCAGGAGTTGCCAGGCTGCCACCTGTAAAGAAGAGGATGTGTCACCCATAACCTCCGCTGGAATTTCTCTCCGGGCTGAGGTGAGGAAGGAAAAAAAGGAGTGGGGGCCGGGACAGGAGGGGTATCTCAGCCAGGGAAATGGAAAGCTTCCAGAAGAGCGCCCGGGGCCAGGATCATCCTGGCTGGCCTGCAGGCACCAAGTTGGCCTGCGTGCTGTCACTGGTGTGGCTCCACGGCCCTTCCTCTAGGCTTTCAAGCCCTTGTACATATTCAGGTGTTTTACCTGGGAAGGGTGGGAACAGTTCATCAGCAGCTGGCCTGGGGCTCAGCTCACGTTTACTCACAGAGGCCTCGGCACGGTCCCCCAACTTTGCAATGAGGACGCTCCTTGTGTGGGGGGGGCGGGCTCCTGGCTGTATGGGAGATGATTCCCCACCTCTGACCAATTTCAGAATTGTTTACCGCTGGAGCAAGTGCCCTGATAGGGTTTTCCTCTGTATAACTGCTGGGTTCAGGTTTTTTTTTTTCTTTTTTGGTTCAAGTTAGAATTTATTCATCTTTTATGTATTTATTGATATAAGCATGGAAATAATTCATTCATATAAATACATCTGTGTGAAGGGAAGAACTTTTTTGTGTTTTATTTTTAAATTTTATTTCTAAAATTTTGAAGTTTAATTATATTTATTTTTCTATACAGCAGGTTATTATTAGTTATCTCTTTTATTCATATACATATATACAGGTCAATACCTATCTCCCAACTCATCTGACCACCAACACCCCATGGCTTCCCCGACTTGGTGTCCATACGTTTGTTGTCTAACTCTGTTTCTCTATTTCTGCCCTGCAAACCTGTTCATCTGTACCATATATCTAGGTTCCACATACATGCATTAAGACAGAATATTTGTTTTGCTCATTCTGAGTTACTTCATTCTGTATGACAGTCTCTAGATCCACCGACTTCTCTACAAATAACATAGTTTCCTTCCTTTTCATGGCTGAGTCATATCCCATTTTATATATGTACCACATCTTTATCCATTCTTCTGTCTGTGGGCATTTAGGTTGCTTCCATTACCTGGCTATTGTAAATAGTGCTGCAATGAACATTGTGGTGAATGTGTGTTTTTGATTTATGGTTTTCTCTGGGTATATGCCCAGAAGTGGGATTGCTGGATCCTATGGTAATTCTATTTCTAGTTTCTTTAAGGAAACTCCATACTGTTCTCCATAGTGACTGTATCAATTTACATTCCAACCAATAGTGGAAGAGGGTTCCTTTTGTCCACACCCTCCCCAGAATTTGTTGTTTGTAGATTTTCTGATGACGCCGATGCTGACAGTTGTGAGGTGATACCTCATTGTCGTTTTGATTTGCATTTCTCTAATAATTAGTGGTGTTGAGCAGCTTTTCATGTGCGTCTTGGCCGTCTCTGTGACTTCTTTGAAGAAACGTCTATTTAGATCTTCAGCCCATTTTTGTATTGGGTTGTTTGTTTTATTAATATTAAGCTGCGTGAGCTGTTTATATATATTGGAGAATAAACCTTTGTCCATTGATTCGTTTGCGAACGTTTTCGCCCATTCTGAGGGTTGCCTTTTTCCATTCCCGTTTTTTTTAACCAAAAAAGAAAGAAAGCAAAAGAAGCAGAACACTAATATGCGTGAAATATGCCTCTTAAAACTGTCGTTTTGAAATAAGGACGTCTTTTGAACTATTTGGTCGATATATGACCCAAGGATTTGTTTTCAGGGCAGGTGTCATTTACAGGCCTGCAATGATTTGGAATATCCACTGACTATTAGCGCTGGGATTAAAGCTGCTGTTGTGTGAAATGGCCACAAGGTGGCAGCAGTTCTCCCTTAGCAAATCTGGTTACTAAGGCAACAGAGCCTCAATGGAAGTCGTGTTCTAGATTGGAATTTAGAATGGAATGTGCCAGGAGAAAGCCCCTCAAGTTTGTCTCACTACTTCTTGTTCGTGTTTTTAATTTAATTTTTTATTTTCTATTACAGCAAGTTTGATTACAACGTTTGGCTTGTTGTAGGTGTGCAAGATGTGGTTCTTTTACACATATACATATGTCTGTTGTTCCTGGGACCCTTTTCCCATGTACGTTATGACAGAATGTTGAGTAGTCTTCTCTTGGCATTCCGTAGGTCTTTGGTGATTATATATTTCACCTGTGTTTGTATATGTCTCTAACCCCAATATCGTAATGAATCCAATCCTCACACCTTTCCATTGGTGAACCATAAGTTTGTTTAATGAATCTGTGATTGCCCTTCTCCGTGGAAATATCTGCCCTGGTATCCGTTTTTAGGTAACACCTATAAGTGATATCCTCCGATATGTGTCTGTAACTTTCTGACTTACTACAAGTCACGTGATTACCTGTAGACTCATCTACAGTGCTGCAAATGGCATTGTGCCCTTTTTTTCCTTGGCTAATATTCTGTCTTAGCGAGGTCCATTTTCTGCAATGTGATTCCCTGAGGGCTGAGGATTAGCTGACCTGGGCAGCCTGACCCTGCCGGCAAGCCCTCCCCAGGTGTGCCTGGGTTGAGGTCAATAGAAACAGCACTCCGGGCAGCAATAGCCCCTGCAGCTGTGCCTGACGCCATATTCTCTGCCCCGTCAGCAGTCTCGGGGCTGTGCTAGTGGGAGGGTGTGAGGGTCCACGGCTTTGTTGGTGGCCCGGTGTGAGTGGGGCTCTGCTGGACTTTCTGCAGGAGTTGCCAGGCTGCCACCTGTAAAGAAGAGGATGTGTCACCCATAACTTCCGCTGGAATTTCTCTCCGGGCTGAGGTGAGGAAGGAAAAAAAGGAGTGGGGGCCAGGACAGGAGGGGTATCTCAGGCAGGGAAATGGAAACCTTCCAGAAGAGCTCCCGGGGTCAGGACCATCCTGGCTGGCCTGCAGGCACCAAGTTGGCCTGCGTGCTGTCGCTGGTGTGGCTCCACGGCCCTTCCTCTAGGCTTTCAAGCCCTTGTACATATTCAGGTGTTTTACCTGGGAAGGGTGGGGACAATTCAGCAGCAGCTGGCCTGGGGCTCAGCTCACGTTTACTCACAGATGCCTCGGCACGGTCCCCCAGCTTTGCAATGAGGACGCTCCTTGCGTGGGGGGGCCGGGCTGCTGGCTGTATGGGAGATGATTCCCCACCTCTGACCAATTTCAGAATTGTTTACCGCTGGAGCAAGTGCCCTGATAGGGTTTTCCTCTGTATAACTGCTGGGTTCAGGTTTTTTTTTTTTCTTCTTTGGTTCAAGTTAGAATTTATTCATCTTTTATGTATTTATTGATATAAGCATGGAAATAATTCATTCATAGAAATACATCTGTGTGAAGGGAAGAACTTTTTTCTGTTTTATTTTTAAATTTTACTTCTAAAAATTTTGAAGTTTAATTATATTTATTTTTCTATACAGCAGGTTATTATTAGTTATCTATTTTATTCATATACATATATACAGGTCAATACCTATCTCCCAACTCATCTGACCACCAACACCCCATGGCTTCCCCGACTTGGTGTCCATACGTTTGTTCTCTACTTCTGTTTCTCTATTTCTGCCCTGCAAACCTGTTCATCTGTACCATATATCTAGGTTCCACATACATGCATTAAGACAGAATATTTGTTTTGCTCATTCTGAGTTACTTCATTCTGTATGACAGTCTCTAGATCCACCGACTTCTCTACAAATAACATAGTTTCCTTCCTTTTCATGGCTGAGTCATATCCCATTTTATATATCTACCACATCTTTATCCATTCTTCTGTCTGTGGGCATTTAGGTTGCTTCCATTACCTGGCTATTGTAAATAGTGCTGCAATGAACATTGTGGTGAATGTGTGTTTTTGATTTATGGTTTTCTCTGGGTATATGCCCAGAAGTGGGATTGCTGGATTCTATGGTAATTCTATTTCTAGTTTCTTTAAGGAAACTCCATACTGTTCTCCATAGTGACTGTATCAATTTACCTTCCCACCAATAGTGGAAGAGGGTTCCTTTTGTCCACACCCTCCCCAGAATTTGTTGTTTGTAGATTTTCTGATGACGCCGATTCTAACAGGTGTGAGGTGATACCTCATTGTCGTTTTGATTTGCATTTCTCTAATAATTAGTGGTGTTGAGCAGCTTTTCATGTGCGTCTTGGCCGTCTCTGTGACTTCTTTGAAGAAACGTCTATTTAGATCTTCTGCCCATTTTTGTATTGGGTTGTTTGTTTTATTAATATTAAGCTGCGTGAGCTGTTTATATATATTGGAGATTAAACCTTTGTCCATTGATTCGTTTGCGAATGTTTTCGCCCATTCTGAGGGTTGCCTTTTTCCATTCCCGTTTTTTTTTAACCAAAAAAGAAAGAAAGCAAAAGAAGCAGAACACTAATGTGAGTGAAATATTCCTCTTGAAACTGTCGTTTTGAAATATGGACGTCTTTTGAACTTTTTGGTCGATATATGACCCCAGGATTTGTTTTCAGGGCAGGTGTCATTTACAGGCCTCAATGATTTGGAATATCCACTGACCATTAGCGCTGGGATTAAAGCTGCTGTTGTGTGAAACGGCCACAAGGTGGCAGCAGTTCTCCCTTAGCAAATCTGTTTACTAGGGCAACAGAGTCTCAATGGAAGCCGTGTTCTAGATTGGAATTTAGAATGGAATGTGCCAGGAGAAAGCCCCTCAAGTTTGTCTCACTACTTCTTGTTCGTGTTTTCAATTTAATTTTTAATTTTTTATTGCAGCAAGTTTGATTACAACGTTTGGCTTGTTTTAGGTGTGCAAGATTTGGTTCTTTTACACATATACATATGTCTGTTCTTCCTGGGACCCTTTTCCCATGTACGTTATGACAGAATGTTGAGTAGTCTTCTCTTGGCATTCTGTAGGTCTTTGGTGATTACATATTTCACCTGTGTTTGTATATGTCTCTTAACCCCAATATCATAATGATCCAATCCTCACACCTTTCCATTGGTGAACCATAAGTTTGTTTAATTAATCTGTGATTGCCCTTCTCCGTGGAAATATCTGCCCTGGTATCCATTTTTAGGTAACACCTATAAGTGATATCCTACGATATGTGTCTTTCACTTTCTGACTTACTACAAGTCACGTGATTACCTGTAGACTCATCTACGGTGCTGCAAATGGCATTGTGCCCTTTCTTTCCTTGGCTAATATTCTGTCTTAGCGAGGTCCATTTTCTGCAATGTGATTCCCTGAGGGCTGAGGATTAGCTGACCTGGGCAGCCTGACCCTGCCGGCAAGCCCTCCCCAGGTGTGCCTGGGTTGAGGTCAATAGAAACAGCACTCCAGGCAGCAATAGCCCCTGCAGCTGTGCCTGACTCCATATTCTCTGCCCCGTCAGCAGTCTCGGGGCTGTGCTGGTGGGAGGGTGTGAGGGTCCACGGCTTTGTTGGTGGCCCTGTGTGAGTGGGGCTCTGCTGGACTTTCTGCAGGAGTTGCCAGGCTGCCACCTGTAAAGAAGAGGATGTGTCACCCATAACCTCCGCTGGAATTTCTCTCCGGGCTGAGGTGAGGAAGGAAAAAAAGGAGTGGGGGCCGGGACAGGAGGGGTATCTCAGCCAGGGAAATGGAAAGCTTCCAGAAGAGCGCCCGGGGCCAGGATCATCCTGGCTGGCCTGCAGGCACCAAGTTGGCCTGCGTGCTGTCACTGGTGTGGCTCCACGGCCCTTCCTCTAGGCTTTCAAGCCCTTGTACATATTCAGGTGTTTTACCTGGGAAGGGTGGGAACAGTTCATCAGCAGCTGGCCTGGGGCTCAGCTCACGTTTACTCACAGAGGCCTCGGCACGGTCCCCCAACTTTGCAATGAGGACGCTCTTTGTGTGGGGGGGGCGGGCTCCTGGCTGTATGGGAGATGATTCCCCACCTCTGACCAATTTCAGAATTGTTTACCGCTGGAGCAAGTGCCCTGATAGGGTTTTCCTCTGTATAACTGCTGGGTTCAGGTTTTTTTTTTCTTTTTTGGTTCAAGTTAGAATTTATTCATCTTTTATGTATTTATTGATATAAGCATGGAAATAATTCATTCATATAAATACATCTGTGTGAAGGGAAAAACTTTTTTCTGTTTTATTTTTAAATTTTATTTCTAAAATTTTGAAGTTTAATTATATTTATTTTTCTATACAGCAGGTTATTATTAGTTATCTATTTTATTCATATACATATATACAGGTCAATACCTATCTCCCAACTCATCTGACCACCAACACCCCATGGCTTCCCCGACTTGGTGTCCATACGTTTGTTGTCTAACTCTGTTTCTCTATTTCTGCCCTGCAAACCTGTTCATCTGTACCATATATCTAGGTTCCACATACATGCATTAAGACAGAATATTTGTTTTGCTCATTCTGAGTTACTTCATTCTGTATGACAGTCTCTAGATCCACCGACTTCTCTACAAATAACATAGTTTCCTTCCTTTTCATGGCTGAGTCATATCCCATTTTATATATGTACCACATCTTTATCCATTCTTCTGTCTGTGGGCATTTAGGTTGCTTCCATTACCTGGCTATTGTAAATAGTGCTGCAATGAACATTGTGGTGAATGTGTGTTTTTGATTTATGGTTTTCTCTGGGTATATGCCCAGAAGTGGGATTGCTGGATCCTATGGTAATTCTATTTCTAGTTTCTTTAAGGAAACTCCATACTGTTCTCCATAGTGACTGTATCAATTTACATTCCAACCAATAGTGGAAGAGGGTTCCTTTTGTCCACACCCTCCCCAGAATTTGTTGTTTGTAGATTTTCTGATGACGCCGATGCTGACAGTTGTGAGGTGATACCTCATTGTCGTTTTGATTTGCATTTCTCTAATAATTAGTGGTGTTGAGCAGCTTTTCATGTGCGTCTTGGCCGTCTCTGTGACTTCTTTGAAGAAACGTCTATTTAGATCTTCAGCCCATTTTTGTATTGGGTTGTTTGTTTTATTAATATTAAGCTGCGTGAGCTGTTTATATATATTGGAGAATAAACCTTTGTCCATTGATTCGTTTGCGAACGTTTTCGCCCATTCTGAGGGTTGCCTTTTTCCATTCCCGTTTTTTTTAACCAAAAAAGAAAGAAAGCAAAAGAAGCAGAACACTAATATGCGTGAAATATGCCTCTTAAAACTGTCGTTTTGAAATAAGGACGTCTTTTGAACTATTTGGTCGATATATGACCCAAGGATTTGTTTTCAGGGCAGGTGTCATTTACAGGCCTGCAATGATTTGGAATATCCACTGACTATTAGCGCTGGGATTAAAGCTGCTGTTGTGTGAAATGGCCACAAGGTGGCAGCAGTTCTCCCTTAGCAAATCTGGTTACTAAGGCAACAGAGCCTCAATGGAAGTCGTGTTCTAGATTGGAATTTAGAATGGAATGTGCCAGGAGAAAGCCCCTCAAGTTTGTCTCACTACTTCTTGTTCGTGTTTTTAATTTAATTTTTTATTTTCTATTACAGCAAGTTTGATTACAACGTTTGGCTTGTTGTAGGTGTGCAAGATGTGGTTCTTTTACACATATACATATGTCTGTTGTTCCTGGGACCCTTTTCCCATGTACGTTATGACAGAATGTTGAGTAGTCTTCTCTTGGCATTCCGTAGGTCTTTGGTGATTATATATTTCACCTGTGTTTGTATATGTCTCTAACCCCAATATCGTAATGAATCCAATCCTCACACCTTTCCATTGGTGAACCATAAGTTTGTTTAATGAATCTGTGATTGCCCTTCTCCGTGGAAATATCTGCCCTGGTATCCGTTTTTAGGTAACACCTATAAGTGATATCCTCCGATATGTGTCTGTAACTTTCTGACTTACTACAAGTCACGTGATTACCTGTAGACTCATCTACAGTGCTGCAAATGGCATTGTGCCCTTTTTTTCCTTGGCTAATATTCTGTCTTAGCGAGGTCCATTTTCTGCAATGTGATTCCCTGAGGGCTGAGGATTAGCTGACCTGGGCAGCCTGACCCTGCCGGCAAGCCCTCCCCAGGTGTGCCTGGGTTGAGGTCAATAGAAACAGCACTCCGGGCAGCAATAGCCCCTGCAGCTGTGCCTGACGCCATATTCTCTGCCCCGTCAGCAGTCTCGGGGCTGTGCTAGTGGGAGGGTGTGAGGGTCCACGGCTTTGTTGGTGGCCCGGTGTGAGTGGGGCTCTGCTGGACTTTCTGCAGGAGTTGCCAGGCTGCCACCTGTAAAGAAGAGGATGTGTCACCCATAACTTCCGCTGGAATTTCTCTCCGGGCTGAGGTGAGGAAGGAAAAAAAGGAGTGGGGGCCAGGACAGGAGGGGTATCTCAGGCAGGGAAATGGAAACCTTCCAGAAGAGCTCCCGGGGTCAGGACCATCCTGGCTGGCCTGCAGGCACCAAGTTGGCCTGCGTGCTGTCGCTGGTGTGGCTCCACGGCCCTTCCTCTAGGCTTTCAAGCCCTTGTACATATTCAGGTGTTTTACCTGGGAAGGGTGGGGACAATTCAGCAGCAGCTGGCCTGGGGCTCAGCTCACGTTTACTCACAGATGCCTCGGCACGGTCCCCCAGCTTTGCAATGAGGACGCTCCTTGCGTGGGGGGGCCGGGCTGCTGGCTGTATGGGAGATGATTCCCCACCTCTGACCAATTTCAGAATTGTTTACCGCTGGAGCAAGTGCCCTGATAGGGTTTTCCTCTGTATAACTGCTGGGTTCAGGTTTTTTTTTTTTCTTCTTTGGTTCAAGTTAGAATTTATTCATCTTTTATGTATTTATTGATATAAGCATGGAAATAATTCATTCATAGAAATACATCTGTGTGAAGGGAAGAACTTTTTTCTGTTTTATTTTTAAATTTTACTTCTAAAAATTTTGAAGTTTAATTATATTTATTTTTCTATACAGCAGGTTATTATTAGTTATCTATTTTATTCATATACATATATACAGGTCAATACCTATCTCCCAACTCATCTGACCACCAACACCCCATGGCTTCCCCGACTTGGTGTCCATACGTTTGTTCTCTACCTCTGTTTCTCTATTTCTGCCCTGCAAACCTGTTCATCTGTACCATATATCTAGGTTCCACATACATGCATTAAGACAGAATATTTGTTTTGCTCATTCTGAGTTACTTCATTCTGTATGACAGTCTCTAGATCCACCGACTTCTCTACAAATAACATAGTTTCCTTCCTTTTCATGGCTGAGTCATATCCCATTTTATATATCTACCACATCTTTATCCATTCTTCTGTCTGTGGGCATTTAGGTTGCTTCCATTACCTGTCTATTGTAAATAGTGCTGCAATGAACATTGTGGTGAATGTGTGTTTTTGATTTATGGTTTTCTGTGGGTATATGCCCAGAAGTGGGATTGCTGGATTCTATGGTAATTCTATTTCTAGTTTCTTTAAGGAAACTCCATACTGTTCTCCATAGTGACTGTATCAATTTACCTTCCCACCAATAGTGGAAGAGGGTTCCTTTTGTCCACACCCTCCCCAGAATTTGTTGTTTGTAGATTTTCTGATGACGCCGATTCTAACAGGTGTGAGGTGATACCTCATTGTCGTTTTGATTTGCATTTCTCTAATAATTAGTGGTGTTGAGCAGCTTTTCATGTGCGTCTTGGCCGTCTCTGTGACTTCTTTGAAGAAACGTCTATTTAGATCTTCTGCCCATTTTTGTATTGGGTTGTTTGTTTTATTAATATTAAGCTGCGTGAGCTGTTTATATATATTGGAGATTAAACCTTTGTCCATTGATTCGTTTGCGAATGTTTTCGCCCATTCTGAGGGTTGCCTTTTTCCATTCCCGTTTTTTTTTAACCAAAAAAGAAAGAAAGCAAAAGAAGCAGAACACTAATGTGAGTGAAATATTCCTCTTGAAACTGTCGTTTTGAAATATGGACGTCTTTTGAACTTTTTGGTCGATATATGACCCCAGGATTTGTTTTCAGGGCAGGTGTCATTTACAGGCCTCAATGATTTGGAATATCCACTGACCATTAGCGCTGGGATTAAAGCTGCTGTTGTGTGAAACGGCCACAAGGTGGCAGCAGTTCTCCCTTAGCAAATCTGTTTACTAGGGCAACAGAGTCTCAATGGAAGCCGTGTTCTAGATTGGAATTTAGAATGGAATGTGCCAGGAGAAAGCCCCTCAAGTTTGTCTCACTACTTCTTGTTCGTGTTTTCAATTTAATTTTTAATTTTTTATTGCAGCAAGTTTGATTACAACGTTTGGCTTGTTGTAGGTGTGCAAGATTTGGTTCTTTTACACATATACATATGTCTGTTCTTCCTGGGACCCTTTTCCCATGTACGTTATGACAGAATGTTGAGTAGTCTTCTCTTGTCATTCTGTAGGTCTTTGGTGATTACATATTTCACCTGTGTTTGTATATGTCTCTTAACCCCAATATCATAATGATCCAATCCTCACACCTTTCCATTGGTGAACCATAAGTTTGTTTAATTAATCTGTGATTGCCCTTCTCCGTGGAAATATCTGCCCTGGTATCCATTTTTAGGTAACACCTATAAGTGATATCCTACGATATGTGTCTTTCACTTTCTGACTTACTACAAGTCACGTGATTACCTGTAGACTCATCTACGGTGCTGCAAATGGCATTGTGCCCTTTCTTTCCTTGGCTAATATTCTGTCTTAGCGAGGTCCATTTTCTGCAATGTGATTCCCTGAGGGCTGAGGATTAGCTGACCTGGGCAGCCTGACCCTGCCGGCAAGCCCTCCCCAGGTGTGCCTGGGTTGAGGTCAATAGAAACAGCACTCCAGGCAGCAATAGCCCCTGCAGCTGTGCCTGACTCCATATTCTCTGCCCCGTCAGCAGTCTCGGGGCTGTGCTGGTGGGAGGGTGTGAGGGTCCACGGCTTTGTTGGTGGCCCGGTGTGAGTGGGGCTCTGCTGGACTTTCTGCAGGAGTTGCCAGGCTGCCACCTGTAAAGAAGAGGATGTGTCACCCATAACCTCCGCTGGAATTTCTCTCCGGGCTGAGGTGAGGAAGGAAAAAAAGGAGTGGTGGCCGGGACAGGAGGGGTATCTCAGCCAGGGAAATGGAAAGCTTCCAGAAGAGCGCCCGGGGCCAGGATCATCCTGGCTGGCCTGCAGGCACCAAGTTGGCCTGCGTGCTGTCACTGGTGTGGCTCCACGGCCCTTCCTCTAGGCTTTCAAGCCCTTGTACATATTCAGGTGTTTTACCTGGGAAGGGTGGGAACAGTTCATCAGCAGCTGGCATGGGGCTCAGCTCACGTTTACTCACAGAGGCCACGGCACGGTCCCCCAACTTTGCAATGAGGACGCTCCTTGTGTGGGGGGGCCGGGCTCCTGGCTGTATGGGAGATGATTCCCCACCTCTGACCAATTTCAGAATTGTTTACCGCTGGAGCAAGTGCCCTGATAGGGTTTTCCTCTGTATAACTGCTGGGTTCAGGTTTTTTTTTTCTTTTTTGGTTCAAGTTAGAATTTATTCATCTTTTATGTATTTATTGATATAAGCATGGAAATAATTCATTCATATAAATACATCTGTGTGAAGGGAAAAACTTTTTTCTGTTTTATTTTTAAATTTTATTTCTAAAATTTTGAAGTTTAATTATATTTATTTTTCTATACAGCAGGTTATTATTAGTTATCTATTTTATTCATATACATATATACAGGTCAATACCTATCTCCCAACTCATCTGACCACCAACACCCCATGGCTTCCCCGACTTGGTGTCCATACGTTTGTTGTCTAACTCTGTTTCTCTATTTCTGCCCTGCAAACCTGTTCATCTGTACCATATATCTAGGTTCCACATACATGCATTAAGACAGAATATTTGTTTTGCTCATTCTGAGTTACTTCATTCTGTATGACAGTCTCTAGATCCACCGACTTCTCTACAAATAACATAGTTTCCTTCCTTTTCATGGCTGAGTCATATCCCATTTTATATATGTACCACATCTTTATCCATTCTTCTGTCTGTGGGCATTTACGTTGCTTCCATTACCTGGCTATTGTAAATAGTGCTGCAATGAACATTGTGGTGAATGTGTGTTTTTGATTTATGGTTTTCTCTGGGTATATGCCCAGAAGTGGGATTGCTGGATCCTATGGTAATTCTATTTCTAGTTTCTTTAAGGAAACTCCATACTGTTCTCCATAGTGACTGTATCAATTTACATTCCAACCAATAGTGGAAGAGGGTTCCTTTTGTCCACACCCTCCCCAGAATTTGTTGTTTGTAGATTTTCTGATGACGCCGATGCTGACAGTTGTGAGGTGATACCTCATTGTCGTTTTGATTTGCATTTCTCTAATAATTAGTGGTGTTGAGCAGCTTTTCATGTGCGTCTTGGCCGTCTCTGTGACTTCTTTGAAGAAACGTCTATTTAGATCTTCAGCCCATTTTTGTATTGGGTTGTTTGTTTTATTAATATTAAGCTGCGTGAGCTGTTTATATATATTGGAGAATAAACCTTTGTCCATTGATTCGTTTGCGAACGTTTTCGCCCATTCTGAGGGTTGCCTTTTTCCATTCCCGTTTTTTTTAACCAAAAAAGAAAGAAAGCAAAAGAAGCAGAACACTAATATGCGTGAAATATGCCTCTTAAAACTGTCGTTTTGAAATAAGGACGTCTTTTGAACTATTTGGTCGATATATGACCCAAGGATTTGTTTTCAGGGCAGGTGTCATTTACAGGCCTGCAATGATTTGGAATATCCACTGACTATTAGCGCTGGGATTAAAGCTGCTGTTGTGTGAAATGGCCACAAGGTGGCAGCAGTTCTCCCTTAGCAAATCTGGTTACTAAGGCAACAGAGCCTCAATGGAAGTCGTGTTCTAGATTGGAATTTAGAATGGAATGTGCCAGGAGAAAGCCCCTCAAGTTTGTCTCACTACTTCTTGTTCGTGTTTTTAATTTAATTTTTTATTTTCTATTACAGCAAGTTTGATTACAACGTTTGGCTTGTTGTAGGTGTGCAAGATGTGGTTCTTTTACACATATACATATGTCTGTTGTTCCTGGGACCCTTTTCCCATGTACGTTATGACAGAATGTTGAGTAGTCTTCTCTTGGCATTCCGTAGGTCTTTGGTGATTATATATTTCACCTGTGTTTGTATATGTCTCTAACCCCAATATCGTAATGAATCCAATCCTCACACCTTTCCATTGGTGAACCATAAGTTTGTTTAATGAATCTGTGATTGCCCTTCTCCGTGGAAATATCTGCCCTGGTATCCGTTTTTAGGTAACACCTATAAGTGATATCCTCCGATATGTGTCTGTAACTTTCTGACTTACTACAAGTCACGTGATTACCTGTAGACTCATCTACAGTGCTGCAAATGGCATTGTGCCCTTTTTTTCCTTGGCTAATATTCTGTCTTAGCGAGGTCCATTTTCTGCAATGTGATTCCCTGAGGGCTGAGGATTAGCTGACCTGGGCAGCCTGACCCTGCCGGCAAGCCCTCCCCAGGTGTGCCTGGGTTGAGGTCAATAGAAACAGCACTCCGGGCAGCAATAGCCCCTGCAGCTGTGCCTGACGCCATATTCTCTGCCCCGTCAGCAGTCTCGGGGCTGTGCTAGTGGGAGGGTGTGAGGGTCCACGGCTTTGTTGGTGGCCCGGTGTGAGTGGGGCTCTGCTGGACTTTCTGCAGGAGTTGCCAGGCTGCCACCTGTAAAGAAGAGGATGTGTCACCCATAACTTCCGCTGGAATTTCTCTCCGGGCTGAGGTGAGGAAGGAAAAAAAGGAGTGGGGGCCAGGACAGGAGGGGTATCTCAGGCAGGGAAATGGAAACCTTCCAGAAGAGCTCCCGGGGTCAGGACCATCCTGGCTGGCCTGCAGGCACCAAGTTGGCCTGCGTGCTGTCGCTGGTGTGGCTCCACGGCCCTTCCTCTAGGCTTTCAAGCCCTTGTACATATTCAGGTGTTTTACCTGGGAAGGGTGGGGACAATTCAGCAGCAGCTGGCCTGGGGCTCAGCTCACGTTTACTCACAGATGCCTCGGCACGGTCCCCCAGCTTTGCAATGAGGACGCTCCTTGCGTGGGGGGGCCGGGCTGCTGGCTGTATGGGAGATGATTCCCCACCTCTGACCAATTTCAGAATTGTTTACCGCTGGAGCAAGTGCCCTGATAGGGTTTTCCTCTGTATAACTGCTGGGTTCAGGTTTTTTTTTTTTCTTCTTTGGTTCAAGTTAGAATTTATTCATCTTTTATGTATTTATTGATATAAGCATGGAAATAATTCATTCATAGAAATACATCTGTGTGAAGGGAAGAACTTTTTTCTGTTTTATTTTTAAATTTTACTTCTAAAAATTTTGAAGTTTAATTATATTTATTTTTCTATACAGCAGGTTATTATTAGTTATCTATTTTATTCATATACATATATACAGGTCAATACCTATCTCCCAACTCATCTGACCACCAACACCCCATGGCTTCCCCGACTTGGTGTCCATACGTTTGTTCTCTACTTCTGTTTCTCTATTTCTGCCCTGCAAACCTGTTCATCTGTACCATATATCTAGGTTCCACATACATGCATTAAGACAGAATATTTGTTTTGCTCATTCTGAGTTACTTCATTCTGTATGACAGTCTCTAGATCCACCGACTTCTCTACAAATAACATAGTTTCCTTCCTTTTCATGGCTGAGTCATATCCCATTTTATATATCTACCACATCTTTATCCATTCTTCTGTCTGTGGGCATTTAGGTTGCTTCCATTACCTGGCTATTGTAAATAGTGCTGCAATGAACATTGTGGTGAATGTGTGTTTTTGATTTATGGTTTTCTCTGGGTATATGCCCAGAAGTGGGATTGCTGGATTCTATGGTAATTCTATTTCTAGTTTCTTTAAGGAAACTCCATACTGTTCTCCATAGTGACTGTATCAATTTACCTTCCCACCAATAGTGGAAGAGGGTTCCTTTTGTCCACACCCTCCCCAGAATTTGTTGTTTGTAGATTTTCTGATGACGCCGATTCTAACAGGTGTGAGGTGATACCTCATTGTCGTTTTGATTTGCATTTCTCTAATAATTAGTGGTGTTGAGCAGCTTTTCATGTGCGTCTTGGCCGTCTCTGTGACTTCTTTGAAGAAACGTCTATTTAGATCTTCTGCCCATTTTTGTATTGGGTTGTTTGTTTTATTAATATTAAGCTGCGTGAGCTGTTTATATATATTGGAGATTAAACCTTTGTCCATTGATTCGTTTGCGAATGTTTTCGCCCATTCTGAGGGTTGCCTTTTTCCATTCCCGTTTTTTTTTAACCAAAAAAGAAAGAAAGCAAAAGAAGCAGAACACTAATGTGAGTGAAATATTCCTCTTGAAACTGTCGTTTTGAAATATGGACGTCTTTTGAACTTTTTGGTCGATATATGACCCCAGGATTTGTTTTCAGGGCAGGTGTCATTTACAGGCCTCAATGATTTGGAATATCCACTGACCATTAGCGCTGGGATTAAAGCTGCTGTTGTGTGAAACGGCCACAAGGTGGCAGCAGTTCTCCCTTAGCAAATCTGTTTACTAGGGCAACAGAGTCTCAATGGAAGCCGTGTTCTAGATTGGAATTTAGAATGGAATGTGCCAGGAGAAAGCCCCTCAAGTTTGTCTCACTACTTCTTGTTCGTGTTTTCAATTTAATTTTTAATTTTTTATTGCAGCAAGTTTGATTACAACGTTTGGCTTGTTTTAGGTGTGCAAGATTTGGTTCTTTTACACATATACATATGTCTGTTCTTCCTGGGACCCTTTTCCCATGTACGTTATGACAGAATGTTGAGTAGTCTTCTCTTGGCATTCTGTAGGTCTTTGGTGATTACATATTTCACCTGTGTTTGTATATGTCTCTTAACCCCAATATCATAATGATCCAATCCTCACACCTTTCCATTGGTGAACCATAAGTTTGTTTAATTAATCTGTGATTGCCCTTCTCCGTGGAAATATCTGCCCTGGTATCCATTTTTAGGTAACACCTATAAGTGATATCCTACGATATGTGTCTTTCACTTTCTGACTTACTACAAGTCACGTGATTACCTGTAGACTCATCTACGGTGCTGCAAATGGCATTGTGCCCTTTCTTTCCTTGGCTAATATTCTGTCTTAGCGAGGTCCATTTTCTGCAATGTGATTCCCTGAGGGCTGAGGATTAGCTGACCTGGGCAGCCTGACCCTGCCGGCAAGCCCTCCCCAGGTGTGCCTGGGTTGAGGTCAATAGAAACAGCACTCCAGGCAGCAATAGCCCCTGCAGCTGTGCCTGACTCCATATTCTCTGCCCCGTCAGCAGTCTCGGGGCTGTGCTGGTGGGAGGGTGTGAGGGTCCACGGCTTTGTTGGTGGCCCTGTGTGAGTGGGGCTCTGCTGGACTTTCTGCAGGAGTTGCCAGGCTGCCACCTGTAAAGAAGAGGATGTGTCACCCATAACCTCCGCTGGAATTTCTCTCCGGGCTGAGGTGAGGAAGGAAAAAAAGGAGTGGGGGCCGGGACAGGAGGGGTATCTCAGCCAGGGAAATGGAAAGCTTCCAGAAGAGCGCCCGGGGCCAGGATCATCCTGGCTGGCCTGCAGGCACCAAGTTGGCCTGCGTGCTGTCACTGGTGTGGCTCCACGGCCCTTCCTCTAGGCTTTCAAGCCCTTGTACATATTCAGGTGTTTTACCTGGGAAGGGTGGGAACAGTTCATCAGCAGCTGGCCTGGGGCTCAGCTCACGTTTACTCACAGAGGCCTCGGCACGGTCCCCCAACTTTGCAATGAGGACGCTCTTTGTGTGGGGGGGGCGGGCTCCTGGCTGTATGGGAGATGATTCCCCACCTCTGACCAATTTCAGAATTGTTTACCGCTGGAGCAAGTGCCCTGATAGGGTTTTCCTCTGTATAACTGCTGGGTTCAGGTTTTTTTTTTCTTTTTTGGTTCAAGTTAGAATTTATTCATCTTTTATGTATTTATTGATATAAGCATGGAAATAATTCATTCATATAAATACATCTGTGTGAAGGGAAAAACTTTTTTCTGTTTTATTTTTAAATTTTATTTCTAAAATTTTGAAGTTTAATTATATTTATTTTTCTATACAGCAGGTTATTATTAGTTATCTATTTTATTCATATACATATATACAGGTCAATACCTATCTCCCAACTCATCTGACCACCAACACCCCATGGCTTCCCCGACTTGGTGTCCATACGTTTGTTGTCTAACTCTGTTTCTCTATTTCTGCCCTGCAAACCTGTTCATCTGTACCATATATCTAGGTTCCACATACATGCATTAAGACAGAATATTTGTTTTGCTCATTCTGAGTTACTTCATTCTGTATGACAGTCTCTAGATCCACCGACTTCTCTACAAATAACATAGTTTCCTTCCTTTTCATGGCTGAGTCATATCCCATTTTATATATGTACCACATCTTTATCCATTCTTCTGTCTGTGGGCATTTAGGTTGCTTCCATTACCTGGCTATTGTAAATAGTGCTGCAATGAACATTGTGGTGAATGTGTGTTTTTGATTTATGGTTTTCTCTGGGTATATGCCCAGAAGTGGGATTGCTGGATCCTATGGTAATTCTATTTCTAGTTTCTTTAAGGAAACTCCATACTGTTCTCCATAGTGACTGTATCAATTTACATTCCAACCAATAGTGGAAGAGGGTTCCTTTTGTCCACACCCTCCCCAGAATTTGTTGTTTGTAGATTTTCTGATGACGCCGATGCTGACAGTTGTGAGGTGATACCTCATTGTCGTTTTGATTTGCATTTCTCTAATAATTAGTGGTGTTGAGCAGCTTTTCATGTGCGTCTTGGCCGTCTCTGTGACTTCTTTGAAGAAACGTCTATTTAGATCTTCAGCCCATTTTTGTATTGGGTTGTTTGTTTTATTAATATTAAGCTGCGTGAGCTGTTTATATATATTGGAGAATAAACCTTTGTCCATTGATTCGTTTGCGAACGTTTTCGCCCATTCTGAGGGTTGCCTTTTTCCATTCCCGTTTTTTTTAACCAAAAAAGAAAGAAAGCAAAAGAAGCAGAACACTAATATGCGTGAAATATGCCTCTTAAAACTGTCGTTTTGAAATAAGGACGTCTTTTGAACTATTTGGTCGATATATGACCCAAGGATTTGTTTTCAGGGCAGGTGTCATTTACAGGCCTGCAATGATTTGGAATATCCACTGACTATTAGCGCTGGGATTAAAGCTGCTGTTGTGTGAAATGGCCACAAGGTGGCAGCAGTTCTCCCTTAGCAAATCTGGTTACTAAGGCAACAGAGCCTCAATGGAAGTCGTGTTCTAGATTGGAATTTAGAATGGAATGTGCCAGGAGAAAGCCCCTCAAGTTTGTCTCACTACTTCTTGTTCGTGTTTTTAATTTAATTTTTTATTTTCTATTACAGCAAGTTTGATTACAACGTTTGGCTTGTTGTAGGTGTGCAAGATGTGGTTCTTTTACACATATACATATGTCTGTTGTTCCTGGGACCCTTTTCCCATGTACGTTATGACAGAATGTTGAGTAGTCTTCTCTTGGCATTCCGTAGGTCTTTGGTGATTATATATTTCACCTGTGTTTGTATATGTCTCTAACCCCAATATCGTAATGAATCCAATCCTCACACCTTTCCATTGGTGAACCATAAGTTTGTTTAATGAATCTGTGATTGCCCTTCTCCGTGGAAATATCTGCCCTGGTATCCGTTTTTAGGTAACACCTATAAGTGATATCCTCCGATATGTGTCTGTAACTTTCTGACTTACTACAAGTCACGTGATTACCTGTAGACTCATCTACAGTGCTGCAAATGGCATTGTGCCCTTTTTTTCCTTGGCTAATATTCTGTCTTAGCGAGGTCCATTTTCTGCAATGTGATTCCCTGAGGGCTGAGGATTAGCTGACCTGGGCAGCCTGACCCTGCCGGCAAGCCCTCCCCAGGTGTGCCTGGGTTGAGGTCAATAGAAACAGCACTCCGGGCAGCAATAGCCCCTGCAGCTGTGCCTGACGCCATATTCTCTGCCCCGTCAGCAGTCTCGGGGCTGTGCTAGTGGGAGGGTGTGAGGGTCCACGGCTTTGTTGGTGGCCCGGTGTGAGTGGGGCTCTGCTGGACTTTCTGCAGGAGTTGCCAGGCTGCCACCTGTAAAGAAGAGGATGTGTCACCCATAACTTCCGCTGGAATTTCTCTCCGGGCTGAGGTGAGGAAGGAAAAAAAGGAGTGGGGGCCAGGACAGGAGGGGTATCTCAGGCAGGGAAATGGAAACCTTCCAGAAGAGCTCCCGGGGTCAGGACCATCCTGGCTGGCCTGCAGGCACCAAGTTGGCCTGCGTGCTGTCGCTGGTGTGGCTCCACGGCCCTTCCTCTAGGCTTTCAAGCCCTTGTACATATTCAGGTGTTTTACCTGGGAAGGGTGGGGACAATTCAGCAGCAGCTGGCCTGGGGCTCAGCTCACGTTTACTCACAGATGCCTCGGCACGGTCCCCCAGCTTTGCAATGAGGACGCTCCTTGCGTGGGGGGGCCGGGCTGCTGGCTGTATGGGAGATGATTCCCCACCTCTGACCAATTTCAGAATTGTTTACCGCTGGAGCAAGTGCCCTGATAGGGTTTTCCTCTGTATAACTGCTGGGTTCAGGTTTTTTTTTTTTCTTCTTTGGTTCAAGTTAGAATTTATTCATCTTTTATGTATTTATTGATATAAGCATGGAAATAATTCATTCATAGAAATACATCTGTGTGAAGGGAAGAACTTTTTTCTGTTTTATTTTTAAATTTTACTTCTAAAAATTTTGAAGTTTAATTATATTTATTTTTCTATACAGCAGGTTATTATTAGTTATCTATTTTATTCATATACATATATACAGGTCAATACCTATCTCCCAACTCATCTGACCACCAACACCCCATGGCTTCCCCGACTTGGTGTCCATACGTTTGTTCTCTACCTCTGTTTCTCTATTTCTGCCCTGCAAACCTGTTCATCTGTACCATATATCTAGGTTCCACATACATGCATTAAGACAGAATATTTGTTTTGCTCATTCTGAGTTACTTCATTCTGTATGACAGTCTCTAGATCCACCGACTTCTCTACAAATAACATAGTTTCCTTCCTTTTCATGGCTGAGTCATATCCCATTTTATATATCTACCACATCTTTATCCATTCTTCTGTCTGTGGGCATTTAGGTTGCTTCCATTACCTGTCTATTGTAAATAGTGCTGCAATGAACATTGTGGTGAATGTGTGTTTTTGATTTATGGTTTTCTGTGGGTATATGCCCAGAAGTGGGATTGCTGGATTCTATGGTAATTCTATTTCTAGTTTCTTTAAGGAAACTCCATACTGTTCTCCATAGTGACTGTATCAATTTACCTTCCCACCAATAGTGGAAGAGGGTTCCTTTTGTCCACACCCTCCCCAGAATTTGTTGTTTGTAGATTTTCTGATGACGCCGATTCTAACAGGTGTGAGGTGATACCTCATTGTCGTTTTGATTTGCATTTCTCTAATAATTAGTGGTGTTGAGCAGCTTTTCATGTGCGTCTTGGCCGTCTCTGTGACTTCTTTGAAGAAACGTCTATTTAGATCTTCTGCCCATTTTTGTATTGGGTTGTTTGTTTTATTAATATTAAGCTGCGTGAGCTGTTTATATATATTGGAGATTAAACCTTTGTCCATTGATTCGTTTGCGAATGTTTTCGCCCATTCTGAGGGTTGCCTTTTTCCATTCCCGTTTTTTTTTAACCAAAAAAGAAAGAAAGCAAAAGAAGCAGAACACTAATGTGAGTGAAATATTCCTCTTGAAACTGTCGTTTTGAAATATGGACGTCTTTTGAACTTTTTGGTCGATATATGACCCCAGGATTTGTTTTCAGGGCAGGTGTCATTTACAGGCCTCAATGATTTGGAATATCCACTGACCATTAGCGCTGGGATTAAAGCTGCTGTTGTGTGAAACGGCCACAAGGTGGCAGCAGTTCTCCCTTAGCAAATCTGTTTACTAGGGCAACAGAGTCTCAATGGAAGCCGTGTTCTAGATTGGAATTTAGAATGGAATGTGCCAGGAGAAAGCCCCTCAAGTTTGTCTCACTACTTCTTGTTCGTGTTTTCAATTTAATTTTTAATTTTTTATTGCAGCAAGTTTGATTACAACGTTTGGCTTGTTGTAGGTGTGCAAGATTTGGTTCTTTTACACATATACATATGTCTGTTCTTCCTGGGACCCTTTTCCCATGTACGTTATGACAGAATGTTGAGTAGTCTTCTCTTGTCATTCTGTAGGTCTTTGGTGATTACATATTTCACCTGTGTTTGTATATGTCTCTTAACCCCAATATCATAATGATCCAATCCTCACACCTTTCCATTGGTGAACCATAAGTTTGTTTAATTAATCTGTGATTGCCCTTCTCCGTGGAAATATCTGCCCTGGTATCCATTTTTAGGTAACACCTATAAGTGATATCCTACGATATGTGTCTTTCACTTTCTGACTTACTACAAGTCACGTGATTACCTGTAGACTCATCTACGGTGCTGCAAATGGCATTGTGCCCTTTCTTTCCTTGGCTAATATTCTGTCTTAGCGAGGTCCATTTTCTGCAATGTGATTCCCTGAGGGCTGAGGATTAGCTGACCTGGGCAGCCTGACCCTGCCGGCAAGCCCTCCCCAGGTGTGCCTGGGTTGAGGTCAATAGAAACAGCACTCCAGGCAGCAATAGCCCCTGCAGCTGTGCCTGACTCCATATTCTCTGCCCCGTCAGCAGTCTCGGGGCTGTGCTGGTGGGAGGGTGTGAGGGTCCACGGCTTTGTTGGTGGCCCGGTGTGAGTGGGGCTCTGCTGGACTTTCTGCAGGAGTTGCCAGGCTGCCACCTGTAAAGAAGAGGATGTGTCACCCATAACCTCCGCTGGAATTTCTCTCCGGGCTGAGGTGAGGAAGGAAAACAAGGAGTGGTGGCCGGGACAGGAGGGGTATCTCAGCCAGGGAAATGGAAAGCTTCCAGAAGAGCGCCCGGGGCCAGGATCATCCTGGCTGGCCTGCAGGCACCAAGTTGGCCTGCGTGCTGTCACTGGTGTGGCTCCACGGCCCTTCCTCTAGGCTTTCAAGCCCTTGTACATATTCAGGTGTTTTACCTGGGAAGGGTGGGAACAGTTCATCAGCAGCTGGCATGGGGCTCAGCTCACGTTTACTCACAGAGGCCACGGCACGGTCCCCCAACTTTGCAATGAGGACGCTCCTTGTGTGGGGGGGCCGGGCTCCTGGCTGTATGGGAGATGATTCCCCACCTCTGACCAATTTCAGAATTGTTTACCGCTGGAGCAAGTGCCCTGATAGGGTTTTCCTCTGTATAACTGCTGGGTTCAGGTTTTTTTTTTCTTTTTTGGTTCAAGTTAGAATTTATTCATCTTTTATGTATTTATTGATATAAGCATGGAAATAATTCATTCATATAAATACATCTGTGTGAAGGGAAAAACTTTTTTCTGTTTTATTTTTAAATTTTATTTCTAAAATTTTGAAGTTTAATTATATTTATTTTTCTATACAGCAGGTTATTATTAGTTATCTATTTTATTCATATACATATATACAGGTCAATACCTATCTCCCAACTCATCTGACCACCAACACCCCATGGCTTCCCCGACTTGGTGTCCATACGTTTGTTGTCTAACTCTGTTTCTCTATTTCTGCCCTGCAAACCTGTTCATCTGTACCATATATCTAGGTTCCACATACATGCATTAAGACAGAATATTTGTTTTGCTCATTCTGAGTTACTTCATTCTGTATGACAGTCTCTAGATCCACCGACTTCTCTACAAATAACATAGTTTCCTTCCTTTTCATGGCTGAGTCATATCCCATTTTATATATGTACCACATCTTTATCCATTCTTCTGTCTGTGGGCATTTAGGTTGCTTCCATTACCTGGCTATTGTAAATAGTGCTGCAATGAACATTGTGGTGAATGTGTGTTTTTGATTTATGGTTTTCTCTGGGTATATGCCCAGAAGTGGGATTGCTGGATCCTATGGTAATTCTATTTCTAGTTTCTTTAAGGAAACTCCATACTGTTCTCCATAGTGACTGTATCAATTTACATTCCAACCAATAGTGGAAGAGGGTTCCTTTTGTCCACACCCTCCCCAGAATTTGTTGTTTGTAGATTTTCTGATGACGCCGATGCTGACAGTTGTGAGGTATTACCTCATTGTCGTTTTGATTTGCATTTCTCTAATAATTAGTGGTGTTGAGCAGCTTTTCATGTGCGTCTTGGCCGTCTCTGTGACTTCTTTGAAGAAACGTCTATTTAGATCTTCTGCCCATTTTTGTATTGGGTTGTTTGTTTTATTAATATTAAGCTGCGTGAGCTGTTTATATATATTGGAGATTAAACCTTTGTCCATTGATTCGTTTGCGAACGTTTTCGCCCATTCTGAGGGTTGCCTTTTTCCATTCCCGTTTTTTTTAACCAAAAAAGAAAGAAAGCAAAAGAAGCAGAACACTAATATGCGTGAAATATGCCTCTTAAAACTGTCGTTTTGAAATAAGGACGTCTTTTGAACTATTTGGTCGATATATGACCCAAGGATTTGTTTTCAGGGCAGGTGTCATTTACTGGCCTGCAATGATTTGGAATATCCACTGACTATTAGCGCTGGGATTAAAGCTGCTGTTGTGTGAAACGGCCACAAGGTGGCAGCAGTTCTCCCTTAGCAAATCTGGTTACTAAGGCAACAGAGCCTCAATGGAAGTCGTGTTCTAGATTGGAATTTAGAATGGAATGTGCCAGGAGAAAGCCCCTCAAGTTTGTCTCACTACTTCTTGTTCGTGTTTTTAATTTAATTTTTTATTTTCTATTACAGCAAGTTTGATTACAACGTTTGGCTTGTTGTAGGTGTGCAAGATGTGGTTCTTTTACACATATACATATGTCTGTTGTTCCTGGGACCCTTTTCCCATGTACATTATGACAGAATGTTGAGTAGTCTTCTCTTGGCATTCCGTAGGTCTTTGGTGATTATATATTTCACCTGTGTTTGTATATGTCTCTAACCCCAATATCGTAATGAATCCAATCCTCACACCTTTCCATTGGTGAACCATAAGTTTGTTTAATGAATCTGTGATTGCCCTTCTCCGTGGAAATATCTGCCATGGTATCCGTTTTTAGGTAACACCTATAAGTGATATCCTCCGATATGTGTCTGTCACTTTCTGACTTACTACAAGTCACGTGATTACCTGTAGACTCATCTACGGTGCTGCAAATGGCATTGTGCCCTTTTTTTCCTTGGCTAATATTCTGTCTTAGCGAGGTCCATTTTCTGCAATGTGATTCCCTGAGGGCTGAGGATTAGCTGACCTGGGCAGCCTGACCCTGCCGGTAAGCCCTCCCCAGGTGTGCCTGGGTTGAGGTCAATAGAAACAGCACTCCAGGCAGTAATAGCCCCTGCAGCTGTGCCTGACGCCATATTCTCTGCCCCGTCAGCAGTCTCGGGGCTGTGCTAGTGGGAGGGTGTGAGGGTCCACGGCTTTGTTGGTGGCCCGGTGTGAGTGGGGCTCTGCTGGACTTTCTGCAGGAGTTGCCAGGCTGCCACCTGTAAAGAAGAGGATGTGTCACCCATAAATTCCGCTGGAATTTCTCTCCGGGCTGAGGTGAGGAAGGAAAAAAAGGAGTGGGGGCCAGGACAGGAGGGGTATCTCAGGCAGGGAAATGGAAACCTTCCAGAAGAGCTCCCGGGGCCAGGACCATCCTGGCTGGCCTGCAGGCACCAAGTTGGCCTGCGTGCTCTCGCTGGTGTGGCTCCACCGCCCTTCCTCTAGGCTTTCAAGCCCTTGTACATATTCAGGTGTTTTACCTGGGAAGGGTGGGGACAGTTCAGCAGCAGCTGGCCTGGGGCTCAGCTCACGTTTACTCACAGATGCCTCGGCACGGTCCCCCAGCTTTGCAATGTGGACGCTCCTTGCGTGGGGGGGCCGGGCTGCTGGCTGTATGGGAGATGATTCCCCACCTCTGACCAATTTCAGAATTGTTTACCGCTGGAGCAAGTGCCCTGATAGGGTTTTCCTCTGTATAACTGCTGGGTTCAGGTTTTTTTTTCTTTTTTGGTTCAAGTTAGAATTTATTCATCTTTTATGTATTTATTGATATAAGCATGGAAATAATTCATTCATAGAAATACATCTGTGTGAAGGGAAGAACTTTTTTCTGTTTTATTTTTAAATTTTACTTCTAAAAATTTTGAAGTTTAATTATATTTATTTTTCTATACAGCAGGTTATTATTAGTTATCTCTTTTATTCATATACATATATACAGGTCAATACCTATCTCCCAACTCATCTGACCACCAACACCCCATGGCTTCCCCGACTTGGTGTCCATACGTTTGTTCTCTACCTCTGTTTCTCTATTTCTGCCCTGCAAACCTGTTCATCTGTACCATATATCTAGGTTCCACATACATGCATTAAGACAGAATATTTGTTTTGCTCATTCTGAGTTACTTCATTCTGTATGACAGTCTCTAGATCCACCGACTTCTCTACAAATAACATAGTTTCCTTCCTTTTCATGGCTGAGTCATATCCCATTTTATATATGTACCACATCTTTATCCATTCTTCTGTCTGTGGGCATTTAGGTTGCTTCCATTACCTGGCTATTGTAAATAGTGCTGCAATGAACATTGTGGTGAATGTGTGTTTTTGATTTATGGTTTTCTCTGGGTATATGCCCAGAAGTGGGATTGCTGGATTCTATGGTAATTCTATTTCTAGTTTCTTTAAGGAAACTCCATACTGTTCTCCATAGTGACTGTATCAATTTACCTTCCCACCAATAGTGGAAGAGGGTTCCTTTTGTCCACACCCTCCCCAGAATTTGTTGTTTGTAGATTTTCTGATGACGCCGATTCTAACAGGTGTGAGGTGATACCTCATTGTCGTTTTGATT
Organism: Mesoplodon densirostris; assembly: GCF_025265405.1. Classification (NCBI taxonomy): domain Eukaryota; kingdom Metazoa; phylum Chordata; class Mammalia; order Artiodactyla; family Ziphiidae; genus Mesoplodon; species Mesoplodon densirostris. Next base: position 50,180,248 of record NC_082670.1, read on the forward strand.
TGCATTTCTCTAATAATTAGTGGTGTTGAGCAGCTTTTCATGTGCGTCTTGGCTGTCTCTGTGACTTCTTTGAAGAAACGTCTATTTAGATCTTCTGCCCATTTTTGTATTGGGTTGTTTGTTTTATTAATATTAAGCTGCGTGAGCTGTTTATATATATTGGAGATTAAACCTTTGTCCATTGATTCGTTTGCGAATGTTTTCGCCCATTCTGAGGGTTGCCTTTTTCCATTCCCGTTTTTTTTTAACCAAAAAAGAAAGAAAGCAAAAGAAGCAGAACACTAATGTGCGTGAAATATTCCTCTTGAAACTGTCGTTTTGAAATATGGACGTCTTTTGAACTTTTTGGTCGATATATGACCCCAGGATTTGTTTTCAGGGCAGGTGTCATTTACAGGCCTCAATGATTTGGAATATCCACTGACCATTAGCGCTGGGATTAAAGCTGCTGTTGTGTGAAACGGCCACAAGGTGGCAGCAGTTCTCCCTTAGCAAATCTGTTTACTAGGGCAACAGAGCCTCAATGGAAGCCGTGTTCTAGATTGGAATTTAGAATGGAATGTGCCAGGAGAAAGCCCCTCAAGTTTGTCTCACTACTTCTTGTTCGTGTTTTCAATTTAATTTTTAATTTTTTATTGCAGCAAGTTTGATTACAACGTTTGGCTTGTTGTAGGTGTGCAAGATGTGGTTCTTTTAAACATATACATATGTCTGTTCTTCCTGGGACCCTTTTCCCATGTACGTTATGACAGAATGTTGAGTAGTCTTCTCTTGGCATTCTGTAGGTCTTTGGTGATTATATATTTCACCTGTGTTTGTATATGTCTCTTAACCCCAATATCATAATGATCCAATCCTCACACCTTTCCATTGGTGAACCATAAGTTTGTTTAATGAATCTGTGATTTCCCTTCTCCGTGGAAATATCTGCCCTGGTATCCGTTTTTAGGTAACACCTATAAGTGATATCCTACGATATGTGTCTTTCACTTTCTGACTTACTACAAGTCACGTGATTACCTGTAGACTCATCTACGGTGCTGCAAATGGCATTGTGCCCTTTTATTCCTTGGTTAATATTCTGTCTTAGCGAGGTCCATTTTCTGCAATGTGATTCCCTGAGGGCTGAGGATTAGCTGACCTGGGCAGCCTGACCCTGCTGGCAAGCCCTCCCCAGGTGTGCCTGGGTTGAGGTCAATAGAAACAGCACTCCAGGCAGCAATAGCCCCTGCAGCTGTGCCTGACTCCATATTCTCTGCCCCGTCAGCAGTCTCGGGGCTGTGCTGGTGGGAGGGCGTGAGGGTCCACGGCTTTGTTGGTGGCCCGGTGTGAGTGGGGCTCTGCTGGACTTTCTGCAGGAGTTGCCAGGCTGCCACCTGTAAAGAAGAGGATGTGTCACCCATAACTTCCGCTGGAATTTCTCTCCGGGCTGAGGTGAGGAAGGAACACAAGGAGTGGTGGCCGGGACAGGAGGGGTATCTCAGGCAGGGAAATGGAAAGCTTCCAGAAGAGCGCCCGGGGCCAGGACCATCCTGGCTGGCCTGCAGGCACCAAGTTGGCCTGCGTGCTGTCACTGGTGTGGCTCCACGGCCCTTCCTCTAGGCTTTCAAGCCCTTGTACATATTCAGGTGTTTTACCTGGGAAGGGTGGGAACAGTTCAGCAGCAGCTGGCCTGGGGCTCAGCTCACGTTTACTCACAGAGGCCTCGGCACGGTCCCCCAACTTTGCAATGAGGACGCTCCTTGTGTGGGGGGGCCGGGCTGCTGGCTGTATGGGAGATGATTCCCCACCTCTGACCAATTTCAGAATTGTTTACCGCTGGAGCAAGTGCCCTGATAGGGTTTTCCTCTGTATAACTGCTGGGTTCAGGTTTTTTTTTTCTTTTTTGGTTCAAGTTAGAATTTATTCATCTTTTATGTATTTATTGATATAAGCATGGAAATAATTCATTCATAGAAATACATCTGTGTGAAGGGAAGAACTTTTTTCTGTTTTATTTTTAAATTTTACTTCTAAAAATTTTGAAGTTTAATTATATTTATTTTTCTATACAGCAGGTTATTATTAGTTATCTCTTTTATTCATATACATATATACAGGTCAATACCTATCTCCCAACTCATCTGACCACCAACACCCCATGGCTTCCCCGACTTGGTGTCCATACGTTTGTTCTCTACCTCTGTTTCTCTATTTCTGCCCTGCAAACCTGTTCATCTGTACCATATATCTAGGTTCCACATACATGCATTAAGACAGAATATTTGTTTTGCTCATTCTGAGTTACTTCATTCTGTATGACAGTCTCTAGATCCACCGACTTCTCTACAAATAACATAGTTTCCTTCCTTTTCATGGCTGAGTCATATCCCATTTTATATATGTACCACATCTTTATCCATTCTTCTGTCTGTGGGCATTTAGGTTGCTTCCATTACCTGGCTATTGTAAATAGTGCTGCAATGAACATTGTGGTGAATGTGTGTTTTTGATTTATGGTTTTCTCTGGGTATATGCCCAGAAGTGGGATTGCTGGATTCTATGGTAATTCTATTTCTAGTTTCTTTAAGGAAACTCCATACTGTTCTCCATAGTGACTGTATCAATTTACCTTCCCACCAATAGTGGAAGAGGGTTCCTTTTGTCCACACCCTCCCCAGAATTTGTTGTTTGTAGATTTTCTGATGACGCCGATTCTAACAGGTGTGAGGTGATACCTCATTGTCGTTTTGATTTGCATTTCTCTAATAATTAGTGGTGTTGAGCAGCTTTTCATGTGCGTCTTGGCCGTCTCTGTGACTTCTTTGAAGAAATGTCTATTTAGATCTTCTGCCCATTTTTGTATTGGGTTGTTTGTTTTATTAATATTAAGCTGCGTGAGCTGTTTATATATATTGGAGATTAAACCTTTGTCCATTGATTCGTTTGCGAATGTTTTCGCCCATTCTGAGGGTTGCCTTTTTCCATTCCCGTTTTTTTTTTAACCAAAAAAGAAAGAAAGCAAAAGAAGCAGAACACTAATGTGCGTGAAATATTCCTCTTGAAACTGTCGTTTTGAAATATGGACGTCTTTTGAACTTTTTGGTCGATATATGACCCCAGGATTTGTTTTCAGGGCAGGTGTCATTTACAAACCTCAATGATTTGGAATATCCACTGACCAGTAGCGCTGGGATTAAAGCTGCTGTTGTGTGAAACGGCCACAAGGTGGCAGCAGTTCTCCCTTAGCAAATCTGTTTACTAGGGCAACAGAGCCTCAATGGAAGCCGTGTTCTAGATTGGAATTTAGAATGGAATGTGCCAGGAGAAAGCCCCTCAAGTTTGTCTCACTACATCTTGTTCGTGTTTTTAATTTAATTTTTTATTTTTTATTACAGCAAGTTTGATTACAACGTTAGGCTTGTTGTAGGTGTGCAAGATGTGGTTCTTTTACACATATACATATGTCTGTTCTTCCTGGGACCCTTTTCCCATGTACGTTATGACAGAATGTTGAGTAGTCTTCTCTTGGCATTCCGTAGGTCTTTGGTGATTATATATTTCACCTGTGTTTGTATATGTCTCTTAACCCCAATATCGTAATGAATCCAATCCTCACACCTTTCCATTGGTGAACCATAAGTTTGTTTAATGAATCTGTGATTGCCCTTCTCCGTGGAAATATCTGCCCTGGTATCCGTTTTTAGGTAACACCTATAAGTGATATCCTCCGATATGTGTCTGTCACTTTCTGACTTACTACAAGTCACGTGATTACCTGTAGACTCATCTACGGTGCTGCAAATGGCATTGTGCCCTTTCTTTCCTTGGCTAATATTCTGTCTTAGCGAGGTCCATTTTCTGCAATGTGATTCCCTGAGGGCTGAGGATTAGCTGACCTGGGCAGCCTGACCCTGCTGGCAAGCCCTCCCCAGGTGTGCCTGGGTTGAGGTCAATAGAAACAGCACTCCAGGCAGCAATATCACCTGCAGCTGTGCCTGACTCCATATTCTCTGCCCCGTCAGCAGTCTCGGGGCTGTGCTGGTGGGAGGGTGTGAGGGTCCACGGCTTTGTTGGTGGCCCGGTGTGAGTGGGGCTCTGCTGGACTTTCTGCAGGAGTTGCCAGGCTGCCACCTGTAAAGAAGAGGATGTGTCACCCATAACCTCCGCTGGAATTTCTCTCCGGGCTGAGGTGAGGAAGGAAAACAAGGAGTGGTGGCCGGGACAGGAGGGGTATCTCAGCCAGGGAAATGGAAAGCTTCCAGAAGAGCGCCCGGGTCCAGGATCATCCTGGCTGGCCTGCAGGCACCAAGTTGGCCTGCGTGCTGTCACTGGTGTGGCTCCACGGCCCTTCCTCTAGGCATTCAAGCCCTTGTACATATTCAGGTGTTTTACCTGGGAAGGGTGGGAACAGTTCAGCAGCAGCTGGCCTGGGGCTCAGCTCACGTTTACTCACAGAGGCCTCGGCACGGTCCCCCAACTTTGAAATGAGGACGCTCCTTGTGTGGGGTGGCCGGGCTCCTGGCTGTATGGGAGATGATTCCCCACCTCTGACCAATTTCAGAATTGTTTACCGCTGGAGCAAGTGCCCTGATAGGGTTTTCCTCTGTATAACTGCTGGGTTCAGGTTTTTTTTTTCTTTTTTGGTTCAAGTTATAATTTATTCATCTTTTATGTATTTATTGATATAAGCATGGAAATAATTCATTCATAGAAATACATCTGTGTGAAGGGAAGAACTTTTTTCTGTTTTATTTTTAAATTTTATTTCTAAAATTTTGAAGTTTAATTGTATTTATTTTTCTATACAGCAGGTTATTATTAGTTATCTATTTTATTCATATACATATATACAGGTCAATACCTATCTCCCAACTCATCTGACCACCAACACCCCATGGCTTCCCCGACTTGGTGTCCATACGTTTGTTGTCTACCTCTGTTTCTCTTTTTCTGCCCTGCAAACCTGTTCATCTGTACCATATATCTAGGTTCCACATACATGCATTAAGACAGAATATTTGTTTTGCTCTTTCTGAGTTACTTCATTCTGTATGACAGTCTCTAGATCCACCGACTTCTCTACAAATAACATAGTTTCCTTCCTTTTCATGGCTGAGTCATATCCCATTTTATATATGTACCACATCTTTATCCATTCTTCTGTCTGTGGGCATTTAGGTTGCTTCCATTACCTGGCTATTGTAAATAGTGCTGCAATGAACATTGTGGTGAATGTGTGTTTTTGATTTATGGTTTTCTCTGGGTATATGCCCAGAAGTGGGATTGCTGTATCCTATGGTAATTCTATTTCTAGTTTCTTTAAGGAAACTCCATACTGTTCTCCATAGTGACTGTATCAATTTACATTCCAACCAATAGTGGAAGAGGGTTCCTTTTGTCCACACCCTCCCCAGAATTTGTTGTTTGTAGATTTTCTGATGACGCCGATGCTAACAGTTGTGAGGTGATACCTCATTGTCGTTTTGATTTGCATTTCTCTAATAATTAGTGGTGTTGACCAGCTTTTCATGTGCGTCTTGGCCGTCTCTGTGACTTCTTTGAAGAAACGTCTATTTAGATCTTCAGCCCATTTTTGTATTGGGTTGTTTGTTTTATTAATATTAAGCTGCGTGAGCTGTTTATATATATTGGAGAATAAACCTTTGTCCATTGATTCGTTTGCGAACGTTTTCGCCCATTCTGAGGGTTGCCTTTTTCCATTCCCGTTTTTTTTAACCAAAAAAGAAAGAAAGCAAAAGAAGCAGAACACTAATATGCGTGAAATATGCCTCTTAAAACTGTCGTTTTGAAATAAGGACGTCTTTTGAACTATTTGGTCGATATATGACCCAAGGATTTGTTTTCAGGGCAGGTGTCATTTACAGGCCTGCAATGATTTGGAATATCCACTGACTATTAGCGCTGGGATTAAAGCTGCTGTTGTGTGAAACGGCCACAAGGTGGCAGCAGTTCTCCCTTAGCAAATCTGGTTACTAAGGCAACAGAGCCTCAATGGAAGTCGTGTTCTAGATTGGAATTTAGAATGGAATGTGCCAGGAGAAAGCCCCTCAAGTTTGTCTCACTACTTCTTGTTCGTGTTTTTAATTTAATTTTTTATTTTCTATTACAGCAAGTTTGATTACAACGTTTGGCTTGTTGTAGGTGTGCAAGATGTGGTTCTTTTACACATATACATATGTCTGTTGTTCCTGGGACCCTTTTCCCATGTACATTATGACAGAATGTTGAGTAGTCTTCTCTTGGCATTCCGTAGGTCTTTGGTGATTATATATTTCACCTGTGTTTGTATATGTCTCTAACCCCAATATCGTAATGAATCCAATCCTCACACCTTTCCATTGGTGAACCATAAGTTTGTTTAATGAATCTGTGATTGCCCTTCTCCGTGGAAATATCTGCCATGGTATCCGTTTTTAGGTAACACCTATAAGTGATATCCTCCGATATGTGTCTGTCACTTTCTGACTTACTACAAGTCACGTGATTACCTGTAGACTCATCTACGGTGCTGCAAATGGCATTGTGCCCTTTTTTTCCTTGGCTAATATTCTGTCTTAGCGAGGTCCATTTTCTGCAATGTGATTCCCTGAGGGCTGAGGATTAGCTGACCTGGGCAGCCTGACCCTGCCGGTAAGCCCTCCCCAGGTGTGCCTGGGTTGAGGTCAATAGAAACAGCACTCCAGGCAGTAATAGCCCCTGCAGCTGTGCCTGACGCCATATTCTCTGCCCCGTCAGCAGTCTCGGGGCTGTGCTAGTGGGAGGGTGTGAGGGTCCACGGCTTTGTTGGTGGCCCGGTGTGAGTGGGGCTCTGCTGGACTTTCTGCAGGAGTTGCCAGGCTGCCACCTGTAAAGAAGAGGATGTGTCACCCATAACTTCCGCTGGAATTTCTCTCCGGGCTGAGGTGAGGAAGGAAAAAAAGGAGTGGGGGCCAGGACAGGAGGGGTATCTCAGGCAGGGAAATGGAAACCTTCCAGAAGAGCTCCCGGGGCCAGGACCATCCTGGCTGGCCTGCAGGCACCAAGTTGGCCTGCGTGCTCTCGCTGGTGTGGCTCCACGGCCCTTCCTCTAGGCTTTCAAGCCCTTGTACATATTCAGGTGTTTTACCTGGGAAGGGTGGGGACAATTCAGCAGCAGCTGGCCTGGGGCTCAGCTCACGTTTACTCACAGATGCCTCGGCACGGTCCCCCAGCTTTGCAATGTGGACGCTCCTTGCGTGGGGGGGCCGGGCTGCTGGCTGTATGGGAGATGATTCCCCACCTCTGACCAATTTCAGAATTGTTTACCGCTGGAGCAAGTGCCCTGATAGGGTTTTCCTCTGTATAACTGCTGGGTTCAGGTTTTTTTTTTTTCTTCTTTGGTTCAAGTTAGAATTTATTCATCTTTTATGTATTTATTGATATAAGCATGGAAATAATTCATTCATAGAAATACATCTGTGTGAAGGGAAGAACTTTTTTCTGTTTTATTTTTAAATTTTACTTCTAAAAATTTTGAAGTTTAATTATATTTATTTTTCTATACAGCAGGTTATTATTAGTTATCTATTTTATTCATATACATATATACAGGTCAATACCTATCTCCCAACTCATCTGACCACCAACACCCCATGGCTTCCCCGACTTGGTGTCCATACGTTTATTCTCTACTTCTGTTTCTCTATTTCTGCCCTGCAAACCTGTTCATCTGTACCATATATCTAGGTTCCACATACATGCATTAAGACAGAATATTTGTTTTGCTCATTCTGAGTTACTTCATTCTGTATGACAGTCTCTAGATCCACCGACTTCTCTACAAATAACATAGTTTCCTTCCTTTTCATGGCTGAGTCATATCCCATTTTATATATCTACCACATCTTTATCCATTCTTCTGTCTGTGGGCATTTAGGTTGCTTCCATTACCTGTCTATTGTAAATAGTGCTGCAATGAACATTGTGGTGAATGTGTGTTTTTGATTTATGGTTTTCTGTGGGTATATGCCCAGAAGTGGGTTTGCTGGATTCTATGGTAATTCTATTTCTAGTTTCTTTAAGGAAACTCCATACTGTTCTCCATAGTGACTGTATCAATTTACCTTCCCACCAATAGTGGAAGAGGGTTCCTTTTGTCCACACCCTCCCCAGAATTTGTTGTTTGTAGATTTTCTGATGACGCCGATTCTAACAGGTGTGAGGTGATACCTCATTGTCGTTTTGATTTGCATTTCTCTAATAATTAGTGGTGTTGAGCAGCTTTTCATGTGCGTCTTGGCCGTCTCTGTGACTTCTTTGAAGAAACGTCTATTTAGATCTTCTGCCCATTTTTGTATTGGGTTGTTTGTTTTATTAATATTAAGCTGCGTGAGCTGTTTATATATATTGGAGATTAAACCTTTGTCCATTGATTCGTTTGCGAATGTTTTCGCCCATTCTGAGGGTTGCCTTTTTCCATTCCCGTTTTTTTTTAACCAAAAAAGAAAGAAAGCAAAAGAAGCAGAACACTAATGTGCGTGAAATATTCCTCTTGAAACTGTCGTTTTGAAATATGGACGTCTTTTGAACTTTTTGGTCGATATATGACCCCAGGATTTGTTTTCAGGGCAGGTGTCATTTACAGGCCTCAATGATTTGGAATATCCACTGACCATTAGCGCTGGGATTAAAGCTGCTGTTGTGTGAAACGGCCACAAGGTGGCAGCAGTTCTCCCTTAGCAAATCTGTTTACTAGGGCAACAGAGCCTCAATGGAAGCCGTGTTCTAGATTGGAATTTAGAATGGAATGTGCCAGGAGAAAGCCCCTCAAGTTTGTCTCACTACTTCTTGTTCGTGTTTTCAATTTAATTTTTAATTTTTTATTGCAGCAAGTTTGATTACAACGTTTGGCTTGTTGTAGGTGTGCAAGATGTGGTTCTTTTACACATATACATATGTCTGTTCTTCCTGGGACCCTTTTCCCATGTACGTTATGACAGAATGTTGAGTAGTCTTCTCTTGGCATTCTGTAGGTCTTTGGTGATTACATATTTCACCTGTGTTTGTATATGTCTCTTAACCCCAATATCATAATGATCCAATCCTCACACCTTTCCATTGGTGAACCATAAGTTTGTTTAATTAATCTGTGATTGCCCTTCTCCGTGGAAATATCTGCCCTGGTATCCATTTTTAGGTAACACCTATAAGTGATATCCTACGATATGTGTCTTTCACTTTCTGACTTACTACAAGTCACGTGATTACCTGTAGACTCATCTACGGTGCTGCAAATGGCATTGTGCCCTTTCTTTCCTTGGCTAATATTCTGTCTTAGCGAGGTCCATTTTCTGCAATGTGATTCCCTGAGGGCTGAGGATTAGCTGACCTGGGCAGCCTGACCCTGCCGGCAAGCCCTCCCCAGGTGTGCCTGGTTTGAGGTCAATAGAAACAGCACTCCAGGCAGCAATAGCCCCTGCAGCTGTGCCTGACTCCATATTCTCTGCCCCGTCAGCAGTCTCGGGGCTGTGCTGGTGGGAGGGTGTGAGGGTCCACGGCTTTGTTGGTGGCCCGGTGTGAGTGGGGCTCTGCTGGACTTTCTGCAGGAGTTGCCAGGCTGCCACCTGTAAAGAAGAGGATGTGTCACCCATAACCTCCGCTGGAATTTCTCTCCGGGCTGAGGTGAGGAAGGAAAACAAGGAGTGGTGGCCGGGACAGGAGGGGTATCTCAGCCAGGGAAATGGAAAGCTTCCAGAAGAGCGCCCGGGGCCAGGATCATCCTGGCTGGCCTGCAGGCACCAAGTTGGCCTGCGTGCTGTCACTGGTGTGGCTCCACGGCCCTTCCTCTAGGCTTTCAAGCCCTTGTACATATTCAGGTGTTTTACCTGGGAAGGGTGGGAACAGTTCATCAGCAGCTGGCATGGGGCTCAGCTCACGTTTACTCACAGATGCCTCGGCACGGTCCCCCAACTTTGCAATGAGGACGCTCCTTGTGTGGGGGGGGCGGGCTCCTGGCTGTATGGGAGATGATTCCCCACCTCTGACCAATTTCAGAATTGTTTACCGCTGGAGCAAGTGCCCTGATAGGGTTTTCCTCTGTATAACTGCTGGGTTCAGGTTTTTTTTTTTCTTTTTTGGTTCAAGTTAGAATTTATTCATCTTTTATGTATTTATTGATATAAGCATGGAAATAATTCATTCATATAAATACATCTGTGTGAAGGGAAAAACTTTTTTCTGTTTTATTTTTAAATTTTATTTCTAAAATTTTGAAGTTTAATTATATTTATTTTTCTATACAGCAGGTTATTATTAGTTATCTATTTTATTCATATACATATATACAGGTCAATACCTATCTCCCAACTCATCTGACCACCAACACCCCATGGCTTCCCCGACTTGGTGTCCATACGTTTGTTGTCTAACTCTGTTTCTCTATTTCTGCCCTGCAAACCTGTTCATCTGTACCATATATCTAGGTTCCACATACATGCATTAAGACAGAATATTTGTTTTGCTCATTCTGAGTTACTTCATTCTGTATGACAGTCTCTAGATCCACCGACTTCTCTACAAATAACATAGTTTCCTTCCTTTTCATGGCTGAGTCATATCCCATTTTATATATGTACCACATCTTTATCCATTCTTCTGTCTGTGGGCATTTAGGTTGCTTCCATTACCTGGCTATTGTAAATAGTGCTGCAATGAACATTGTGGTGAATGTGTGTTTTTGATTTATGGTTTTCTCTGGGTATATGCCCAGAAGTGGGATTGCTGGATCCTATGGTAATTCTATTTCTAGTTTCTTTAAGGAAACTCCATACTGTTCTCCATAGTGACTGTATCAATTTACATTCCAACCAATAGTGGAAGAGGGTTCCTTTTGTCCACACCCTCCCCAGAATTTGTTGTTTGTAGATTTTCTGATGACGCCGATGCTGACAGTTGTGAGGTGATACCTCATTGTCGTTTTGATTTGCATTTCTCTAATAATTAGTGGTGTTGAGCAGCTTTTCATGTGCGTCTTGGCCGTCTCTGTGACTTCTTTGAAGAAACGTCTATTTAGATCTTCAGCCCATTTTTGTATTGGGTTGTTTGTTTTATTAATATTAAGCTGCGTGAGCTGTTTATATATATTGGAGATTAAACCTTTGTCCATTGATTCGTTTGCGAACGTTTTCGCCCATTCTGAGGGTTGCCTTTTTCCATTCCCGTTTTTTTTAACCAAAAAAGAAAGAAAGCAAAAGAAGCAGAACACTAATATGCGTGAAATATGCCTCTTAAAACTGTCGTTTTGAAATAAGGACGTCTTTTGAACTATTTGGTCGATATATGACCCAAGGATTTGTTTTCAGGGCAGGTGTCATTTACAGGCCTGCAATGATTTGGAATATCCACTGACTATTAGCGCTGGGATTAAAGCTGCTGTTGTGTGAAACGGCCACAAGGTGGCAGCAGTTCTCCCTTAGCAAATCTGGTTACTAAGGCAACAGAGCCTCAATGGAAGTCGTGTTCTAGATTGGAATTTAGAATGGAATGTGCCAGGAGAAAGCCCCTCAAGTTTGTCTCACTACTTCTTGTTCGTGTTTTTAATTTAATTTTTTATTTTCTATTACAGCAAGTTTGATTACAACGTTTGGCTTGTTGTAGGTGTGCAAGATGTGGTTCTTTTACACATATACATATGTCTGTTGTTCCTGGGACCCTTTTCCCATGTACATTATGACAGAATGTTGAGTAGTCTTCTCTTGGCATTCCGTAGGTCTTTGGTGATTATATATTTCACCTGTGTTTGTATATGTCTCTAACCCCAATATCGTAATGAATCCAATCCTCACACCTTTCCATTGGTGAACCATAAGTTTGTTTAATGAATCTGTGATTGCCCTTCTCCGTGGAAATATCTGCCATGGTATCCGTTTTTAGGTAACACCTATAAGTGATATCCTCCGATATGTGTCTGTCACTTTCTGACTTACTACAAGTCACGTGATTACCTGTAGACTCATCTACGGTGCTGCAAATGGCATTGTGCCCTTTTTTTCCTTGGCTAATATTCTGTCTTAGCGAGGTCCATTTTCTGCAATGTGATTCCCTGAGGGCTGAGGATTAGCTGACCTGGGCAGCCTGACCCTGCCGGCAAGCCCTCCCCAGGTGTGCCTGGGTTGAGGTCAATAGAAACAGCACTCCAGGCAGTAATAGCCCCTGCAGCTGTGCCTGACGCCATATTCTCTGCCCCGTCAGCAGTCTCGGGGCTGTGCTAGTGGGAGGGTGTGAGGGTCCACGGCTTTGTTGGTGGCCCGGTGTGAGTGGGGCTCTGCTGGACTTTCTGCAGGAGTTGCCAGGCTGCCACCTGTAAAGAAGAGGATGTGTCACCCATAAATTCCGCTGGAATTTCTCTCCGGGCTGAGGTGAGGAAGGAAAAAAAGGAGTGGGGGCCAGGACAGGAGGGGTATCTCAGGCAGGGAAATGGAAACCTTCCAGAAGAGCTCCCGGGGCCAGGACCATCCTGGCTGGCCTGCAGGCACCAAGTTGGCCTGCGTGCTCTCGCTGGTGTGGCTCCACCGCCCTTCCTCTAGGCTTTCAAGCCCTTGTACATATTCAGGTGTTTTACCTGGGAAGGGTGGGGACAGTTCAGCAGCAGCTGGCCTGGGGCTCAGCTCACGTTTACTCACAGATGCCTCGGCACGGTCCCCCAGCTTTGCAATGTGGACGCTCTTTGCGTGGGGGGGCCGGGCTGCTGGCTGTATGGGAGATGATTCCCCACCTCTGACCAATTTCAGAATTGTTTACCGCTGGAGCAAGTGCCCTGATAGGGTTTTCCTCTGTATAACTGCTGGGTTCAGGTTTTTTTTTCTTTTTTGGTTCAAGTTAGAATTTATTCATCTTTTATGTATTTATTGATATAAGCATGGAAATAATTCATTCATAGAAATACATCTGTGTGAAGGGAAGAACTTTTTTCTGTTTTATTTTTAAATTTTACTTCTAAAAATTTTGAAGTTTAATTATATTTATTTTTCTATACAGCAGGTTATTATTAGTTATCTCTTTTATTCATATACATATATACAGGTCAATACCTATCTCCCAACTCATCTGACCACCAACACCCCATGGCTTCCCCGACTTGGTGTCCATACGTTTGTTCTCTACCTCTGTTTCTCTATTTCTGCCCTGCAAACCTGTTCATCTGTACCATATATCTAGGTTCCACATACATGCATTAAGACAGAATATTTGTTTTGCTCATTCTGACTTACTTCATTCTGTATGACAGTCTGTAGATCCACCGACTTCTCTACAAATAACATAGTTTCCTTCCTTTTCATGTCTGAGTCATATCCCATTTTATATATGTACCACATCTTTATCCATTCTTCTGTCTGTGGGCATTTAGGTTGCTTCCATTACCTGGCTATTGTAAATAGTGCTGCAATGAACATTGTGGTGAATGTGTGTTTTTGATTTATGGTTTTCTCTGGGTATATGCCCAGAAGTGGGATTGCTGGATTCTATGGTAATTCTATTTCTAGTTTCTTTAAGGAAACTCCATACTGTTCTCCATAGTGACTGTATCAATTTACCTTCCCACCAATAGTGGAAGAGGGTTCCTTTTGTCCACACCCTCCCCAGAATTTGTTGTTTGTAGATTTTCTGATGACGCCGATTCTAACAGGTGTGAGGTGATACCTCATTGTCGTTTTGATTTGCATTTCTCTAATAATTAGTGGTGTTGAGCAGCTTTTCATGTGCGTCTTGGCCGTCTCTGTGACTTCTTTGAAGAAACGTCTATTTAGATCTTCTGCCCATTTTTGTATTGGGTTGTTTGTTTTATTAATATTAAGCTGCGTGAGCTGTTTATATATATTGGAGATTAAACCTTTGTCCATTGATTCGTTTGCGAATGTTTTCGCCCATTCTGAGGGTTGCCTTTTTCCATTCCCGTTTTTTTTTAACCAAAAAAGAAAGAAAGCAAAAGAAGCAGAACACTAATGTGCGTGAAATATTCCTCTTGAAACTGTCGTTTTGAAATATGGACGTCTTTTGAACTTTTTGGTCGATATATGACCCCAGGATTTGTTTTCAGGGCAGGTGTCATTTACAGGCCTCAATGATTTGGAATATCCACTGACCATTAGCGCTGGGATTAAAGCTGCTGTTGTGTGAAACGGCCACAAGGTGGCAGCAGTTCTCCCTTAGCAAATCTGTTTACTAGGGCAACAGAGCCTCAATGGAAGCCGTGTTCTAGATTGGAATTTAGAATGGAATGTGCCAGGAGAAAGCCCCTCAAGTTTGTCTCACTACTTCTTGTTCGTGTTTTCAATTTAATTTTTAATTTTTTATTGCAGCAAGTTTGATTACAACGTTTGGCTTGTTGTAGGTGTGCAAGATGTGGTTCTTTTACACATATACATATGTCTGTTCTTCCTGGGACCCTTTTCCCATGTACGTTATGACAGAATGTTGAGTAGTCTTCTCTTGGTATTCTGTAGGTCTTTGGTGATTATATATTTCACCTGTGTTTGTATATGTCTCTTAACCCCAATATCATAATGATCCAATCCTCACACCTTTCCATTGGTGAACCATAAGTTTGTTTAATGAATCTGTGATTTCCCTTCTCCGTGGAAATATCTGCCCTGGTATCCGTTTTTAGGTAACACCTATAAGTGATATCCTACGATATGTGTCTTTCACTTTCTGACTTACTACAAGTCACGTGATTACCTGTAGACTCATCTACGGTGCTGCAAATGGCATTGTGCCTTTTTATTCCTTGGTTAATATTCTGTCTTAGCGAGGTCCATTTTCTGCAATGTGATTCCCTGAGGGCTGAGGATTAGCTGACCTGGGCAGCCTGACCCTGCTGGCAAGCCCTCCCCAGGTGTGCCTGGGTTGAGGTCAATAGAAACAGCACTCCAGGCAGCAATAGCCCCTGCAGCTGTGCCTGACTCCATATTCTCTGCCCCGTCAGCAGTCTCGGGGCTGTGCTGGTGGGAGGGTGTGAGGGTCCACGGCTTTGTTGGTGGCCCGGTGTGAGTGGGGCTCTGCTGGACTTTCTGCAGGAGTTGCCAGGCTGCCACCTGTAAAGAAGAGGATGTGTCACACATAACTTCCGCTGGAATTTCTCTCCGGGCTGAGGTGAGGAAGGAACACAAGGAGTGGTGGCCGGGACAGGAGGGGTATCTCAGGCAGGGAAATGGAAAGCTTCCAGAAGAGCGCCCGGGGCCAGGACCATCCTGGCTGGCCTGCAGGCACCAAGTTGGCCTGCGTGCTGTCACTGGTGTGGCTCCACGGCCCTTCCTCTAGGCTTTCAAGCCCTTGTACATATTCAGGTGTTTTACCTGGGAAGGGTGGGAACAGTTCAGCAGCAGCTGGCCTGGGGCTCAGCTCACGTTTACTCACAGAGGCCTCGGCACGGTCCCCCAACTTTGCAATGAGGACGCTCCTTGTGTGGGGGGGCCGGGCTGCTGGCTGTATGGGAGATGATTCCCCACCTCTGACCAATTTCAGAATTGTTTACCGCTGGAGCAAGTGCCCTGATAGGGTTTTCCTCTGTATAACTGCTGGGTTCAGGTTTTTTTTTTTCTTTTTTGGTTCAAGTTAGAATTTATTCATCTTTTATGTATTTATTGATATAAGCATGGAAATAATTCATTCATAGAAATACATCTGTGTGAAGGGAAGAAATTTTTTGCGTTTTATTTTTAAATTTTATTTCTAAAATTTTGAAGTTTAATTATATTTATTTTTCTATACAGCAGGTTATTATTAGTTATCTCTTTTATTCATATACATATATACAGGTCTATACCTATCTCCCAACTCATCTGACCACCAACACCCCATGGCTTCCCCGACTTGGTGTCCATACGTTTGTTCTCTACCTCTGTTTCTCTATTTCTGCCCTGCAAACCTGTTCATCTGTACCATATATCTAGGTTCCACATACATGCATTAAGACAGAATATTTGTTTTGCTCTTTCTGACTTACTTCATTCTGTATGACAGTCTGTAGATCCACCGACTTCTCTACAAATAACATAGTTTCCTTCCTTTTCATGTCTGAGTCATATCCCATTTTATATATGTACCACATCTTTATCCATTCGTCTGTCTGTGGGCATTTAGGTTGCTTCCATTACCTGGCTATTGTAAATAGTGCTGCAATGAACATTGTGGTGAATGTGTGTTTTTGATTTATGGTTTTCTCTGGGTATATGCCCAGAAGTGGGATTGCTGGATTCTATGGTAATTCTATTTCTAGTTTCTTTAAGGAAACTCCATACTGTTCTCCATAGTGACTGTATCAATTTACCTTCCCACCAATAGTGGAAGAGGGTTCCTTTTGTCCACACCCTCCCCAGAATTTGTTGTTTGTAGATTTTCTGATGACGCCGATTCTAACAGGTGTGAGGTGATACCTCATTGTCGTTTTGATTTGCATTTCTCTAATAATTAGTGGTGTTGAGCAGCTTTTCATGTGCGTCTTGGCCGTCTCTGTGACTTCTTTGAAGAAACGTCTATTTAGATCTTCAGCCCATTCTTGTATTGGGTTGTTTGTTTGTTTTATTAATATTAAGCTGCGTGAGCTGTTTATATATATTGGACATTAAACCTTTGTCCATTGATTCGTTTGCGAACGTTTTCGCCCATTCTGAGGGTTGCCTTTTTCCATTCCCGTTTTTTTTTAACCAAAAAAGAAAGAAAGCAAAAGAAGCAGAACAGTAATGTGAGTGAAATATGCCTCTTAAAACTGTCGTTTTGAAATAAGGACGTCTTTTGAACTATTTGGTCGATATATGACCCAAGTATATGTTTTCAGTGCAGGTGTCATTTACAGGCCTGCAATGATTTGGAATATCCACTGACTATTAGCGCTGGGATTAAAGCTGCTGTTGTGTGAAACGGCCACAAGGTGGCAGCAGTTCTCGCTTAGCAAATCTGTTTACTAAGGCAACAGAGCCTCAATGGAAGCCGTGTTCTAGATTGGAATTTAGAATGGAATGTGCCAGGAGAAAGCCCCTCAAGTTTGTCTCACTACTTCTTGTTCGTGTTTTTAATTTAATTTTTTATTTTTTATTACAGCAAGTTTGATTACAACGTTTGGCTTGTTGTAGGTGTGCAAGATATGGTTCTTTTACACATATACATATGTCTGTTCTTTCTGGGACCATTTTCCCATGTACGTTATGACAGAATGTTGAGTAGTCTTCTCTTGGCATTCCGTAGGTCTTTGGTGATTATATATTTCACCTGTGTTTGTATATGTCTCTTAACCCCAATATCGTAATGAATCCAATCCTCACACCTTTCCATTGGTGAACCATAAGTTTGTTTAATGAATCTGTGATTGCCCTTCTCCGTGGAAATATCTGCCCTGGTATCCGTTTTTAGGTAAGACCTTTAAGTGATATCCTAGGATATGTGTCTTTCACTTTCTGACTTACTACAAGTCACGTGATTACCTGTAGACTCATCTACGGTGCTGCAAATGGCATTGTGCCCTTTTTTTCCTTGGCTAATATTCTGTCTTAGCGAGGTCCATTTTCTGCAATGTGATTCCCTGAGGGCTGAGGATTAGCTGACCTGGGCAGCCTGACCCTGCCGGCAAGCCCTCCCCAGGTGTGCCTGGGTTGAGGTCAATAGAAACAGCACTCCAGGCAGCAATAGCCCCTGCAGCTGTGCCTGACTCCATATTCTCTGCCCCGTCAGCAGTCTCGGGGCTGTGCTGGTGGGAGGGTGTGAGGGTCCATGGCTTTGTTGGTGGCCCGGTGTGAGTGGGGCTCTGCTGGACTTTCTGCAGGAGTTGCCAGGCTGCCACCTGTAAAGAAGAGGATGTGTCACCCATAACCTCTGCTGGAATTTCTCTCCGGGCTGAGGTGAGGAAGGAAAACAAGGAGTGGGGCCCGGGACAGGAGGGGTATCTCAGCCAGGGAAATGGAAAGCTTCCAGAAGAGCGCCCGGGGCCAGGACCATCCTGGCTGGCCTGCAGGCACCAAGTTGGCCTGCGTGCTGTCACTGGTGTGGCTCCACGGCCCTTCCTCTAGGCTTTCAAGCCCTTGTACATATTCAGGTGTTTTACCTGGGAAGGGTGGGAACAGTTCAGCAGCAGCTGGCCTGGGGCTCAGCTCACGTTTACTCACAGAGGCCTCGGCACGGTCCCCCAGCTTTGCAATGAGGACGCTCCTTGCGTGGGTGGGGCAGGGCTGCTGGCTCTATGGGAGATGATTCCCCACCTCTGACGAATTTCAGAATTGTTTACCGCTGGAGCAAGTGCCCTGATAGGGTTTTCCTCGGTATAACTGCTGGGTTCAGGTTTTTTTTTTCTTTTTTGGTTCAAGTTAGAATTTATTCATCTTTTATGTATTTATTGATATAAGCATGGAAATAATTCATTCATAGAAATACATCTGTGTGAAGGGAAGAACTTTTTTCTGTTTTATTTTTAAATTTTACTTCTAAAAATTTTGAAGTTTAATTATATTTATTTTTCTATACAGCAGGTTATTATTAGTTATCTCTTTTATTCATATACATATATACAGGTCAATACCTATCTCCCAACTCATCTGACCACCAACACCCCATGGCTTCCCCGACTTGGTGTCCATACGTTTGTTCTCTACCTCTGTTTCTCTATTTCTGCCCTGCAAACCTGTTCATCTGTACCATATATCTAGGTTCCACATACATGCATTAAGACAGAATATTTGTTTTGCTCATTCTGAGTTACTTCATTCTGTATGACAGTCTCTAGATCCACCGACTTCTCTACAAATAACATAGTTTCCTTCCTTTTCATGGCTGAGTCATATCCCATTTTATATATGTACCACATCTTTATCCATTCTTCTGTCTGTGGGCATTTAGGTTGCTTCCATTACCTGGCTATTGTAAATAGTGCTGCAATGAACATTGTGGTGAATGTGTGTTTTTGATTTATGGTTTTCTCTGGGTATATGCCCAGAAGTGGGATTGCTGGATTCTATGGTAATTCTATTTCTAGTTTCTTTAAGGAAACTCCATACTGTTCTCCATAGTGACTGTATCAATTTACCTTCCCACCAATAGTGGAAGAGGGTTCCTTTTGTCCACACCCTCCCCAGAATTTGTTGTTTGTAGATTTTCTGATGACGCCGATTCTAACAGGTGTGAGGTGATACCTCATTGTCGTTTTGATTTGCATTTCTCTAATAATTAGTGGTGTTGAGCAGCTTTTCATGTGCGTCTTGGCCGTCTCTGTGACTTCTTTGAAGAAACGTCTATTTAGATCTTCTGCCCATTTTTGTATTGGGTTGTTTGTTTTATTAATATTAAGCTGCGTGAGCTGTTTATATATATTGGAGATTAAACCTTTGTCCATTGATTCGTTTGCGAATGTTTTCGCCCATTCTGAGGGTTGCCTTTTTCCATTCCCGTTTTTTTTTAACCAAAAAAGAAAGAAAGCAAAAGAAGCAGAACACTAATGTGCGTGAAATATTCCTCTTGAAACTGTCGTTTTGAAATATGGACGTCTTTTGAACTTTTTGGTCGATATATGACCCCAGGATTTGTTTTCAGGGCAGGTGTCATTTACAGGCCTCAATGATTTGGAATATCCACTGACCATTAGCGCTGGGATTAAAGCTGCTGTTGTGTGAAACGGCCACAAGGTGGCAGCAGTTCTCCCTTAGCAAATCTGTTTACTAGGGCAACAGAGCCTCAATGGAAGCCGTGTTCTAGATTGGAATTTAGAATGGAATGTGCCAGGAGAAAGCCCCTCAAGTTTGTCTCACTACTTCTTGTTCGTGTTTTCAATTTAATTTTTTATTTTTTATTACAGCAAGTTTGATTACAACGTTTGGCTTGTTGTAGGTGTGCAAGATGTGGTTCTTTTACACATATACATATGTCTGTTCTTCCTGGGACCCTTTTCCCATGTACGTTATGACAGAATGTTGAGTAGTCTTCTCTTGGTATTCTGTAGGTCTTTGGTGATTATATATTTCACCTGTGTTTGTATATGTCTCTTAACCCCAATATCATAATGATCCAATCCTCACACCTTTCCATTGGTGAACCATAAGTTTGTTTAATGAATCTGTGATTTCCCTTCTCCGTGGAAATATCTGCCCTGGTATCCGTTTTTAGGTAACACCTATAAGTGATATCCTACGATATGTGTCTTTCACTTTCTGACTTACTACAAGTCACGTGATTACCTGTAGACTCATCTACGGTGCTGCAAATGGCATTGTGCCTTTTTATTCCTTGGTTAATATTCTGTCTTAGCGAGGTCCATTTTCTGCAATGTGATTCCCTGAGGGCTGAGGATTAGCTGACCTGGGCAGCCTGACCCTGCTGGCAAGCCCTCCCCAGGTGTGCCTGGGTTGAGGTCAATAGAAACAGCACTCCAGGCAGCAATAGCCCCTGCAGCTGTGCCTGACTCCATATTCTCTGCCCCGTCAGCAGTCTCGGGGCTGTGCTGGTGGGAGGGTGTGAGGGTCCACGGCTTTGTTGGTGGCCCGGTGTGAGTGGGGCTCTGCTGGACTTTCTGCAGGAGTTGCCAGGCTGCCACCTGTAAAGAAGAGCATGTGTCACACATAACTTCCGCTGGAATTTCTCTCCGGGCTGAGGTGAGGAAGGAACACAAGGAGTGGTGGCCGGGACAGGAGGGGTATCTCAGGCAGGGAAATGGAAAGCTTCCAGAAGAGCGCCCGGGGCCAGGACCATCCTGGCTGGCCTGCAGGCACCAAGTTGGCCTGCGTGCTGTCACTGGTGTGGCTCCACGGCCCTTCCTCTAGGCTTTCAAGCCCTTGTACATATTCAGGTGTTTTACCTGGGAAGGGTGGGAACAGTTCAGCAGCAGCTGGCCTGGGGCTCAGCTCACGTTTACTCACAGAGGCCTCGGCACGGTCCCCCAACTTTGCAATGAGGACGCTCCTTGTGTGGGGGGGCCGGGCTGCTGGCTGTATGGGAGATGATTCCCCACCTCTGACCAATTTCAGAATTGTTTACCGCTGGAGCAAGTGCCCTGATAGGGTTTTCCTCTGTATAACTGCTGGGTTCAGGTTTTTTTTTTCTTTTTTGGTTCAAGTTAGAATTTATTCATCTTTTATGTATTTATTGATATAAGCATGGAAATAATTCATTCATAGAAATACATCTGTGTGAAGGGAAGAAATTTTTTGCGTTTTATTTTTAAATTTTATTTCTAAAATTTTGAAGTTTAATTATATTTATTTTTCTATACAGCAGGTTATTATTAGTTATCTCTTTTATTCATATACATATATACAGGTCTATACCTATCTCCCAACTCATCTGACCACCAACACCCCATGGCTTCCCCGACTTGGTGTCCATACGTTTGTTCTCTACCTCTGTTTCTCTATTTCTGCCCTGCAAACCTGTTCATCTGTACCATATATCTAGGTTCCACATACATGCATTAAGACAGAATATTTGTTTTGCTCTTTCTGACTTACTTCATTCTGTATGACAGTCTGTAGATCCACCGACTTCTCTACAAATAACATAGTTTCCTTCCTTTTCATGTCTGAGTCATATCCCATTTTATATATGTACCACATCTTTATCCATTCGTCTGTCTGTGGGCATTTAGGTTGCTTCCATTACCTGGCTATTGTAAATAGTGCTGCAATGAACATTGTGGTGAATGTGTGTTTTTGATTTATGGTTTTCTCTGGGTATATGCCCAGAAGTGGGATTGCTGGATTCTATGGTAATTCTATTTCTAGTTTCTTTAAGGAAACTCCATACTGTTCTCCATAGTGACTGTATCAATTTACCTTCCCACCAATAGTGGAAGAGGGTTCCTTTTGTCCACACCCTCCCCAGAATTTGTTGTTTGTAGATTTTCTGATGACGCCGATTCTAACAGGTGTGAGGTGATACCTCATTGTCGTTTTGATTTGCATTTCTCTAATAATTAGTGGTGTTGAGCAGCTTTTCATGTGCGTCTTGGCCGTCTCTGTGACTTCTTTGAAGAAACGTCTATTTAGATCTTCAGCCCATTCTTGTATTGGGTTGTTTGTTTGTTTTATTAATATTAAGCTGCGTGAGCTGTTTATATATATTGGACATTAAACCTTTGTCCATTGATTCGTTTGCGAACGTTTTCGCCCATTCTGAGGGTTGCCTTTTTCCATTCCCGTTTTTTTTTAACCAAAAAAGAAAGAAAGCAAAAGAAGCAGAACAGTAATGTGAGTGAAATATGCCTCTTAAAACTGTCGTTTTGAAATAAGGACGTCTTTTGAACTATTTGGTCGATATATGACCCAAGTATTTGTTTTCAGTGCAGGTGTCATTTACAGGCCTGCAATGATTTGGAATATCCACTGACTATTAGCGCTGGGATTAAAGCTGCTGTTGTGTGAAACGGCCACAAGGTGGCAGCAGTTCTCGCTTAGCAAATCTGTTTACTAAGGCAACAGAGCCTCAATGGAAGCCGTGTTCTAGATTGGAATTTAGAATGGAATGTGCCAGGAGAAAGCCCCTCAAGTTTGTCTCACTACTTCTTGTTCGTGTTTTTAATTTAATTTTTTATTTTTTATTACAGCAAGTTTGATTACAACGTTTGGCTTGTTGTAGGTGTGCAAGATATGGTTCTTTTACACATATACATATGTCTGTTCTTTCTGGGACCATTTTCCCATGTACGTTATGACAGAATGTTGAGTAGTCTTCTCTTGGCATTCCGTAGGTCTTTGGTGATTATATATTTCACCTGTGTTTGTATATGTCTCTTAACCCCAATATCGTAATGAATCCAATCCTCACACCTTTCCATTGGTGAACCATAAGTTTGTTTAATGAATCTGTGATTGCCCTTCTCCGTGGAAATATCTGCCCTGGTATCCGTTTTTAGGTAAGACCTTTAAGTGATATCCTAGGATATGTGTCTTTCACTTTCTGACTTACTACAAGTCACGTGATTACCTGTAGACTCATCTACGGTGCTGCAAATGGCATTGTGCCCTTTTTTTCCTTGGCTAATATTCTGTCTTAGCGAGGTCCATTTTCTGCAATGTGATTCCCTGAGGGCTGAGGATTAGCTGACCTGGGCAGCCTGACCCTGCCGGCAAGCCCTCCCCAGGTGTGCCTGGGTTGAGGTCAATAGAAACAGCACTCCAGGCAGTAATAGCCCCTGCAGCTGTGCCTGACGCCATATTCTCTGCCCCGTCAGCAGTCTCGGGGCTGTGCTAGTGGGAGGGTGTGAGGGTCCACGGCTTTGTTGGTGGCCCGGTGTGAGTGGGGCTCTGCTGGACTTTCTGCAGGAGTTGCCAGGCTGCCACCTGTAAAGAAGAGGATGTGTCACCCATAAATTCCGCTGGAATTTCTCTCCGGGCTGAGGTGAGGAAGGAAAAAAAGGAGTGGGGGCCAGGACAGGAGGGGTATCTCAGGCAGGGAAATGGAAACCTTCCAGAAGAGCTCCCGGGGCCAGGACCATCCTGGCTGGCCTGCAGGCACCAAGTTGGCCTGCGTGCTCTCGCTGGTGTGGCTCCACCGCCCTTCCTCTAGGCTTTCAAGCCCTTGTACATATTCAGGTGTTTTACCTGGGAAGGGTGGGGACAGTTCAGCAGCAGCTGGCCTGGGGCTCAGCTCACGTTTACTCACAGATGCCTCGGCACGGTCCCCCAGCTTTGCAATGTGGACGCTCCTTGCGTGGGGGGGCCGGGCTGCTGGCTGTATGGGAGATGATTCCCCACCTCTGACCAATTTCAGAATTGTTTACCGCTGGAGCAAGTGCCCTGATAGGGTTTTCCTCTGTATAACTGCTGGGTTCAGGTTTTTTTTTCTTTTTTGGTTCAAGTTAGAATTTATTCATCTTTTATGTATTTATTGATATAAGCATGGAAATAATTCATTCATAGAAATACATCTGTGTGAAGGGAAGAACTTTTTTCTGTTTTATTTTTAAATTTTACTTCTAAAAATTTTGAAGTTTAATTATATTTATTTTTCTATACAGCAGGTTATTATTAGTTATCTCTTTTATTCATATACATATATACAGGTCAATACCTATCTCCCAACTCATCTGACCACCAACACCCCATGGCTTCCCCGACTTGGTGTCCATACGTTTGTTCTCTACCTCTGTTTCTCTATTTCTGCCCTGCAAACCTGTTCATCTGTACCATATATCTAGGTTCCACATACATGCATTAAGACAGAATATTTGTTTTGCTCATTCTGAGTTACTTCATTCTGTATGACAGTCTCTAGATCCACCGACTTCTCTACAAATAACATAGTTTCCTTCCTTTTCATGGCTGAGTCATATCCCATTTTATATATGTACCACATCTTTATCCATTCTTCTGTCTGTGGGCATTTAGGTTGCTTCCATTACCTGGCTATTGTAAATAGTGCTGCAATGAACATTGTGGTGAATGTGTGTTTTTGATTTATGGTTTTCTCTGGGTATATGCCCAGAAGTGGGATTGCTGGATTCTATGGTAATTCTATTTCTAGTTTCTTTAAGGAAACTCCATACTGTTCTCCATAGTGACTGTATCAATTTACCTTCCCACCAATAGTGGAAGAGGGTTCCTTTTGTCCACACCCTCCCCAGAATTTGTTGTTTGTAGATTTTCTGATGACGCCGATTCTAACAGGTGTGAGGTGATACCTCATTGTCGTTTTGATTTGCATTTCTCTAATAATTAGTGGTGTTGAGCAGCTTTTCATGTGCATCTTGGCCGTCTCTGTGACTTCTTTGAAGAAACGTCTATTTAGATCTTCTGCCCATTTTTGTATTGGGTTGTTTGTTTTATTAATATTAAGCTGCGTGAGCTGTTTATATATATTGGAGATTAAACCTTTGTCCATTGATTCGTTTGCGAATGTTTTCGCCCATTCTGAGGGTTGCCTTTTTCCATTCCCGTTTTTTTTTAACCAAAAAAGAAAGAAAGCAAAAGAAGCAGAACACTAATGTGCGTGAAATATTCCTCTTGAAACTGTCGTTTTGAAATATGGACGTCTTTTGAACTTTTTGGTCGATATATGACCCCAGGATTTGTTTTCAGGGCAGGTGTCATTTACAGGCCTCAATGATTTGGAATATCCACTGACCATTAGCGCTGGGATTAAAGCTGCTGTTGTGTGAAACGGCCACAAGGTGGCAGCAGTTCTCCCTTAGCAAATCTGTTTACTAGGGCAACAGAGCCTCAATGGAAGCCGTGTTCTAGATTGGAATTTAGAATGGAATGTGCCAGGAGAAAGCCCCTCAAGTTTGTCTCACTACTTCTTGTTCGTGTTTTCAATTTAATTTTTTATTTTTTATTACAGCAAGTTTGATTACAACGTTTGGCTTGTTGTAGGTGTGCAAGATGTGGTTCTTTTACACATATACATATGTCTGTTCTTCCTGGGACCCTTTTCCCATGTACGTTATGACAGAATGTTGAGTAGTCTTCTCTTGGTATTCTGTAGGTCTTTGGTGATTATATATTTCACCTGTGTTTGTATATGTCTCTTAACCCCAATATCATAATGATCCAATCCTCACACCTTTCCATTGGTGAACCATAAGTTTGTTTAATGAATCTGT
Source organism: Mesoplodon densirostris (assembly GCF_025265405.1). Taxonomy (NCBI): domain Eukaryota; kingdom Metazoa; phylum Chordata; class Mammalia; order Artiodactyla; family Ziphiidae; genus Mesoplodon; species Mesoplodon densirostris. The sequence goes on from NC_082670.1 coordinate 50,205,779, forward strand.
GATTTCCCTTCTCCGTGGAAATATCTGCCCTGGTATCCGTTTTTAGGTAACACCTATAAGTGATATCCTACGATATGTGTCTTTCACTTTCTGACTTACTACAAGTCACGTGATTACCTGTAGACTCATCTACGGTGCTGCAAATGGCATTGTGCCTTTTTATTCCTTGGTTAATATTCTGTCTTAGCGAGGTCCATTTTCTGCAATGTGATTCCCTGAGGGCTGAGGATTAGCTGACCTGGGCAGCCTGACCCTGCTGGCAAGCCCTCCCCAGGTGTGCCTGGGTTGAGGTCAATAGAAACAGCACTCCAGGCAGCAATAGCCCCTGCAGCTGTGCCTGACTCCATATTCTCTGCCCCGTCAGCAGTCTCGGGGCTGTGCTGGTGGGAGGGTGTGAGGGTCCACGGCTTTGTTGGTGGCCCGGTGTGAGTGGGGCTCTGCTGGACTTTCTGCAGGAGTTGCCAGGCTGCCACCTGTAAAGAAGAGCATGTGTCACACATAACTTCCGCTGGAATTTCTCTCCGGGCTGAGGTGAGGAAGGAACACAAGGAGTGGTGGCCGGGACAGGAGGGGTATCTCAGGCAGGGAAATGGAAAGCTTCCAGAAGAGCGCCCGGGGCCAGGACCATCCTGGCTGGCCTGCAGGCACCAAGTTGGCCTGCGTGCTGTCACTGGTGTGGCTCCACGGCCCTTCCTCTAGGCTTTCAAGCCCTTGTACATATTCAGGTGTTTTACCTGGGAAGGGTGGGAACAGTTCAGCAGCAGCTGGCCTGGGGCTCAGCTCACGTTTACTCACAGAGGCCTCGGCACGGTCCCCCAACTTTGCAATGAGGACGCTCCTTGTGTGGGGGGGCCGGGCTGCTGGCTGTATGGGAGATGATTCCCCACCTCTGACCAATTTCAGAATTGTTTACCGCTGGAGCAAGTGCCCTGATAGGGTTTTCCTCTGTATAACTGCTGGGTTCAGGTTTTTTTTTTTCTTTTTTGGTTCAAGTTAGAATTTATTCATCTTTTATGTATTTATTGATATAAGCATGGAAATAATTCATTCATAGAAATACATCTGTGTGAAGGGAAGAAATTTTTTGCGTTTTATTTTTAAATTTTATTTCTAAAATTTTGAAGTTTAATTATATTTATTTTTCTATACAGCAGGTTATTATTAGTTATCTCTTTTATTCATATACATATATACAGGTCTATACCTATCTCCCAACTCATCTGACCACCAACACCCCATGGCTTCCCCGACTTGGTGTCCATACGTTTGTTCTCTACCTCTGTTTCTCTATTTCTGCCCTGCAAACCTGTTCATCTGTACCATATATCTAGGTTCCACATACATGCATTAAGACAGAATATTTGTTTTGCTCTTTCTGACTTACTTCATTCTGTATGACAGTCTGTAGATCCACCGACTTCTCTACAAATAACATAGTTTCCTTCCTTTTCATGTCTGAGTCATATCCCATTTTATATATGTACCACATCTTTATCCATTCGTCTGTCTGTGGGCATTTAGGTTGCTTCCATTACCTGGCTATTGTAAATAGTGCTGCAATGAACATTGTGGTGAATGTGTGTTTTTGATTTATGGTTTTCTCTGGGTATATGCCCAGAAGTGGGATTGCTGGATTCTATGGTAATTCTATTTCTAGTTTCTTTAAGGAAACTCCATACTGTTCTCCATAGTGACTGTATCAATTTACCTTCCCACCAATAGTGGAAGAGGGTTCCTTTTGTCCACACCCCCCCCAGAATTTGTTGTTTGTATATTTTCTGATGACGCCGATTCTAACAGGTGTGAGGTGATACCTCATTGTCGTTTTGATTTGCATTTCTCTAATAATTAGTGGTGTTGAGCAGCTTTTCATGTGCGTCTTGGCCGTCTCTGTGACTTCTTTGAAGAAACGTCTATTTAGATCTTCTGCCCATATTTGTATTGGGTTGTTTGTTTTATTAATATTAAGCTGCATGAGCTGTTTATATATATTGGAGATTAAACCTTTGTCCATTGATTCGTTTGCGAATGTTTTCGCCCATTCTGAGGGTTGCCTTTTTCCATTCCCGTTTTTTTTAACCAAAAAAGAAAGAAAGCAAAAGAAGCAGAACACTAATGTGCGTGAAATATTCCTCTTGAAACTGTCGTTTTGAAATATGGACGTCTTTTGAACTTTTTGGTCGATATATGACCCCAGGATTTGTTTTCAGGGCAGGTGTCATTTACAGGCCTCAATGATTTGGAATATCCACTGACCATTAGCGCTGGGATTAAAGCTGCTGTTGTGTGAAACGGCCACAAGATGGCAGCAGTTCTCCCTTAGCAAATCTGTTTACTAGGGCAACAGAGCCTCAATGGAAGCCGTGTTCTAGATTGGAATTTAGAATGGAATGTGCCAGGAGAAAGCCCCTCAAGTTTGTCTCACGACTTCTTGTTCGTGTTTTCAATTTAATTTTTAATTTTTTATTGCAGCAAGTTTGATTACAACGTTTGGCTTGCTGTAGGTGTGCAAGATGTGGTTCTTTTACACATATACATATGTCTGTTCTTCCTGGGACCCTTTTCCCATGTACGTTATGACAGAATGTTGAGTAGTCTTCTCTTGGCATTCTGTAGGTCTTTGGTGATTACATATTTCACCTGTGTTTGTATATGTCTCTTATCCCCAATATCATAATGATCCAATCCTCACACCTTTCCATTGGTGAACCATAAGTTTGTTTAATGAATCTGTGATTGCCTTTCTCCGTGGAAATATCTGCCCTGGTATCCATTTTTAGGTAACACCTATAAGTGATATCCTACGATATGTGTCTTTCACTTTCTGACTTACTACAAGTCACGTGATTACCTGTAGACTCATCTACGGTGCTGCAAATGGCATTGTGCCCTTTCTTTCCTTGGCTAATATTCTGTCTTAGCGAGGTCCATTTTCTGCAATGTGATTCCCTGAGGGCTGAGGATTAGCTGACCTGGGCAGGCTGACCCTGCCGGCAAGCCCTCCCCAGGTGTGCCTGGGTTGAGGTCAATAGAAACAGCACTCCAGGAAGCAATAGCCCCTGCAGCTGTGCCTGACTGCATATTCTCTGCCCCGTCAGCAGTCTCGGGGCTGTGCTGGTGGGAGGGTGTGAGGGTCCACGGCTTTGTTGGTGGCCCGGTGTGAGTGGGGCTCTGCTGGACTTTCTGCAGGAGTTGCCAGGCTGCCAACTGTAAAGAAGATGATGTGTCACCCATAACTTCCGCTGGAATTTCTCTCCGGGCTGAGGTGAGGAAGGAAAACAAGGAGTGGTGGCCGGGACAGGAGGGGTATCTCAGGCAGGGAAATGGAAAGCTTCCAGAAGAGCGCCCGGGGCCAGGACCATCCTGGCTGGCCTGCAGGCACCAGGTTGGCCTGCGTGCTTTCACTGGTGTGGCTCCACGGCCCTTCCTCTAGGCTTTCAAGCCCTTGTACATATTCAGGTGTTTTACCTGGGAAGGGTGGGAACAGTTCATCAGCAGCTGGCCTGGGGCTCAGCTCACGTTTACTCACAGAGGCCTCGGCACGGTCCCCCAACTTTGCAATGAGGACGCTCCTTGTGTGGGGGGGCCGGGCTCCTGGCTGTATGGGAGATGATTCCCCACCTCTGACCAATTTCAGAATTGTTTACCGCCGGAGCAAGTGCCCTGATAGGGTTTTCCTCTGTATAACTGCTGGGTTCAGGTTTTTTTTTTTCTTTTTTGGTTCAAGTTAGAATTTATTCATCTTTTATGTATTTATTGATATAAGCATGGAAATCATTCATATAAATACATCTGTGTGAAGGGACGAACTTTTTTGTGTTTTATTTTTAAATTTTATTTCTAAAATTTTGAAGTTTAATTATATTTATTTTTCTATACAGCAGGTTATTATTAGTTATCTCTTTTATTCATATACATATATACAGGTCAATACCTATCTCCCAACTCATCTGACCACCAACACCCCATGGCTTCCCCGACTTGGTGTCCATACGTTTGTTCTCTACCTCTGTTTCTCTATTTCTGCCCTGCAAACCTGTTCATCTGTACCATATATCTAGGTTCCACATACATGCATTAAGACAGAATATTTGTTTTGCTCTTTCTGACTTACTTCATTCTGTATGACAGTCTCTAGATCCACCGACTTCTCTACAAATAACATAGTTTCCTTCCTTTTCATGGCTGAGTCATATCCCATTTTATATATGTACCACATCTTTATCCATTCTTCTGTCTGTGGGCATTTACTTTGCTTCCATTACCTGGCTATTGTAAATAGTGCTGCAATGAACATTGTGGTGAATGTGTGTTTTTGATTTATGGTTTTCTCTGGGTATATGCCCAGAAGTGGGATTGCTGGATCCTATGGTAATTCTATTTCTAGTTTCTTTAAGGAAACTCCATACTGTTCTCCATAGTGACTGTATCAATTTACATTCCAACCAATAGTGGAAGAGGGATCCTTTTGTCCACACCCTCCCCAGAATTTGTTGTTTGTAGATTTTCTGATGACGCCGATGCTAACAGTGGTGAGGTGATACCTCATTGTCGTTTTGATTTGCATTTCTCTAATAATTAGTGGTGTTGAGCAGCTTTTCATGTGCGTCTTGGCCGTCTCTGTGACTTCTTTGAAGAAACGTCTATTTAGATCTTCAGCCCATTTTTGTATTGGGTTGTTTGTTTTATTAATATTAAGCTGCGTGAGCTGTTTATATATATTGGAGATTAAACCTTTGTCCATTGATTCGTTTGCGAACGTTTTCGCCCATTCTGAGGGTTGCCTTTTTCCATTCCCGTTTTTTTTTAACCAAAAAAGAAAGAAAGCAAAAGAAGCAGAACACTAATATGCGTGAAATATGCCTCTTAAAACTGTCGTTTTGAAATAAGGACGTCTTTTGAACTATTTGGTCGATATATGACCCAAGGATTTGTTTTCAGGGCAGGTGTCATTTACAGGCCTGCAATGATTTGGAATATCCACTGACTATTAGCGCTGGGATTAAAGCTGCTGTTGTGTGAAACGGCCACAAGGTGGCAGCAGTTCTCCCTTAGCAAATCTGGTTACGAAGGCAACAGAGCCTCAATGGAAGTCGTGTTCTAGATTGGAATTTAGAATGGAATGTGCCAGGAGAAAGCCCCTCAAGTTTGTCTCACTACTTCTTGTTCGTGTTTTTAATTTAATTTTTTATTTTTTATTACAGCAAGTTTGATTACAACGTTTGGCTTGTTGTAGGTGTGCAAGATGTGGTTCTTTTACACATATACATATATCTGTTGTTCCTGGGACCCTTTTCCCATGTACGTTATGACAGAATGTTGAGTAGTCTTCTCTTGGCATTCCGTAGGTCTTTGGTGATTATATATTTCACCTGTGTTTGTATATGTCTCTAACCCCAATATCGTAATGAATCCAATCCTCACACCTTTCCATTGGTGAACCATAAGTTTGTTTAATGAATCTGTGATGGCCCTTCTCCGTGGAAATATCTGCCCTGGTATCCGTTTTTCGGTAACACCTATAAGTGATATCCTCCGATATGTGTCTGTCACTTTCTGACTTACTACAAGTCACGTGATTACCTGTAGACTCATCTACGGTGCTGCAAATGGCATTGTGCCCTTTTTTTCCTTGGCTAATATTCTGTCTTAGCGAGGTCCATTTTCTGCAATGTGATTCCCTGAGGGCTGAGGATTAGCTGACCTGGGCAGCCTGACCCTGCCGGCAAGCCCTCTCCAGGTGTGCCTGTGTTGAGGTCAATAGAAACAGCACTCCAGGCAGCAATAGCCCCTGCAGCTGTGCCTGACGCCATATTCTCTGCCCCGTCAGCAGTCTCGGGGCTGTGCTAGTGGGAGGGTGTGAGGGTCCACGGCTTTGTTGGTGGCCCGGTGTGAGTGGGGCTCTGCTGGACTATCTGCAGGAGTTGCCAGGCTGCCACCTGTAAAGAAGAGGATGTGTCACCCATAACTTCCGCTGGAATTTCTCTCCGGGCTGAGGTGAGGAAGGAAAAAAAGGAGTGGGGGCCACGACAGGAGGGGTATCTCAGGCAGGGAAATGGAAACCTTCCAGAACAGCTCCCGGGGCCAGGACCATCCTGGCTGGCCTGCAGGCACCAAGTTGGCCTGCGTGCTGTCGCTGGTGTGGCTCCACCGCCCTTCCTCTAAGCTTTCAAGCCCTTGTACATATTCAGGTGTTTTACCTGGGAAGGGTGGGGACAGTTCAGCAGCAGCTGGCCTGGGGCTCAGCTCACGTTTACTCACAGATGCCTCGGCACGGTCCCCCAGCTTTGCAATGTGGACGCTCCTTGCGTGGGGGGGCCGGGCTGCTGGCTGTATGGGAGATGATTCCCCACCTCTGACCAATTTCAGAATTGTTTACCGCTGGAGCAAGTGCCCTGATAGGGTTTTCCTCTGTATAACTGCTGGGTTCAGGTTTTTTTTTTCTTTTTTGGTTCAAGTTAGAATTTATTCATCTTTTATGTATTTATTGATATAAGCATGGAAATAATTCATTCATAGAAATACATCTGTGTGAAGGGAAGAACTTTTTTCTGTTTTATTTTTAAATTTTACTTCTAAAAATTTTGAAGTTTAATTATATTTATTTTTCTATACAGCAGGTTATTATTAGTTATCTCTTTTATTCATATACATATATACAGGTCAATACCTATCTCCCAACTCATCTGACCACCAACACCCCATGGCTTCCCCGACTTGGTGTCCATACGTTTGTTCTCTACCTGTGTTTCTCTATTTCTGCCCTGCAAACCTGTTCATCTGTACCATATATCTAGGTTCCACATACATGCATTAAGACAGAATATTTGTTTTGCTCTTTCTGACTTACTTCATTCTGTATGACAGTCTGTAGATCCACCGACTTCTCTACAAATAACATAGTTTCCTTCCTTTTCATGGCTGAGTCATATCCCATTTTATATATGTACCACATCTTTATCCATTCGTCTGTCTGTGGGCATTTAGGTTGCTTCCATTACCTGGCTATTGTAAATAGTGCTGCAATGAACATTGTGGTGAATGTGTGTTTTTGATTTATGGTTTTCTCTGGGTATATGCCCAGAAGTGGGATTGCTGGATTCTATGGTAATTCTATTTCTAGTTTCTTTAAGGAAACTCCATACTGTTCTCCATAGTGACTGTATCAATTTACCTTCCCACCAATAGTGGAAGAGGGTTCCTTTTGTCCACACCCTCCCCAGAATTTGTTGTTTGTAGATTTTCTGATGAAGCCGATTCTAACAGGTGTGAGGTGATACCTCATTGTCGTTTTGATTTGCATTTCTCTAATAATTAGTGGTGTTGAGCAGCTTTTCATGTGCGTCTTGGCCGTCTCTGTGACTTCTTTGAAGAAACGTCTATTTAGATCTTCAGCCCATTTTTGTATTGGGTTGTTTGTTTTATTAATATTAAGCTGCGTGAGCTGTTTATATATATTGGAGATTAAACCTTTGTCCATTGATTCGTTTGCGAACGTTTTCGCCCATTCTGAGTGTTGTCTTTTTCCATTCCCGTTTTTTTTTAACCAAAAAAGAAAGAAAGCAAAAGAAGCAGAACACTAATATGCGTGAAATATGCCTCTTAAAACTGTCGTTTTGAAATAAGGACGTCTTTTGAACTATTTGGTCGATATATGACCCAAGGATTTGTTTTCAGGGCAGGTGTCATTTACAGGCCTGCAATGATTTGGAATATCCACTGACTATTAGCGCTGGGATTAAAGCTGCTGTTGTGTGAAACGGCCACAAGGTGGCAGCAGTTCTCCCTTAGCAAATCTGGTTACTAAGGCAACAGAGCCTCAATGGAAGTCGTGTTCTAGATTGGAATTTAGAATGGAATGTGCCAGGAGAAAGCCCCTCAAGTTTGTCTCACTACTTCTTGTTCGTGTTTTTAATTTAATTTTTTATTTTTTATTACAGCAAGTTTGATTACAACGTTTGGCTTGTTGTAGGTGTGCAAGATGTGGTTCTTTTACACATATACATATATCTGTTGTTCCTGGGACCCTTTTCCCATGTACGTTATGACAGAATGTTGAGTAGTCTTCTCTTGGCATTCCGTAGGTCTTTGGTGATTATATATTTAACCTGTGTTTGTATATGTCTCTACCCCCAATATCGTAATGAATCCAATCCTCACACCTTTCCATTGGTGAACCATAAGTTTGTTTAATGAATCTGTGATTGCCCTTCTCCGTGGAAATATCTGCCCTGGTATCCGTTTTTAGGTAACACCTATAAGTGATATCCTCTGATATGTGTCTGTCACTTTCTGACTTACTACAAGTCACGTGATTACCTGTAGACTCATCTACGGTGCTGCAAATGGCATTGTGCCCTTTTTTTCCTTGGCTAATATTCTGTCTTAGCGAGGTCCATTTTCTGCAATGTGATTCCCTGAGGGCTGAGGATTAGCTGACCTGGGCAGCCTGACCCTGCCGGCAAGCCCTCTCCAGGTGTGCCTGTGTTGAGGTCAATAGAAACAGCACTCCAGGCAGCAATAGCCCCTGCAGCTGTGCCTGACGCCATATTCTCTGCCCCGTCAGCAGTCTCGGGGCTGTGCTAGTGGGAGGGTGTGAGGGTCCACGGCTTTGTTGGTGGTCTGGTGTGAGTGGGGCTCTGCTGGACTTTCTGCAGGAGCTGCCAGGCTGCCACCTGTAAAGAAGAGGATGTGTCACCCATAACTTCCGCTGGAATTTCTCTCCGGGCTGAGGTGAGGAAGGAAAAAAAGGAGTGGGGGCCAGGACAGGAGGGGTATCTCAGGCAGGGAAATGGAAACCTTCCAGAACAGCTCCCGGGGCCAGGACCATCCTGGCTGGCCTGCAGGCACCAAGTTGGCCTGCGTGCTGTCGCTGGTGTGGCTCCACCGCCCTTCCTCTAGGCTTTCAAGCCCTTGTACATATTCAGGTGTTTTACCTGGGAAGGGTGGGGACAGTTCAGCAGCAGCTGGCCTGGGGCTCAGCTCACGTTTACTCACAGATGCCTCGGCACGGTCCCCCAGCTTTGCAATGTGGACGCTCCTTGCGTGGGGGGGCCGGGCTGCTGGCTGTATGGGAGATGATTCCCCACCTCTGACCAATTTCAGAATTGTTTACCGCTGGAGCAAGTGCCCTGATAGGGTTTTCCTCTGTATAACTGCTGGGTTCAGGTTTTTTTTTTTTTCTTTTTTGGTTCAAGTTAGAATTTATTCATCTTTTATGTATTTATTGATATAAGCATGGAAATAATTCATTCATAGAAATACATCTGTGTGAAGGGAAGAACTTTTTTCTGTTTTATTTTTAAATTTTACTTCTAAAAATTTTGAAGTTTAATTATATTTATTTTTCTATACAGCAGGTTATTATTAGTTATCTATTTTATTCATATATATATATACAGGTCAATACCTATCTCCCAACTCATCTGACCACCAACACCCCATGGCTTCCCCCACTTGGTGTCCATACGTTTGTTCTCTACCTGTGTTTCTCTATTTCTACCCTGCAAACCTGTTCATCTGTACCATATATCTAGGTTCCACATACATGCATTAAGACAGAATATTTGTTTTGCTCTTTCTGACTTACTTCATTCTGTATGACAGTCTGTAGATCCACCGACTTCTCTACAAATAACATAGTTTCCTTCCTTTTCATGTCTGAGTCATATCCCATTTTATATATGTACCACATCTTTATCCATTCGTCTGTCTGTGGGCATTTAGGTTGCTTCCATTACCTGGCTATTGTAAATAGTGCTGCAATGAACATTGTGGTGAATGTGTGTTTTTGATTTATGGTTTTCTCTGGGTATATGCCCAGAAGTGGGATTGCTGGATTCTATGGTAATTCTATTTCTAGTTTCTTTAAGGAAACTCCATACTGTTCTCCATAGTGACTGTATCAATTTACCTTCCCACCAATAGTGGAAGAGGGTTCCTTTTGTCCACACCCTCCCCAGAATTTGTTGTTTGTAGATTTTCTGATGACGCCGATTCTAACAGGTGTGAGGTGATACCTCATTGTCGTTTTGATTTGCATTTATCTAATAATTAGTGGTGTTGAGCAGCTTTTCATGTGCGTCTTGGCCGTCTCTGTGACTTCTTTGAAGAAACGTCTATTTAGATCTTCAGCCCATTTTTGTATTGGGTTGTTTGTTTTATTAATATTAAGCTGCGTGAGCTGTTTATATATATTGGACATTAAACCTTTGTCCATTGATTCGTTTGCGAACGTTTTCGCCCATTCTGAGGGTTGCCTTTTTCCATTCCCGTTTTTTTTTAACCAAAAAAGAAAGAAAGCAAAAGAAGCAGAACACTAATGTGAGTGAAATATGCCTCTTAAAACTGTCGTTTTGAAATAAGGACGTCTTTTGAACTATTTGGTCGATATATGAACCAAGTATTTGTTTTCAGTGCAGGTGTCATTTACAGGCCTGCAATGATTTGGAATATCCACTGACTATTAGCGCTGGGATTAAAGCTGCTGTTGTGTGAAACGGCCACAAGGTGGCAGCAGTTCTCGCTTAGCAAATCTGTTTACTAAGGCAACAGAGCCTCAATGGAAGCCGTGTTCTAGATTGGAATTTAGAATGGAATGTGCCAGGAGAAAGCCCCTCAAGTTTGTCTCACTACTTCTTGTTCGTGTTTTTAATTTAATTTTTTATTTTTTATTATAGCAAGTTTGATTACAACGTTTGGCTTGTTGTAGGTGTGCAAGATATGGTTCTTTTACACATATACATATGTCTGTTCTTTCTGGGACCCTTTTCCCATGTACGTTATGACAGAATGTTGAGTAGTCTTCTCTTGGCATTCCGTAGGTCTTTGGTGATTATATATTTCACCTGTGTTAGTATATGTCTCTTAACCCCAATATCGTAATGAATCCAATCCTCACACCTTTCCATTGGTGAACCATAAGTTTGTTTAATGAATCTGTGATTGCCCTTCTCCGTGGAAATATCGGCCCTGGTATCCGTTTTTAGGTAACACCTTTAAGTGATATCCTAGGATATGTGTCTTTCACTTTCTGACTTACTACAAGTCACGTGATTACCTGTAGACTCATCTACGGTGCTGCAAATGGCATTGTGCCCTTTTTTTCCTTGGCTAATATTCTGTCTTAGCGAGGTCCATTTTCTGCAATGTGATTCCCTGAGGGCTGAGGATTAGCTGACCTGGGCAGCCTGACCCTGCCGGCAAGCCCTCCCCAGGTGTGCCTGGGTTGAGGTCAATAGAAACAGCACTCCAGGCAGCAATAGCCCCTGCAGCTGTGCCTGACTCCATATTCTCTGCCCCGTCAGCAGTCTCGGGGCTGTGCTGGTGGGAGGGTGTGAGGGTCCACGGCTTTGTTGGTGGCCCGGTGTGAGTGGGGCTCTGCTGGACTTTCTGCAGGAGTTGCCAGGCTGCCACCTGTAAAGAAGAGGATGTGTCACCCATAACCTCCGCTGGAATTTCTCTCCGGGCTGAGGTGAGGAAGGAAAACAAGGAGTGGTGGCCGGGACAGGAGGGGTATCTCAGCCAGGGAAATGGAAAGCTTCCAGAAGAGCGCCCGGGGCCAGGACCATCCTGGCTGGCCTGCAGGCACCAGGTTGGCCTGCGTGCTGTCACTGGTGTGGCTCCACGGCCCTTCCTCTAGGCTTTCAAGCCCTTGTACATATTCAGGTGTTTTACCTGGGAAGGGTGGGAACAGTTCATCAGCAGCTGGCCTGGGGCTCAGCTCACGTTTACTCACAGAGGCCTCGGCACGGTCCCCCAACTTTGCAATGAGGACGCTCCTTGTGTGGGGGGGCCGGGCTCCTGGCTGTATGGGAGATGATTCCCCACCTCTGACCAATTTCAGAATTGTTTACCGCCGGAGCAAGTGCCCTGATAGGGTTTTCCTCTGTATAACTGCTGGGTTCAGGTTTTTTTTTCTTTTTTGGTTCAAGTTAGAATTTATTCATCTTTTATGTATTTATTGATATAAGCATGGAAATAATTCATTCATATAAATACATCTGTGTGAAGGGAAGAACTTTTTTCTGTTTTATTTTTAAATTTTATTTCTAAAATTTTGAAGTTTAATTATATTTATTTTTCTATACAGCAGGTTATTATTAGTTATCTCTTTTATTCATATACATATATACAGGTCAATACCTATCTCCCAACTCATCTGACCACCAACACCCCATGGCTTCCCCGACTTGGTGTCCATACGTTTGTTGTCTACCTCTGTTTCTCTATTTCTGCCCTGCAAACCTGTTCATCTGTACCATATATCTAGGTTCCACATACATGCATTAAGACAGAATATTTGTTTTGCTCTTTCTGAGTTACTTCATTCTGTATGACAGTCTCTAGATCCACCGACTTCTCTACAAATAACATAGTTTCCTTCCTTTTCATGGCTGAGTCATATCCCATTTTATATATGTACCACATCTTTATCCATTCTTCTGTCTGTGGGCATTTAGGTTGCTTCCATTACCTGGCTATTGTAAATAGTGCTGCAATGAACATTGTGGTGAATGTGTGTTTTTGATTTATGGTTTTCTCTGGGTATATGCCCAGAAGTGGGATTGCTGGATCCTATGGTAATTCTATTTCTAGTTTCTTTAAGGAAACTCCATACTGTTCTCCATAGTGACTGTATCAATTTACCTTCCCACCAATAGTGGAAGAGGGTTCCTTTTGTCCACACCCTCCCCAGAATTTGTTGTTTGTTGATTTTCTGATGACGCCGATGCTAACAGTTGTGAGGTGATACCTCATTGTCGTTTTGATTTGCATTTCTCTAATAATTAGTGGTGTTGAGCAGCTTTTCATGTGCGTCTTGGCCGTCTCTGTGACTTCTTTGAAGAAACGTCTATTTAGATCTTCAGCCCATTTTTGTATTGGGTTTTTTGTTTTATTAATATTAAGCTGCGTGAGCTGTTTATATATATTGGAGATTAAACCTTTGTCCATTGATTCGTTTGCGAACGTTTTCGCCCATTCTGAGGGTTGCCTTTTTCCATTCCCGTTTTTTTTAACCAAAAAAGAAAGAAAGCAAAAGAAGCAGAACACTAATATGCGTGAAATATGCCTCTTAAAACTGTCGTTTTGAAATAAGGACGTCTTTTGAACTATTTGGTCGATATATGACCCAAGGATTTGTTTTCAGGGCAGGTGTCATTTACAGGCCTGCAATGATTTGGAATATCCACTGACTATTAGCGCTGGGATTAAAGCTGCTGTTGTGTGAAACGGCCACAAGGTGGCAGCAGTTATCCCTTAGCAAATCTGGTTACTAAGGCAACAGAGCCTCAATGGAAGTCGTGTTCTAGATTGGAATTTAGAATGGAATGTGCCAGGAGAAAGCCCCTCAAGTTTGTCTCACTACTTCTTGTTCGTGTTTTTAATTTAATTTTTTATTTTTTATTACAGCAAGTTTGATTACAACGTTTGGCTTGTTGTAGGTGTGCAAGATGTGGTTCTTTTACACATATACATATATCTGTTGTCCCTGGGACCCTTTTCCCATGTACGTTATGACAGAATGTTGAGTAGTCTTCTCTTGGCATTCCGTAGGTCTTTGGTGATGATATATTTCACCTGTGTTTGTATATGTCTCTAACCCCAATATCGTAATGAATCCAATCCTCACACCTTTCCATTGGTGAACCATAAGTTTGTTTAATGAATCTGTGATTGCCCTTCTCCGTGGAAATATCTGCCCTGGTATCCGTTTTTCGGTAACACCTATAAGTGATATCCTCCGATATGTGTCTGTCACTTTCTGACTTACTACAAGTCACGTGATTACCTGTAGACTCATCTACGGTGCTGCAAATGGCATTGTGCCCTTTTTTTCCTTGGCTAATATTCTGTCTTAGCGAGATCCATTTTCTGCAATGTGATTCCCTGAGGGCTGAGGATTAGCTGACCTGGGCAGCCTGACCCTGCCGGCAAGCCCTCTCCAGGTGTGCCTGTGTTGAAGTCAATAGAAACAGCACTCCAGGCAGCAATAGCCCCTGCAGCTGTGCCTGACGCCATATTCTCTGCCCCGTCAGCAGTCTCGGGGCTGTGCTAGTGGGAGGGTGTGAGGGTCCACGGCTTTGTTGGTGGCCCGGTGTGAGTGGGGCTCTGCTGGACTATCTGCAGGAGTTGCCAGGCTGCCACCTGTAAAGAAGAGGATGTGTCACCCATAACTTCCGCTGGAATTTCTCTCCGGGCTGAGGTGAGGAAGGAAAAAAAGGAGTGGGGGCCACGACAGGAGGGGTATCTCAGGCAGGGAAATGGAAACCTTCCAGAACAGCTCCCGGGGCCAGGACCATCCTGGCTGGCCTGCAGGCACCAAGTTGGCCTGCGTGCTGTCGCTGGTGTGGCTCCACCGCCCTTCCTCTAGGCTTTCAAGCCCTTGTACATATTCAGGTGTTTTACCTGGGAAGGGTGGGGACAGTTCAGCAGCAGCTGGCCTGGGGCTCAGCTCACGTTTACTCACAGATGCCTCGGCACGGTCCCCCAGCTTTGCAATGTGGACGCTCCTTGCGTGGGGGGGCCGGGCTGCTGGCTGTATGGGAGATGATTCCCCACCTCTGACCAATTTCAGAATTGTTTACCGCTGGAGCAAGTGCCCTGATAGGGTTTTCCTCTGTATAACTGCTGGGTTCAGGTTTTTTTTTTTCTTTTTTGGTTCAAGTTAGAATTTATTCATCTTTTATGTATTTATTGATATAAGCATGGAAATAATTCATTCATAGAAATACATCTGTGTGAAGGGAAGAACTTTTTTCTGTTTTATTTTTAAATTTTACTTCTAAAAATTTTGAAGTTTAATTATATTTATTTTTCTATACAGCAGGTTATTATTAGTTATCTATTTTATTCATATACATATATACAGGTCAATACCTATCTCCCAACTCATCTGACCACCAACACCCCATGGCTTCCCCGACTTGGTGTCCATACGTTTGTTCTCTACCTGTGTTTCTCTATTTCTGCCCTGCAAACCTGTTCATCTGTACCATATATCTAGGTTCCACATACATGCATTAAGACAGAATATTTGTTTTGCTCTTTCTGACTTACTTCATTCTGTATGACAGTCTGTAGATCCACCGACTTCTCTACAAATAACATAGTTTCCTTCCTTTTCATGGCTGAGTCATATCCCATTTTATATATGTACCACATCTTTATCCATTCGTCTGTCTGTGGGCATTTAGGTTGCTTCCATTACCTGGCTATTGTAAATAGTGCTGCAATGAACATTGTGGTGAATGTGTGTTTTTGATTTATGGTTTTCTCTGGGTATATGCCCAGAAGTGGGATTGCTGGATTCTATGGTAATTCTATTTCTAGTTTCTTTAAGGAAACTCCATACTGTTCTCCATAGTGACTGTATCAATTTACCTTCCCACCAATAGTGGAAGAGGGTTCCTTTTGTCCACACCCTCCCCAGAATTTGTTGTTTGTAGATTTTCTGATGACGCCGATTCTAACAGGTGTGAGGTGATACCTCATTGTCGTTTTGATTTGCATTTATCTAATAATTAGTGGTGTTGAGCAGCTTTTCATGTGCGTCTTGGCCGTCTCTGTGACTTCTTTGAAGAAACGTCTATTTAGATCTTCAGCCCATTTTTGTATTGGGTTGTTTGTTTTATTAATATTAAGCTGCGTGAGCTGTTTATATATATTGGACATTAAACCTTTGTCCATTGATTCGTTTGCGAACGTTTTCGCCCATTCTGAGGGTTGCCTTTTTCCATTCCCGTTTTTTTTTAACCAAAAAAGAAAGAAAGCAAAAGAAGCAGAACACTAATGTGAGTGAAATATGCCTCTTAAAACTGTCGTTTTGAAATAAGGACGTCTTTTGAACTATTTGGTCGATATATGACCCAAGTATTTGTTTTCAGTGCAGGTGTCATTTACAGGCCTGCAATGATTTGGAATATCCACTGACTATTAGCGCTGGGATTAAAGCTGCTGTTGTGTGAAACGGCCACAAGGTGGCAGCAGTTCTCGCTTAGCAAATCTGTTTACTAAGGCAACAGAGCCTCAATGGAAGCCGTGTTCTAGATTGGAATTTAGAATGGAATGTGCCAGGAGAAAGCCCCTCAAGTTTGTCTCACTACTTCTTGTTCGTGTTTTTAATTTAATTTTTTATTATAGCAAGTTTGATTACAACGTTTGGCTTGTTGTAGGTGTGCAAGATATGGTTCTTTTACACATATACATATGTCTGTTCTTTCTGGGACCCTTTTCCCATGTACGTTATGACAGAATGTTGAGTAGTCTTCTCTTGGCATTCCGTAGGTCTTTGGTGATTATATATTTCACCTGTGTTTGTATATGTCTCTTAACCCCAATATCATAATGATCCAATCCTCACACCTTTCCATTGGTGAACCATAAGTTTGTTTAATGAATCTGTGATTGCCCTTCTCCGTGGAAATATCTGCCCTGGCATCCATTTTTAGGTAACACCTATAAGTGATATCCTACGATATGTGTCTTTCACTTTCTGACTTACTACAAGTCACGTGATTACCTGTAGACTCATCTACGGTGCTGCAAATGGCATTGTGCCCTTTCTTTCCTTGGCTAATATTCTGTCTTAGCGAGGTCCATTTTCTGCAATGTGATTCCCTGAGGGCTGAGGATTAGCTGACCTGGGCAGCCTGACCCTGCCGGCAAGCCCTCCCCAGGTGTGCCTGGGTTGAGGTCAATAGAAACAGCACTCCAGGCAGCAATAGCCCCTGCAGCTGTGCCTGACTCCATATTCTCTGCCCCGTCAGCAGAATCGGGGCTGTGCTGGTGGGAGGGTGTGAGGGTCCACGGCTTTGTTGGTGGCCCGGTGTGAGTGGGGCTCTGCTGGACTTTCTGCAGGAGTTGCCAGGCTGCCACCTGTAAAGAAGAGGATGTGTCACCCATAACTTCCGCTGGAATTTCTCTCCGGGCGGAGGTGAGGAAGGAACACAAGGAGTGGTGGCCGGGACAGGAGGGGTATCTCAGCCAGGGAAATGGAAAGCTGCCAGAAGAGCACCCGGGGCCAGGACCATCCTGGCTGGCCTGCAGGCACCAAGTTGGCCTGCGTGCTGTCACTGGTGTGGCTCCACGGCCCTTCCTCTAGGCTTTCAAGCCCTTGTACATATTCAGGTGTTTTACCTGGGAAGGGTGGGAACAGTTCAGCAGCAGCTGGCCTGGGGCTCAGCTCACGTTTACTCACAGAGGCCTCGGCACGGTCCCCCAGCTTTGCAATGAGGACGCTCCTTGCGTGGGCGGGGCAGGGCTGCTGGCTGTATGGGAGATGATTCCCCACCTCTGACCAATTTCAGAATTGTTTACCGCTGGAGCAAGTGCCCTGATAGGGTTTTCCTCTGTATAACTGCTGGGTTCAGGTTTTTTTTTCTTTTTTGGTTCAAGTTAGAATTTATTCATCTTTTATGTATTTATTGATATAAGCATGGAAATAATTCATTCATAGAAATACATCTGTGTGAAGGGAAGAACTTTTTTGCGTTTTATTTTTAAATTTTATTTCTAAAATTTTGAAGTTTAATTATATTTATTTTTCTATACAGCAGTTTATTATTAGTTATCTCTTTTATTCATATACATATATACAGGTCAATACCTATCTCCCAACTCATCTGACCACCAACACCCCATGGCTTCCCCGACTTGGTGTCCATACGTTTGTTCTCTACCTCTGTTTCTCTATTTCTGCCCTGCAAACCTGTTCATCTGTACCATATATCTAGGTTCCACATACATGCATTAAGACAGAATATTTGTTTTGCTCATTGTGAGTTACTTCATTCTGTATGACAGTCTCTAGATCCACCGACTTCTCTACAAATAACATAGTTTCCTTCTTTTTCATGGCTGAGTCATATCCCATTTTATATATGTACCACATCTTTATCCATTCGTCTGTCTGTGGGCATTTAGGTTGCTTCCATTACCTGGCTATTGTAAATAGTGCTGCAATGAACATTGTGGTGAATGTGTGTTTTTGATTTATGGTTTTCTCTGGGTATATGCTCAGAAGTGGGATTGCTGGATCCTATGGTAATTCTATTTCTAGTTTCTTTAAGGAAACTCCATACTGTTCTCCATAGTGACTGTATCAATTTACCTTCCCACCAATAGTGGAAGAGGGTTCCTTTTGTCCACACCCTCCCCAGAATTTGTTGTTTGTAGATTTTCTGATGACGCCGATTCTAACAGGTGTGAGGTGATACCTCATTGTCGTTTTGATTTGCATTTCTCTAATTATTAGTGGTGTTGAGCTGCTTTTCATGTGCGTCTTGGCCGTCTCTGTGACTTCTTTGAAGAAACGTCTATTTAGATCTTCAGCCCATTTTTGTATTGGGTTGTTTGTTTTATTAATATTAAGCTGCGTGAGCTGTTTATATATATTGGACATTAAACCTTTGTCCATTGATTCGTTTGCGAACGTTTTCGCCCATTCTGAGGGTTGCCTTTTTCCATTCCCGTTTTTTTTTTAACCAAAAAAGAAAGAAAGCAAAAGAAGCAGAACACTAATGTGCGTGAAATATGCCTCTTAAAACTGTCGTTTTGAAATAAGGACGTCTTTTGAACTATTTGGTCGATATATGACCCAAGTATTTGTTTTCAGTGCAGGTGTCATTTACAGGCCTGCAATGATTTGGAATATCCACTGACTATTAGCGCTGGGATTAAAGCTGCTGTTGTGTGAAACGGCCACAAGGTGGCAGCATTCTCCCTTAGCAAATCTGTTTATTAAGGCAACAGAGCCTCAATGGAAGCCGTGTTCTAGATTGGAATTTAGAATGGAATGTGCCAGGAGAAAGCCCCTCAAGTTTGTCTCACTACTTCTTGTTCGTGTTTTTAATTTAATTTTTTATTTTTTATTACAGCAAGTTTGATTACAACGTTTGGCTTGTTGTAGGTGTGCAAGATGTGGTTCTTTTACACATATACATATGTCTGTTCTTCCTGGGACCCTTTTCCCATGTACGTTATGACAGAATGTTGAGTAGTCTTCTCTTGGTATTCTGTAGGTCTTTGGTGATTATATATTTCACCTGTGTTTGTATATGTCTCTTAACCCCAATATCATAATGATCCAATCCTCACACCTTTCCATTGGTGAACCATAAGTGTGTTTAATGAATCTGTGATTGGCCTTCTCCGTGGAAATATCTGCCCTGGTATCCGTTTTTAGGTAACACCTATAAGTGATATCCTACGATATGTGTCTTTCACTTTCTGACTTACTACAAGTCACGTGATTACCTGTAGACTCATCTACGGTGCTTCAAATGGCATTGTGCCCTTTTTTTCCTTGGCTAATATTCTGTCTTAGCGAGGTCCATTTTCTGCAATGTGATTCCCTGAGGGCTGAGGATTAGCTGACCTGGGCAGCCTGACCCTGCCGGCAAGCCCTCCCCAGGTGTGCCTGGGTTGAGGTCAATAGAAACAGCACTCCAGGCAGCAATAGCCCCTGCAGCTGTGCCTGACTCCATATTCTCTGCCCCGTCAGCAGTCTCGGGGCTGTGCTGGTGGGAGGGTGTGAGGGTCCACGGCTTTGTTGGTGGCCCGGTGTGAGTGGGGCTCTGCTGGACTTTCTGCAGGAGTTGCCAGGCTGCCACCTGTAAAGAAGAGGATGTGTCACCCATAACTTCCGCTGGAATTTCTCTCCGGGCTGAGGTGAGGAAGGAAAACAAGGAGTGGGGGCCAGGACAGGAGGGGTATCTCAGGCAGGGAAATGGAAACCTTCCAGAAGAGCTCCCGGGGCCAGGACCATCCTGGCTGGCCTGCAGGCACCAAGTTGGCCTGCGTGCTGTCGCTGGTGTGGCTCCACGGCCCTTCCTCTAGGCTTTCAAGCCCTTGTACATATTCAGGTGTTTTACCTGGGAAGGTTGGGAACAGTTCAGCAGCAGCTGGCCTGGGGCTCAGCTCACGTTTACTCACAGATGCCTCGGCACGGTCCCCCATCTTTGCAATGTGGACGCTCCTTGCGTGGGGGGGCCGGGCTGCTGGCTGTATGGGAGATGATTCCCCACCTCTGACCAATTTCAGAATTGTTTACCGCTGGAGCAAGTGCCCTGATAGGGTTTTCCTCTGTATAACTGCTGGGTTCAGGATTTTTTTTTTCTTTTTTGGTTCAAGTTAGAATTTATTCATCTTTTATGTATTTATTGATATAAGCATGGAAATAATTCATTCATAGAAATACATTTGTGTGAAGGGAAGAACTTTTTTCTGTTTTATTTTAAATTTTACTTCTAAAAATTTTGAAGTTTAATTATATTTATTTTTCTATACAGCAGGTTATTATTAGTTATCTATTTTATTCATATACATATATACAGATCAATACCTATCTCCCAACTCATCTGACCACCAACACCCCATGGCTTCCCCGACTTGGTGTCTATACGTTTGTTCTCTACCTCTGTTTCTCTATTTCGGCCCTGCATACCTGTTCATCTGTACCATATATCTAGGTTCCACATACATGCATTAAGACAGAATATTTGTTTTGCTCATTCTGACTTACTTCATTCTGTATGACAGTCTCTAGATCCACCGACTTCTCTACAAATAACATAGTTTCCTTCCTTTTCATGGCTGAGTCATATCCCATTTTATATATGTACCACATCTTTATCCATTGTTCTGTCTGTGGGCATTTAGGTTGCTTCCATTACCTGGCTATTGTTAATAGTGCTGCAATGAACATTGTGGTGAATGTGTGTTTTTGATTTATGGTTTTCTCTGGGTATATGCCCAGAAGTGGGATTGCTGGATCCTATGGTAATTCTATTTCTAGTTTCTTTAAGGAAACTCCATACTGTTCTCCATAGTGACTGTATCAATTTACCTTCCCACCAATAGTGGAAGAGGGTTCCTTTTGTCCACACCCTCCCCAGAATTTGTTGTTTGTAGATTTTCTGATGACGCCAATTCTAACAGGTGTGAGGTGATACCTCATTGTCATTGTGATTTGCATTTCTCTAATAATTAGTGGTGTTGAGCAGCTTTTCATGGGCGTCTTGGCCGTCTCTGTGACTTCTTTGAAGAAACGTCTATTTAGATCTTCTGCCCATTTTTGTATTGGGTTGTTTGTTTTATTAATATTAAGCTGCCTGAGCTGTTTATATATATTGGAGATTAAACCTTTGTCCATTGATTCGTTTGCGAATGTTTTCGCCCATTCTGAGGGTTGCCTTTTTCCATTCCCGTTTTTTTTTAACCAAAAAAGAAAGAAAGCAAAAGAAGCAGAACACTAATGTGCGTGAAATATGCCTCTTGAAACTGTCGTTTTGAAATAAGGACGTCTTTTGAACTTTTTGGTCGATATATGACCCAAGGATTTGTTTTCAGTGCAGGTATCATTTACAGGCCTGCAATGATTTGGAATATCCACTGACTATTAGCACTGGGATTAAAGCTGCTGTTGTGTGAAACGGCCACAAGGTGGCTGCAGTTCTCCCTTAGCAAATCTGGTTACTAGGGCAACAGAGCCTAAATGGAAGCCGTGTTCTAGATTGGAATTTAGAATGGAATGTGCCAGGAGAAAGTACCTCAAGTTTGTCTCACTACTTCTTGTTCGTGTTTTCAATTTAATTTTTAATTTTTTATTACAGCAAGTTTGATTACAACGTTTGGCATGTTGTAGGTGTGCAAGATGTGGTTCTTTTAAACATATACATATGTCTGTTCTTCCTGGGACCGTTTTCCCATGTACGTTATGACAAAATGTTGAGTAGTCTTCTCTTGGCATTCCATAAGTCTTTGGTGATTATATATTTCACCTGTGTTTGTATATGTCTCTTAACCCCAATATCATAATGATCCCATCCTCACACCTTTCCACTGGTGAACCATAAGTTTGTTTAATGAATCTGTGATTGCCCTTCTCCGTGGAAATATCTGCCCTTGTATCCGTTTTTAGGTAACACCTATAAGTGATATCCTACGATATGTGTCTTTCACTTTCTGACTTACTACAAGTCACGTGATTACCTGTAGACTCATCTACGGTGCTTCAAATGGCATTGTGTCCTTTTTTTCCTTGGCTAATATTCTGTCTTAGCGAGGTCCATTTTCTGCAATGTGATTCCCTGAGGGCTGAGGATTAGCTGACCTGGGCAGCCTGACCCTGCCGGCAAGCCCTCCCCAGGTGTGCCTGGGTTGAGGTCAATAGAAACAGCACTCCAGGCAGCAAGAGCCCTTGCAGCTGTGCCTGACTCCATATTCTCTGCCCCGTCAGCAGTCTCGGGGCTGTGCTGGTGGGAGGGTGTGAGGGTCCACGGCTTTGTTGGTGGCCCGGTGTGAGTGGGGCTCTGCTGGACTTTCTGCAGGAGTTGCCAGGCTGCCACCTGTAAAGAAGAGGATGTGTCACCCATAACTTCCGCTGGAATTTCTCTCCGGGCTGAGGTGAGGAAGGAAAACAAGGATTGGGGACCAGGACAGGAGGGGTATCTCAGCCAGGGAAATGGAAACCTTCCAGAAGAGCTCCCGTGGCCAGGACCATCCTGGCTGGCCTGCAAGCACCAAGTTGGCCTGCGTGCTGTCGCTGGTGTGGCTCCACGGCCCTTCCTCTAGGCTTTCAAGCCCTTGTACATATTCAGGTGTTTACCTGGGAAGGGTGGGAACAGTTCAGCAGCAGCTGGCCTGGGGCTCAGCTCACGTTTACTCACAGAGGCCTCGGCACGGTCCCCCAGCTTTGCAATGTGGATGCTCCTTGCGTGGGGGTGCCGGGCTGCTGGCTGTATGGGAGATGATTCCCCACCTCTGACCAATTTCAGAATTGTTTACCGCTGGAGCAAGTGCCCTGATAGGGTTTTCCTCTGTATAACTGCTGGGTTCAGGATTTTTTTTTTCTTTTTTGGTTCAAGTTAGAATTTATTCATCTTTTATGTATTTATTGATATAAGCATGGAAATAATTCATTCATAGAAATACATTTGTGTGAAGGGAAGAACTTTTTTCTGTTTTATTTTAAATTTTACTTCTAAAAATTTTGAAGTTTAATTATATTTATTTTTCTATACAGCAGGTTATTATTAGTTATCTATTTTATTCATATACATATATACAGGTCAATACCTATCTCCCAACTCATCTGACCACCAACACCCCATGGCTTCCCCGACTTGGTGTCCATACGTTTGTTCTCTACCTCTGTTTCTCTATTTCTGCCCTGCAAACCTGTTCATCTGTACCATATATCTAGGTTCCACATACATGCATTAAGACAGAATATTTGTTTTGCTCTTTCTGACTTACTTCATTCTGTATGACAGTCTCTAGATCCACCGACTTCTCTACAAATAACATAGTTTCCTTCCTTTTCATGGCTGAGTCATATCCCATTTAATATATGTACCACATCTTTATCCATTCTTCTGTCTGTGGGCATTTAGTTTGCTTCCATTACCTGGCTATTGTAAATAGTGCTGCAATGAACATTGTGGTGAATGTGTGTTTTTGATTTATGGTTTTCTCTGGGTATATGCCCAGAAGTGGGATTGCTGGATCCTATGGTAATTCTATTTCTAGTTTCTTTAAGGAAACTCCATACTGTTCTCCATAGTGACTGTATCAATTTACATTCCAACCAATAGTGGAAGAGGGATCCTTTTGTCCACACCCTCCCCAGAATTTGTTGTTTGTAGATTTTCTGATGACGCCGATGCTAACAGTTGTGAGGTGATACCTCATTGTCGTTTTGATTTGCATTTCTCTAATAATTAGTGGTGTTGAGCAGCTTTTCATGTGCGTCTTGGCCGTCTCTGTGACTTCTTTGAAGAAACGTCTATTTAGATCTTCAGCCCATTTTTGTATTGGGTTTTTTGTTTTATTAATATTAAGCTGCGTGAGCTGTTTATATATATTGGAGATTAAACCTTTGTCCATTGATTCGTTTGCGAACGTTTTCGCCCATTCTGAGGGTTGCCTTTTTCCATTCCCTTTTTTTTTTAACCAAAAAAGAAAGAAAGCAAAAGAAGCAGAACACTAATATGCGTGAAATATGCCTCTTAAAACTGTCGTTTTGAAATAAGGACGTCTTTTGAACTATTTGGTCGATATATGACCCAAGGATTTGTTTTCAGGGCAGGTGTCATTTACAGGCCTGCAATGATTTGGAATATCCACTGACTATTAGCGCTGGGATTAAAGCTGCTGTTGTGTGAAACGGCCACAAGGTGGCAGCAGTTCTCCCTTAGCAAATCTGGTTACGAAGGCAACAGAGCCTCAATGGAAGTCGTGTTCTAGATTGGAATTTAGAATGGAATGTGCCAGGAGAAAGCCCCTCAAGTTTGTCTCACTACTTCTTGTTCGTGTTTTTAATTTAATTTTTTATTTTTTATTACAGCAAGTTTGATTACAACGTTTGGCTTGTTGTAGGTGTGCAAGATGTGGTTCTTTTACACATATACATATATCTGTTGTTCCTGGGACCCTTTTCCCATGTACGTTATGACAGAATGTTGAGTAGTCTTCTCTTGGCATTCCGTAGGTCTTTGGTGATTATATATTTCACCTGTGTTTGTATATGTCTCTAACCCCAATATCGTAATGAATCCAATCCTCACACCTTTCCATTGGTGAACCATAAGTTTGTTTAATGAATCTGTGATGGCCCTTCTCCGTGGAAATATCTGCCCTGGTATCCGTTTTTCGGTAACACCTATAAGTGATATCCTCCGATATGTGTCTGTCACTTTCTGACTTACTACAAGTCACGTGATTACCTGTAGACTCATCTACGGTGCTGCAAATGGCATTGTGCCCTTTTTTTCCTTGGCTAATATTCTGTCTTAGCGAGGTCCATTTTCTGCAATGTGATTCCCTGAGGGCTGAGGATTAGCTGACCTGGGCAGCCTGACCCTGCCGGCAAGCCCTCTCCAGGTGTGCCTGTGTTGAGGTCAATAGAAACAGCACTCCAGGCAGCAATAGCCCCTGCAGCTGTGCCTGACGCCATATTCTCTGCCCCGTCAGCAGTCTCGGGGCTGTGCTAGTGGGAGGGTGTGAGGGTCCACGGCTTTGTTGGTGGCCCGGTGTGAGTGGGGCTCTGCTGGACTATCTGCAGGAGTTGCCAGGCTGCCACCTGTAAAGAAGAGGATGTGTCACCCATAACTTCCGCTGGAATTTCTCTCCGGGCTGAGGTGAGGAAGGAAAAAAAGGAGTGGGGGCCACGACAGGAGGGGTATCTCAGGCAGGGAAATGGAAACCTTCCAGAACAGCTCCCGGGGCCAGGACCATCCTGGCTGGCCTGCAGGCACCAAGTTGGCCTGCGTGCTGTCGCTGGTGTGGCTCCACCGCCCTTCCTCTAGGCTTTCAAGCCCTTGTACATATTCAGGTGTTTTACCTGGGAAGGGTGGGGACAGTTCAGCAGCAGCTGGCCTGGGGCTCAGCTCACGTTTACTCACAGATGCCTCGGCACGGTCCCCCAGCTTTGCAATGTGGACGCTCCTTGCGTGGGGGGGCCGGGCTGCTGGCTGTATGGGAGATGATTCCCCACCTCTGACCAATTTCAGAATTGTTTACCGCTGGAGCAAGTGCCCTGATAGGGTTTTCCTCTGTATAACTGCTGGGTTCAGGTTTTTTTTTTCTTTTTTGGTTCAAGTTAGAATTTATTCATCTTTTATGTATTTATTGATATAAGCATGGAAATAATTCATTCATAGAAATACATCTGTGTGAAGGGAAGAACTTTTTTCTGTTTTATTTTTAAATTTTACTTCTAAAAATTTTGAAGTTTAATTATATTTATTTTTCTATACAGCAGGTTATTATTAGTTATCTCTTTTATTCATATACATATATACAGGTCAATACCTATCTCCCAACTCATCTGACCACCAACACCCCATGGCTTCCCCGACTTGGTGTCCATACGTTTGTTCTCTACCTCTGTTTCTCTATTTCTGCCCTGCAAACCTGTTCATCTGTACCATATATCTAGGTTCCACATACATGCATTAAGACAGAATATTTGTTTTGCTCTTTCTGACTTACTTCATTCTGTATGACAGTCTGTAGATCCACCGACTTCTCTACAAATAACATAGTTTCCTTCCTTTTCATGGCTGAGTCATATCCCATTTTATATATGTACCACATCTTTATCCATTCGTCTGTCTGTGGGCATTTAGGTTGCTTCCATTACCTGGCTATTGTAAATAGTGCTGCAATGAACATTGTGGTGAATGTGTGTTTTTGATTTATGGTTTTCTCTGGGTATATGCTCAGAAGTGGGATTGCTGGATTCTATGGTAATTCTATTTCTAGTTTCTTTAAGGAAACTCCATACAGTTCTCCATAGTGACTGTATCAATTTACCTTCCCACCAATAGTGGAAGAGGGTTCCTTTTGTCCACACCCTCCCCAGAATTTGTTGTTTGTAGATTTTCTGATGACGCCGATTCTAACAGGTGTGAGGTGATACCTCATTGTCGTTTTGATTTGCATTTCTCTAATAATAAGTGGTGTTGAGCAGCTTTTCATGTGCGTCTTGGCCGTCTCTGTGACTTCTTTGAAGAAACGTCTATTTAGATCTTCAGCCCATTTTTGTATTGGGTTGTTTGTTTTATTAATATTAAGCTGCGTGAGCTGTTTATATATATTGGACATTAAACCTTTGTCCATTGATTCGTTTGCGAACGTTTTCGCCCATTCTGAGGGTTGCCTTTTTCCATTCCCGTTTTTTTTAACCAAAAAAGAAAGAAAGCAAAAGAAGCAGAACACTAATGTGAGTGAAATATGCCTCTTAAAACTGTCGTTTTGAAATAAGGACGTCTTTTGAACTATTTGGTCGATATATGACCCAAGTATTTGTTTTCAGTGCAGGTGTCATTTACAGGCCTGCAATGATTTGGAATATCCACTGACTATTAGCGCTGGGATTAAAGCTGCTGTTGTGTGAAACGGCCACAAGGTGGCAGCAGTTCTCGCTTAGCAAATCTGTTTACTAAGGCAACAGAGCCTCAATGGAAGCCGTGTTCTAGATTGGAATTTAGAATGGAATGTGCCAGGAGAAAGACCCTCAAGTTTGTCTCACTACTTCTTGTTCGTGTTTTTAATTTAATTTTTTATTTTTTATTACAGCAAGTTTGATTACAACGTTTGGCTTGTTGTAGGTGTGCAAGATATGGTTCTTTTACACATATACATATGTCTGTTCTTCCTGGGACCCTTTTCCCATGTACATTATGACAGAATGTTGAGTAGTCTTCTATTGGTATTCTGTAGGTCTTTGCTGATTATATATTTCACCTGTGTTTGTATATGTCTCTTAACCCCAATATCATAATGATCCAATCCTCACACCTTTCCATTGGTGAACCATAAGTTTGTTTAATGAATCTGTGATTGCCCTTCTCCGTGGAAATATGTGCCCTGGTATCCGTTTTTAGGTAACACCTATAAGTGATATCCTACGATATGTGTCTTTCACTTTCTGACTTACTACAAGTCACGTGATTACCTGTAGACTCATCTACGGTGCTGCAAATGGCATTGTGCCCTTTTTTTCCTTGGCTAATATTCTGTCTTAGCGAGGTCCATTTTCTGCAATGTGATTCCCTGAGGGCTGAGGATTAGCTGACCTGGGCAGCCTGACCCTGCCGGCAAGCCCTCCCCAGGTGTGCCTGGGTTGAGGTCAATAGAAACAGCACTCCAGGCAGCAATAGCCCCTGCAGCTGTGCCTGACTCCATATTCTCTGCCCCGTCAGCAGTCTCGGGGCTGTGCTGGTGGGAGGGTGTGAGGGTCCACGGCTTTGTTGGTGGCCCGGTGTGAGTGGGGCTCTGCTGGACTTTCTGCAGGAGTTGCCAGGCTGCCAACTGTAAAGAAGATGATGTGTCACCCATAACTTCCGCTGGAATTTCTCTCCGGGCTGAGGTGAGGAAGGAAAACAAGGAGTGGGGGCCAGGACAGGAGGGGTATCTCAGCCAGGGAAATGGAAAGCTTCCAGAAGAGCGCCCGGGGCCAGGACCATCCTGGCTGGCCTGCAGGCACCAAGTTGGCCTGCGTGCTGTCACTGGTGTGGCTCCACGGCCCTTCCTCTAGGCTTTCAAGCCCTTGTACATATTCAGGTGTTTTCCCTGGGAAGGGTGGGAACAGTTCAGCAGCAGCTGGCCTGGGGCTCAGCTCACGTTTACTCACAGAGGCCTCGGCACGGTCCCCCAGCTTTGCAATGAGGACGCTCCTTGCGTGGGGGGGGCAGGGCTGCTGGCTCTATGGGAGATGATTCCCCACCTCTGACGAATTTCAGAATTGTTTACCGCTGGAGCAAGTGCCCTGATAGGGTTTTCCTCTGTATAACTGCTGGGTTCAGGTTTTTTTTTTTCTTTTTTGGTTCAAGTTAGAATTTATTCATCTTTTATGTATTTATTGATATAAGCATGGAAATAATTCATTCATAGAAATACATCTGTGTGAAGGGAAGAACTTTTTTCTGTTTTATTTTTAAATTTTACTTCTAAAAATTTTGAAGTTTAATTATATTTATTTTTCTATACAGCAGGTTATTATTAGTTATCTATTTTATTCATATACATATATACAGGTCAATACCTATCTCCCAACTCATCTGACCACCAACACCCCATGGCTTCCCCGACTTGGTGTCCATACGTTTGTTCTCTACCTCTGTTTCTCTATTTCTGCCCTGCAAACCTGTTCATCTGTACCATATATCTAGGTTCCACATACATGCATTAAGACAGAATATTTGTTTTGCTCATTCTGAGTTACTTCATTCTGTATGACAGTCTCTAGATCCACCGACTTCTCTACAAATAACATAGTTTCCTTCCTTTTCATGGCTGAGTCATATCCCATTTTATATATGTACCACATCTTTATCCATTCTTCTGTCTGTGGGCATTTAGGTTGCTTCCATTACCTGCCTATTGTAAATAGTGCTGCAATGAACATTGTGGTGAATGTGTGTTTTTGATTTATGGTTTTCTCTGGGTATATGCCCAGAAGTGGGATTGCTGGATCCTATGGTAATTCTATTTCTAGTTTCTTTAAGGAAACTCCATACTGTTCTCCATAGTGACTGTATCAATTTACCTTCTCACCAATAGTGGAAGAGGCTTCCTTTTGTCCACACCCTCCCCAGAATTTGTTGTTTGTTGATTTTCTGATGACGCCGATTCTAACAGGTGTGAGGTGATACCTCATTGTCGTTTTGATTTGCATTTCTCTAATAATTAGTGGTGTTGAGCAGCTTTTCATGTGCATCTTGGCCGTCTCTGTGACTTCTTTGAAGAAACGTCTATTTAGATCTTCTGCCCATTTTTGTATTGGGTTGTTTGTTTTATTAATATTAAGCTGCGTGAGCTGTTTATATATATTGGAGATTAAACCTTTGTCCATTGATTCGTTTGCGAATGTTTTCGCCCATTCTGAGGGTTGCCTTTTTCCATTCCCGTTTTTTTTTTAACCAAAAAAGAAAGAAAGCAAAAGAAGCAGAACACTAATGTGCGTGAAATATTCCTCTTGAAACTGTCGTTTTGAAATATTGACGTCTTTTGAACTTTTTGGTCGATATATGACCCCAGGATTTGTTTTCAGGGCAGGTGTCATTTACAGGCCTCAATGATTTGGAATATCCACTGACCATTAGCGCTGGGATTAAAGCTGCTGTTGTGTGAAACGGCCACAAGGTGGCAGCAGTTCTCCATTAGCAAATCTGTTTACTAGGGCAACAGAGCCTCAATGGAAGCCGTGTTCTAGATTGGAATTTAGAATGGAATGTGCCAGGAGAAAGCCCCTCAAGTTTGTCTCACGACTTCTTGTTCGTGTTTTCAATTTAATTTTTAATTTTTTATTGCAGCAAGTTTGATTACAACGTTTGGCTTGCTGTAGGTGTGCAAGATGTGGTTCTTTTAAACATATACATATGTCTGTTCTTCCTGGGACCCTTTTCCCATGTACGTTATGACAGAATGTTGAGTAGTCTTCTCTTGGCATTCTGTAGGTCTTTGGTGATTACATATTTCACCTGTGTTTGTATATGTCTCTTAACCCCAATATCATAATGATCCAATCCTCACACATTTCCATTGGTGAACCATAAGTTTGTTTAATGAATCTGTGATTGCCCTTCTCCGTGGAAATATCTGCCCTGGTATCCGTTTTTAGGTAACACCTATAAGTGATATCCTACGATATGTGTCTTTCACTTTCTGACTTACTACAAGTCACGTGATTACCTGTAGACTCATCTACGGTGCTGCAAATGGCATTGTGCCCTTTTTTTCCTTGGCTAATATTCTGTCTTAGCGAGGTCCATTTTCTGCAATGTGATTCCCTGAGGGCTGAGGATTAGCTGACCTGGGCAGCCTGACCCTGCCGGCAAGCCCTCCACAGGTGTGCCTGGGTTGAGGTCAATAGAAACAGCACTCCAGTCAGCAATAGCCCCTGCAGCTGTGCCTGACTCCATATTCTCTGCCCCGTCAGCAGTCTCGGGGCTGTGCTGGTGGGAGGGTGTGAGGGTCCATGGCTTTGTTGGTGGCCCGGTGTGAGTGGGGCTCTGCTGGACTTTCTGCAGGAGTTGCCAGGCTGCCACCTGTAAAGAAGAGGATGTGTCACCCATAACCTCCGCTGGAATTTCTCTCCGGGCTGAGGTGAGGAAGGAAAACAAGGAGTGGTGGCCGGGACAGGAGGGGTATCTCAGCCAGGGAAATGGAAAGCTTCCAGAAGAGCGCCCGGGGCCAGGACCATCCTGGCTGGCCTGCAGGCACCAGGTTGGCCTGCGTGCTGTCACTGGTGTGGCTCCACGGCCCTTCCTCTAGGCTTTCAAGCCCTTGTACATATTCAGGTGTTTTACCTGGGAAGGGTGGGAACAGTTCATCAGCAGCTGGCCTGGGGCTCAGCTCACGTTTACTCACAGAGACCTCGGCACGGTCCCCCAACTTTGCAATGAGGACGCTCCTTGTGTGGGGGGGCCGGGCTCCTGGCTGTATGGGAGATGATTCCCCACCTCTGACCAATTTCAGAATTGTTTACCGCCGGAGCAAGTGCCCTGATAGGGTTTTCCTCTGTATAACTGCTGGGTTCAGGTTTTTTTTTCTTTTTTGGTTCAAGTTAGAATTTATTCATCTTTTATGTATTTATTGATATAAGCATGGAAATCATTCATATAAATACATCTGTGTGAAGGGAAGAACTTTTTTGTGTTTTATTTTTAAATTTTATTTCTAAAATTTTGAAGTTTAATTATATTTATTTTTCTATACAGCAGGTTATTATTAGTTATCTCTTTTATTCATATACATATATACAGGTCAATACCTATCTCCCAACTCATCTGACCACCAACACCCCATGGCTTCCCCGACTTGGTGTCCATACGTTTGTTCTCTACCTCTGTTTCTCTATTTCTGCCCTGCAAACCTGTTCATCTGTACCATATATCTAGGTTCCACATACATGCATTAAGACAGAATATTTGTTTTGCTCTTTCTGACTTACTTCATTCTGTATGACAGTCTCTAGATCCACCGACTTCTCTACAAATAACATAGTTTCCTTCCTTTTCATGGCTGAGTCATATCCCATTTTATATATGTACCACATCTTTATCCATTCTTCTGTCTGTGGGCATTTAGTTTGCTTCCATTACCTGGCTATTGTAAATAGTGCTGCAATGAACATTGTGGTGAATGTGTGTTTTTGATTTATGGTTTTCTCTGGGTATATGCCCAGAAGTGGGATTGCTGGATCCTATGGTAATTCTATTTCTAGTTTCTTTAAGGAAACTCCATACTGTTCTCCATAGTGACTGTATCAATTTACATTCCAACCAATAGTGGAAGAGGGATCCTTTTGTCCACACCCTCCCCAGAATTTGTTGTTTGTAGATTTTCTGATGACGCCGATGCTAACAGTGGTGAGGTGATACCTCATTGTCGTTTTGATTTGCATTTCTCTAATAATTAGTGGTGTTGAGCAGCTTTTCATGTGCGTCTTGGCCGTCTCTGTGACTTCTTTGAAGAAACGTCTATTTAGATCTTCAGCCCATTTTTGTATTGGGTTGTTTGTTTTATTAATATTAAGCTGCGTGAGCTGTTTATATATATTGGAGATTAAACCTTTGTCCATTGATTCGTTTGCGAACGTTTTCGCCCATTCTGAGGGTTGCCTTTTTCCATTCCCGTTTTTTTTTAACCAAAAAAGAAAGAAAGCAAAAGAAGCAGAACACTAATATGCGTGAAATATGCCTCTTAAAACTGTCGTTTTGAAATAAGGACGTCTTTTGAACTATTTGGTCGATATATGACCCAAGGATTTGTTTTCAGGGCAGGTGTCATTTACAGGCCTGCAATGATTTGGAATATCCACTGACTATTAGCGCTGGGATTAAAGCTGCTGTTGTGTGAAACGGCCACAAGGTGGCAGCAGTTCTCCCTTAGCAAATCTGGTTACGAAGGCAACAGAGCCTCAATGGAAGTCGTGTTCTAGATTGGAATTTAGAATGGAATGTGCCAGGAGAAAGCCCCTCAAGTTTGTCTCACTACTTCTTGTTCGTGTTTTTAATTTAATTTTTTATTTTTTATTACAGCAAGTTTGATTACAACGTTTGGCTTGTTGTAGGTGTGCAAGATGTGGTTCTTTTACACATATACATATATCTGTTGTTCCTGGGACCCTTTTCCCATGTACGTTATGACAGAATGTTGAGTAGTCTTCTCTTGGCATTCCGTAGGTCTTTGGTGATTATATATTTCACCTGTGTTTGTATATGTCTCTAACCCCAATATCGTAATGAATCCAATCCTCACACCTTTCCATTGGTGAACCATAAGTTTGTTTAATGAATCTGTGATGGCCCTTCTCCGTGGAAATATCTGCCCTGGTATCCGTTTTTCGGTAACACCTATAAGTGATATCCTCCGATATGTGTCTGTCACTTTCTGACTTACTACAAGTCACGTGATTACCTGTAGACTCATCTACGGTGCTGCAAATGGCATTGTGCCCTTTTTTTCCTTGGCTAATATTCTGTCTTAGCGAGGTCCATTTTCTGCAATGTGATTCCCTGAGGGCTGAGGATTAGCTGACCTGGGCAGCCTGACCCTGCCGGCAAGCCCTCTCCAGGTGTGCCTGTGTTGAGGTCAATAGAAACAGCACTCCAGGCAGCAATAGCCCCTGCAGCTGTGCCTGACGCCATATTCTCTGCCCCGTCAGCAGTCTCGGGGCTGTGCTAGTGGGAGGGTGTGAGGGTCCACGGCTTTGTTGGTGGCCCGGTGTGAGTGGGGCTCTGCTGGACTATCTGCAGGAGTTGCCAGGCTGCCACCTGTAAAGAAGAGGATGTGTCACCCATAACTTCCGCTGGAATTTCTCTCCGGGCTGAGGTGAGGAAGGAAAAAAAGGAGTGGGGGCCACGACAGGAGGGGTATCTCAGGCAGGGAAATGGAAACCTTCCAGAACAGCTCCCGGGGCCAGGACCATCCTGGCTGGCCTGCAGGCACCAAGTTGGCCTGCGTGCCGTCGCTGGTGTGGCTCCACCGCCCTTCCTCTAGGCTTTCAAGCCCTTGTACATATTCAGGTGTTTTACCTGGGAAGGGTGGGGACAGTTCAGCAGCAGCTGGCCTGGGGCTCAGCTCACGTTTACTCACAGATGCCTCGGCACGGTCCCCCAGCTTTGCAATGTGGACGCTCCTTGCGTGGGGGGGCCGGGCTGCTGGCTGTATGGGAGATGATTCCCCACCTCTGACCAATTTCAGAATTGTTTACCGCTGGAGCAAGTGCCCTGATAGGGTTTTCCTCTGTATAACTGCTGGGTTCAGGTTTTTTTTTTTTCTTTTTTGGTTCAAGTTAGAATTTATTCATCTTTTATGTATTTATTGATATAAGCATGGAAATAATTCATTCATAGAAATACATCTGTGTGAAGGGAAGAACTTTTTTCTGTTTTATTTTTAAATTTTACTTCTAAAAATTTTGAAGTTTAATTATATTTATTTTTCTATACAGCAGGTTATTATTAGTTATCTATTTTATTCATATATATATATACAGGTCAATACCTATCTCCCAACTCATCTGACCACCAACACCCCATGGCTTCCCCCACTTGGTGTCCATACGTTTGTTCTCTACCTGTGTTTCTCTATTTCTACCCTGCAAACCTGTTCATCTGTACCATATATCTAGGTTCCACATACATGCATTAAGACAGAATATTTGTTTTGCTCTTTCTGACTTACTTCATTCTGTATGACAGTCTGTAGATCCACCGACTTCTCTACAAATAACATAGTTTCCTTCCTTTTCATGTCTGAGTCATATCCCATTTTATATATGTACCACATCTTTATCCATTCGTCTGTCTGTGGGCATTTAGGTTGCTTCCATTACCTGGCTATTGTAAATAGTGCTGCAATGAACATTGTGGTGAATGTGTGTTTTTGATTTATGGTTTTCTCTGGGTATATGCCCAGAAGTGGGATTGCTGGATTCTATGGTAATTCTATTTCTAGTTTCTTTAAGGAAACTCCATACTGTTCTCCATAGTGACTGTATCAATTTACCTTCCCACCAATAGTGGAAGAGGGTTCCTTTTGTCCACACCCTCCCCAGAATTTGTTGTTTGTAGATTTTCTGATGACGCCGATTCTAACAGGTGTGAGGTGATACCTCATTGTCGTTTTGATTTGCATTTATCTAATAATTAGTGGTGTTGAGCAGCTTTTCATGTGCGTCTTGGCCGTCTCTGTGACTTCTTTGAAGAAACGTCTATTTAGATCTTCAGCCCATTTTTGTATTGGGTTGTTTGTTTTATTAATATTAAGCTGCGTGAGCTGTTTATATATATTGGACATTAAACCTTTGTCCATTGATTCGTTTGCGAACGTTTTCGCCCATTCTGAGGGTTGCCTTTTTCCATTCCCGTTTTTTTTAACCAAAAAAGAAAGAAAGCAAAAGAAGCAGAACACTAATGTGAGTGAAATATGCCTCTTAAAACTGTCGTTTTGAAATAAGGACGTCTTTTGAACTATTTGGTCGATATATGAACCAAGTATTTGTTTTCAGTGCAGGTGTCATTTACAGGCCTGCAATGATTTGGAATATCCACTGACTATTAGCGCTGGGATTAAAGCTGCTGTTGTGTGAAACGGCCACAAGGTGGCAGCAGTTCTCGCTTAGCAAATCTGTTTACTAAGGCAACAGAGCCTCAATGGAAGCCGTGTTCTAGATTGGAATTTAGAATGGAATGTGCCAGGAGAAAGCCCCTCAAGTTTGTCTCACTACTTCTTGTTCGTGTTTTTAATTTAATTTTTTATTTTTTATTATAGCAAGTTTGATTACAACGTTTGGCTTGTTGTAGGTGTGCAAGATATGGTTCTTTTACACATATACATATGTCTGTTCTTTCTGGGACCCTTTTCCCATGTACGTTATGACAGAATGTTGAGTAGTCTTCTCTTGGCATTCCGTGGGTCTTTGGTGATTATATATTTCACCTGTGTTAGTATATGTCTCTTAACCCCAATATCGTAATGAATCCAATCCTCACACCTTTCCATTGGTGAACCATAAGTTTGTTTAATGAATCTGTGATTGCCCTTCTCCGTGGAAATATCGGCCCTGGTATCCGTTTTTAGGTAACACCTTTAAGTGATATCCTAGGATATGTGTCTTTCACTTTCTGACTTACTACAAGTCACGTGATTACCTGTAGACTCATCTACGGTGCTGCAAATGGCATTGTGCCCTTTTTTTCCTTGGCTAATATTCTGTCTTAGCGAGGTCCATTTTCTGCAATGTGATTCCCTGAGGGCTGAGGATTAGCTGACCTGGGCAGCCTGACCCTGCCGGCAAGCCCTCCCCAGGTGTGCCTGGGTTGAGGTCAATAGAAACAGCACTCCAGGCAGCAATAGCCCCTGCAGCTGTGCCTGACTCCATATTCTCTGCCCCGTCAGCAGTCTCGGGGCTGTGCTGGTGGGAGGGTGTGAGGGTCCACGGCTTTGTTGGTGGCCCGGTGTGAGTGGGGCTCTGCTGGACTTTCTGCAGGAGTTGCCAGGCTGCCACCTGTAAAGAAGAGGATGTGTCACCCATAACCTCTGCTGGAATTTCTCTCCGGGCTGAGGTGAGGAAGGAAAACAAGGAGTGGGGGCCGGGACAGGAGGGGTATCTCAGCCAGGGAAATGGAAAGCTTCCAGAAGATCGCCCGGGGCCAGGACCATCCTGGCTGGCTTGCAGGCACCAATTTGGCCTGCGTGCTGTCACTGGTGTGGCTCCACGGCCCTTCGTCTAGGCTTTCAAGCCCTTGTACATATTCAGGAGTTTTACCTGGGAAGGGTGGGAACAGTTCAGCAGCAGCTGGCCTGGGGCTCAGCTCACGTTTACTCACAGAGGCCTCGGCACGGTCCCCCAGCTTTGCAATGAGGACGCTCCTTGTGTGGGGGGGGCAGGGCTGCTGGCTGTATGGGAGATGATTCCCCACCTCTGACCAATTTCAGAATTGTTTACCGCTGGAGCAAGTGCCCTGATAGGGTTTTCCTCTGTATAACTGCTGGGTTCAGGTTTTTTTTTTCTTTTTTGGTTCAAGTTAGAATTTATTCATCTTTTATGTATTTATTGATATAAGCATGGAAATAATTCATTCATATAAATACATCTGTGTGAAGGGAAGAACTTTTTTGTGTTTTATTTTAAATTTTATTTCTAAAATTTTGAAGTTTAATTATATTTATTTTTCTATACAGCAGGTTATTATTAGTTATCTCTTTTATTCATATACATATATACAGGTCAATACCTATCTCCCAACTCATCTGACCACCAACACCCCATGGCTTCCCCGACTTGGTGTCCATACGTTTGTTGTCTACCTCTGTTTCTCTATTTCTGCCCTGCAAACCTGTTCATCTGTACCATATATCTAGGTTCCACATACATGCATTAAGACAGAATATTTGTTTTGCTCTTTCTGAGTTACTTCATTCTGTATGACAGTCTCTAGATCCACCGACTTCTCTACAAATAACATAGTTTCCTTCCTTTTCATGCCTGAGTCATATCCCATTTTATATATGTACCACATCTTTATCCATTCTTCTGTCTGTGGGCATTTAGGTTGCTTCCATTACCTGCCTATTGTAAATAGTGCTGCAATGAACATTGTGGTGAATGTGTGTTTTTGATTTATGGTTTTCTCTGGGTATATGCCCAGAAGTGGGATTGCTGGATCCTATGGTAATTCTATTTCTAGTTTCTTTAAGGAAACTCCATACTGTTCTCCATAGTGACTGTATCAATTTACCTTCCCACCAATAGTGGAAGAGGGTTCCTTTTGTCCACACCCTCCCCAGAATTTGTTGTTTGTTGATTTTCTGATGACGCCGATGCTAACAGTTGTGAGGTGATACCTCATTGTCGTTTTGATTTGCATTTCTCTAATAATTAGTGGTGTTGAGCAGCTTTTCATGTGCGTCTTGGCCGTCTCTGTGACTTCTTTGAAGAAACGTCTATTTAGATCTTCAGCCCATTTTTGTATTGGGTTTTTTGTTTTATTAATATTAAGCTGCGTGAGCTGTTTATATATATTGGAGATTAAACCTTTGTCCATTGATTCGTTTGCGAACGTTTTCGCCCATTCTGAGGGTTGCCTTTTTCCATTCCCGTTTTTTTTAACCAAAAAAGAAAGAAAGCAAAAGAAGCAGAACACTAATATGCGTGAAATATGCCTCTTAAAACTGTCGTTTTGAAATAAGGACGTCTTTTGAACTATTTGGTCGATATATGACCCAAGGATTTGTTTTCAGGGCAGGTGTCATTTACAGGCCTGCAATGATTTGGAATATCCACTGACTATTAGCGCTGGGATTAAAGCTGCTGTTGTGTGAAACGGCCACAAGGTGGCAGCAGTTATCCCTTAGCAAATCTGGTTACTAAGGCAACAGAGCCTCAATGGAAGTCGTGTTCTAGATTGGAATTTAGAATGGAATGTGCCAGGAGAAAGCCCCTCAAGTTTGTCTCACTACTTCTTGTTCGTGTTTTTAATTTAATTTTTTATTTTTTATTACAGCAAGTTTGATTACAACGTTTGGCTTGTTGTAGGTGTGCAAGATGTGGTTCTTTTACACATATACATATATCTGTTGTCCCTGGGACCCTTTTCCCATGTACGTTATGACAGAATGTTGAGTAGTCTTCTCTTGGCATTCCGTAGGTCTTTGGTGATGATATATTTCACCTGTGTTTGTATATGTCTCTAACCCCAATATCGTAATGAATCCAATCCTCACACCTTTCCATTGGTGAACCATAAGTTTGTTTAATGAATCTGTGATTGCCCTTCTCCGTGGAAATATCTGCCCTGGTATCCGTTTTTCGGTAACACCTATAAGTGATATCCTCCGATATGTGTCTGTCACTTTCTGACTTACTACAAGTCACGTGATTACCTGTAGACTCATCTACGGTGCTGCAAATGGCATTGTGCCCTTTTTTTCCTTGGCTAATATTCTGTCTTAGCGAGATCCATTTTCTGCAATGTGATTCCCTGAGGGCTGAGGATTAGCTGACCTGGGCAGCCTGACCCTGCCGGCAAGCCCTCTCCAGGTGTGCCTGTGTTGAAGTCAATAGAAACAGCACTCCAGGCAGCAATAGCCCCTGCAGCTGTGCCTGACGCCATATTCTCTGCCCCGTCAGCAGTCTCGGGGCTGTGCTAGTGGGAGGGTGTGAGGGTCCACGGCTTTGTTGGTGGCCCGGTGTGAGTGGGGCTCTGCTGGACTATCTGCAGGAGTTGTCAGGCTGCCACCTGTAAAGAAGAGGATGTGTCACCCATAACTTCCGCTGGAATTTCTCTCCGGGCTGAGGTGAGGAAGGAAAAAAAGGAGTGGGGGCCACGACAGGAGGGGTATCTCAGGCAGGGAAATGGAAACCTTCCAGAACAGCTCCCGGGGCCAGGACCATCCTGGCTGGCCTGCAGGCACCAAGTTGGCCTGCGTGCTGTCGCTGGTGTGGCTCCACCGCCCTTCCTCTAGGCTTTCAAGCCCTTGTACATATTCAGGTGTTTTACCTGGGAAGGGTGGGGACAATTCAGCAGCAGCTGGCCTGGGGCTCAGCTCACGTTTACTCACAGATGCCTCGGCACGGTCCCCCAGCTTTGCAATGTGGACGCTCCTTGCGTGGGGGGGCCGGGCTGCTGGCTGTATGGGAGATGATTCCCCACCTCTGACCAATTTCAGAATTGTTTACCGCTGGAGCCAGTGCCCTGATAGGGTTTTCCTCTGTATAACTGCTGGGTTCAGGTTTTTTTTTTTCTTTTTTGGTTCAAGTTAGAATTTATTCATCTTTTATGTATTTATTGATATAAGCATGGAAATAATTCATTCATAGAAATACATCTGTGTGAAGGGAAGAACTTTTTTCTGTTTTATTTTTAAATTTTACTTCTAAAAATTTTGAAGTTTAATTATATTTATTTTTCTATACAGCAGGTTATTATTAGTTATCTATTTTATTCATATACATATATACAGGTCAATACCTATCTCCCAACTCATCTGACCACCAACACCCCATGGCTTCCCCGACTTGGTGTCCATACGTTTGTTCTCTACCTGTGTTTCTCTATTTCTGCCCTGCAAACCTGTTCATCTGTACCATATATCTAGGTTCCACATACATGCATTAAGACAGAATATTTGTTTTGCTCTTTCTGACTTACTTCATTCTGTATGACAGTCTGTAGATCCACCGACTTCTCTACAAATAACATAGTTTCCTTCCTTTTCATGGCTGAGTCATATCCCATTTTATATATGTACCACATCTTTATCCATTCGTCTGTCTGTGGGCATTTAGGTTGCTTCCATTACCTGGCTATTGTAAATAGTGCTGCAATGAACATTGTGGTGAATGTGTGTTTTTGATTTATGGTTTTCTCTGGGTATATGCCCAGAAGTGGGATTGCTGGATTCTATGGTAATTCTATTTCTAGTTTCTTTAAGGAAACTCCATACTGTTCTCCATAGTGACTGTATCAATTTACCTTCCCACCAATAGTGGAAGAGGGTTCCTTTTGTCCACACCCTCCCCAGAATTTGTTGTTTGTAGATTTTCTGATGACGCCGATTCTAACAGGTGTGAGGTGATACCTCATTGTCGTTTTGATTTGCATTTATCTAATAATTAGTGGTGTTGAGCAGCTTTTCATGTGCGTCTTGGCCGTCTCTGTGACTTCTTTGAAGAAACGTCTATTTAGATCTTCAGCCCATTTTTGTATTGGGTTGTTTGTTTTATTAATATTAAGCTGCGTGAGCTGTTTATATATATTGGACATTAAACCTTTGTCCATTGATTCGTTTGCGAACGTTTTCGCCCATTCTGAGGGTTGCCTTTTTCCATTCCCGTTTTTTTTTAACCAAAAAAGAAAGAAAGCAAAAGAAGCAGAACACTAATGTGAGTGAAATATGCCTCTTAAAACTGTCGTTTTGAAATAAGGACGTCTTTTGAACTATTTGGTCGATATATGACCCAAGTATTTGTTTTCAGTGCAGGTGTCATTTACAGGCCTGCAATGATTTGGAATATCCACTGACTATTAGCGCTGGGATTAAAGCTGCTGTTGTGTGAAACGGCCACAAGGTGGCAGCAGTTCTCGCTTAGCAAATCTGTTTACTAAGGCAACAGAGCCTCAATGGAAGCCGTGTTCTAGATTGGAATTTAGAATGGAATGTGCCAGGAGAAAGCCCCTCAAGTTTGTCTCACTACTTCTTGTTCGTGTTTTTAATTTAATTTTTTATTATAGCAAGTTTGATTACAACGTTTGGCTTGTTGTAGGTGTGCAAGATATGGTTCTTTTACACATATACATATGTCTGTTCTTTCTGGGACCCTTTTCCCATGTACGTTATGACAGAATGTTGAGTAGTCTTCTCTTGGCATTCCGTAGGTCTTTGGTGATTATATATTTCACCTGTGTTTGTATATGTCTCTTAACCCCAATATCATAATGATCCAATCCTCACACCTTTCCATTGGTGAACCATAAGTTTGTTTAATGAATCTGTGATTGC
Source organism: Mesoplodon densirostris (assembly GCF_025265405.1). Lineage (NCBI taxonomy): Eukaryota > Metazoa > Chordata > Mammalia > Artiodactyla > Ziphiidae > Mesoplodon > Mesoplodon densirostris. Next base: position 50,246,801 of record NC_082670.1, read on the forward strand.
CCTTCTCCGTGGAAATATCTGCCCTGGCATCCATTTTTAGGTAACACCTATAAGTGATATCCTACGATATGTGTCTTTCACTTTCTGACTTACTACAAGTCACGTGATTACCTGTAGACTCATCTACGGTGCTGCAAATGGCATTGTGCCCTTTCTTTCCTTGGCTAATATTCTGTCTTAGCGAGGTCCATTTTCTGCAATGTGATTCCCTGAGGGCTGAGGATTAGCTGACCTGGGCAGCCTGACCCTGCCGGCAAGCCCTCCCCAGGTGTGCCTGGGTTGAGGTCAATAGAAACAGCACTCCAGGCAGCAATAGCCCCTGCAGCTGTGCCTGACTCCATATTCTCTGCCCCGTCAGCAGAATCGGGGCTGTGCTGGTGGGAGGGTGTGAGGGTCCACGGCTTTGTTGGTGGCCCGGTGTGAGTGGGGCTCTGCTGGACTTTCTGCAGGAGTTGCCAGGCTGCCACCTGTAAAGAAGAGGATGTGTCACCCATAACTTCCGCTGGAATTTCTCTCCGGGCGGAGGTGAGGAAGGAACACAAGGAGTGGTGGCCGGGACAGGAGGGGTATCTCAGCCAGGGAAATGGAAAGCTGCCAGAAGAGCGCCCGGGGCCAGGACCATCCTGGCTGGCCTGCAGGCACCAAGTTGGCCTGCGTGCTGTCACTGGTGTGGCTCCACGGCCCTTCCTCTAGGCTTTCAAGCCCTTGTACATATTCAGGTGTTTTACCTGGGAAGGGTGGGAACAGTTCAGCAGCAGCTGGCCTGGGGCTCAGCTCACGTTTACTCACAGAGGCCTCGGCACGGTCCCCCAGCTTTGCAATGAGGACGCTCCTTGCGTGGGCGGGGCAGGGCTGCTGGCTGTATGGGAGATGATTCCCCACCTCTGACCAATTTCAGAATTGTTTACCGCTGGAGCAAGTGCCCTGATAGGGTTTTCCTCTGTATAACTGCTGGGTTCAGGTTTTTTTTTCTTTTTTGGTTCAAGTTAGAATTTATTCATCTTTTATGTATTTATTGATATAAGCATGGAAATAATTCATTCATAGAAATACATCTGTGTGAAGGGAAGAACTTTTTTGCGTTTTATTTTTAAATTTTATTTCTAAAATTTTGAAGTTTAATTATATTTATTTTTCTATACAGCAGTTTATTATTAGTTATCTCTTTTATTCATATACATATATACAGGTCAATACCTATCTCCCAACTCATCTGACCACCAACACCCCATGGCTTCCCCGACTTGGTGTCCATACGTTTGTTCTCTACCTCTGTTTCTCTATTTCTGCCCTGCAAACCTGTTCATCTGTACCATATATCTAGGTTCCACATACATGCATTAAGACAGAATATTTGTTTTGCTCATTGTGAGTTACTTCATTCTGTATGACAGTCTCTAGATCCACCGACTTCTCTACAAATAACATAGTTTCCTTCTTTTTCATGGCTGAGTCATATCCCATTTTATATATGTACCACATCTTTATCCATTCGTCTGTCTGTGGGCATTTAGGTTGCTTCCATTACCTGGCTATTGTAAATAGTGCTGCAATGAACATTGTGGTGAATGTGTGTTTTTGATTTATGGTTTTCTCTGGGTATATGCTCAGAAGTGGGATTGCTGGATCCTATGGTAATTCTATTTCTAGTTTCTTTAAGGAAACTCCATACTGTTCTCCATAGTGACTGTATCAATTTACCTTCCCACCAATAGTGGAAGAGGGTTCCTTTTGTCCACACCCTCCCCAGAATTTGTTGTTTGTAGATTTTCTGATGACGCCGATTCTAACAGGTGTGAGGTGATACCTCATTGTCGTTTTGATTTGCATTTCTCTAATTATTAGTGGTGTTGAGCTGCTTTTCATGTGCGTCTTGGCCGTCTCTGTGACTTCTTTGAAGAAACGTCTATTTAGATCTTCAGCCCATTTTTGTATTGGGTTGTTTGTTTTATTAGTATTAAGCTGCGTGAGCTGTTTATATATATTGGACATTAAACCTTTGTCCATTGATTCGTTTGCGAACGTTTTCGCCCATTCTGAGGGTTGCCTTTTTCCATTCCCGTTTTTTTTTTAACCAAAAAAGAAAGAAAGCAAAAGAAGCAGAACACTAATGTGCGTGAAATATGCCTCTTAAAACTGTCGTTTTGAAATAAGGACGTCTTTTGAACTATTTGGTCGATATATGACCCAAGTATTTGTTTTCAGTGCAGGTGTCATTTACAGGCCTGCAATGATTTGGAATATCCACTGACTATTAGCGCTGGGATTAAAGCTGCTGTTGTGTGAAACGGCCACAAGGTGGCAGCATTCTCCCTTAGCAAATCTGTTTATTAAGGCAACAGAGCCTCAATGGAAGCCGTGTTCTAGATTGGAATTTAGAATGGAATGTGCCAGGAGAAAGCCCCTCAAGTTTGTCTCACTACTTCTTGTTCGTGTTTTTAATTTAATTTTTTATTTTTTATTACAGCAAGTTTGATTACAACGTTTGGCTTGTTGTAGGTGTGCAAGATGTGGTTCTTTTACACATATACATATGTCTGTTCTTCCTGGGACCCTTTTCCCATGTACGTTATGACAGAATGTTGAGTAGTCTTCTCTTGGTATTCTGTAGGTCTTTGGTGATTATATATTTCACCTGTGTTTGTATATGTCTCTTAACCCCAATATCATAATGATCCAATCCTCACACCTTTCCATTGGTGAACCATAAGTGTGTTTAATGAATCTGTGATTGGCCTTCTCCGTGGAAATATCTGCCCTGGTATCCGTTTTTAGGTAACACCTATAAGTGATATCCTACGATATGTGTCTTTCACTTTCTGACTTACTACAAGTCACGTGATTACCTGTAGACTCATCTACGGTGCTTCAAATGGCATTGTGCCCTTTTTTTCCTTGGCTAATATTCTGTCTTAGCGAGGTCCATTTTCTGCAATGTGATTCCCTGAGGGCTGAGGATTAGCTGACCTGGGCAGCCTGACCCTGCCGGCAAGCCCTCCCCAGGTGTGCCTGGGTTGAGGTCAATAGAAACAGCACTCCAGGCAGCAATAGCCCCTGCAGCTGTGCCTGACTCCATATTCTCTGCCCCGTCAGCAGTCTCGGGGCTGTGCTGGTGGGAGGGTGTGAGGGTCCACGGCTTTGTTGGTGGCCCGGTGTGAGTGGGGCTCTGCTGGACTTTCTGCAGGAGTTGCCAGGCTGCCACCTGTAAAGAAGAGGATGTGTCACCCATAACTTCCGCTGGAATTTCTCTCCGGGCTGAGGTGAGGAAGGAAAACAAGGAGTGGGGGCCAGGACAGGAGGGGTATCTCAGGCAGGGAAATGGAAACCTTCCAGAAGAGCTCCCGGGGCCAGGACCATCCTGGCTGGCCTGCAGGCACCAAGTTGGCCTGCGTGCTGTCGCTGGTGTGGCTCCACGGCCCTTCCTCTAGGCTTTCAAGCCCTTGTACATATTCAGGTGTTTTACCTGGGAAGGTTGGGAACAGTTCAGCAGCAGCTGGCCTGGGGCTCAGCTCACGTTTACTCACAGATGCCTCGGCACGGTCCCCCATCTTTGCAATGTGGACGCTCCTTGCGTGGGGGGGCCGGGCTGCTGGCTGTATGGGAGATGATTCCCCACCTCTGACCAATTTCAGAATTGTTTACCGCTGGAGCAAGTGCCCTGATAGGGTTTTCCTCTGTATAACTGCTGGGTTCAGGATTTTTTTTTTCTTTTTTGGTTCAAGTTAGAATTTATTCATCTTTTATGTATTTATTGATATAAGCATGGAAATAATTCATTCATAGAAATACATTTGTGTGAAGGGAAGAACTTTTTTCTGTTTTATTTTAAATTTTACTTCTAAAAATTTTGAAGTTTAATTATATTTATTTTTCTATACAGCAGGTTATTATTAGTTATCTATTTTATTCATATACATATATACAGATCAATACCTATCTCCCAACTCATCTGACCACCAACACCCCATGGCTTCCCCGACTTGGTGTCTATACGTTTGTTCTCTACCTCTGTTTCTCTATTTCGGCCCTGCATACCTGTTCATCTGTACCATATATCTAGGTTCCACATACATGCATTAAGACAGAATATTTGTTTTGCTCATTCTGACTTACTTCATTCTGTATGACAGTCTCTAGATCCACCGACTTCTCTACAAATAACATAGTTTCCTTCCTTTTCATGGCTGAGTCATATCCCATTTTATATATGTACCACATCTTTATCCATTGTTCTGTCTGTGGGCATTTAGGTTGCTTCCATTACCTGGCTATTGTTAATAGTGCTGCAATGAACATTGTGGTGAATGTGTGTTTTTGATTTATGGTTTTCTCTGGGTATATGCCCAGAAGTGGGATTGCTGGATCCTATGGTAATTCTATTTCTAGTTTCTTTAAGGAAACTCCATACTGTTCTCCATAGTGACTGTATCAATTTACCTTCCCACCAATAGTGGAAGAGGCTTCCTTTTGTCCACACCCTCCCCAGAATTTGTTGTTTGTAGATTTTCTGATGACGCCAATTCTAACAGGTGTGAGGTGATACCTCATTGTCATTGTGATTTGCATTTCTCTAATAATTAGTGGTGTTGAGCAGCTTTTCATGGGCGTCTTGGCCGTCTCTGTGACTTCTTTGAAGAAACGTCTATTTAGATCTTCTGCCCATTTTTGTATTGGGTTGTTTGTTTTATTAATATTAAGCTGCCTGAGCTGTTTATATATATTGGAGATTAAACCTTTGTCCATTGATTCGTTTGCGAATGTTTTCGCCCATTCTGAGGGTTGCCTTTTTCCATTCCCGTTTTTTTTTAACCAAAAAAGAAAGAAAGCAAAAGAAGCAGAACACTAATGTGCGTGAAATATGCCTCTTGAAACTGTCGTTTTGAAATAAGGACGTCTTTTGAACTTTTTGGTCGATATATGACCCAAGGATTTGTTTTCAGTGCAGGTATCATTTACAGGCCTGCAATGATTTGGAATATCCACTGACTATTAGCACTGGGATTAAAGCTGCTGTTGTGTGAAACGGCCACAAGGTGGCTGCAGTTCTCCCTTAGCAAATCTGGTTACTAGGGCAACAGAGCCTAAATGGAAGCCGTGTTCTAGATTGGAATTTAGAATGGAATGTGCCAGGAGAAAGTACCTCAAGTTTGTCTCACTACTTCTTGTTCGTGTTTTCAATTTAATTTTTAATTTTTTATTACAGCAAGTTTGATTACAACGTTTGGCATGTTGTAGGTGTGCAAGATGTGGTTCTTTTAAACATATACATATGTCTGTTCTTCCTGGGACCGTTTTCCCATGTACGTTATGACAAAATGTTGAGTAGTCTTCTCTTGGCATTCCATAAGTCTTTGGTGATTATATATTTCACCTGTGTTTGTATATGTCTCTTAACCCCAATATCATAATGATCCCATCCTCACACCTTTCCACTGGTGAACCATAAGTTTGTTTAATGAATCTGTGATTGCCCTTCTCCGTGGAAATATCTGCCCTTGTATCCGTTTTTAGGTAACACCTATAAGTGATATCCTACGATATGTGTCTTTCACTTTCTGACTTACTACAAGTCACGTGATTACCTGTAGACTCATCTACGGTGCTTCAAATGGCATTGTGTCCTTTTTTTCCTTGGCTAATATTCTGTCTTAGCGAGGTCCATTTTCTGCAATGTGATTCCCTGAGGGCTGAGGATTAGCTGACCTGGGCAGCCTGACCCTGCCGGCAAGCCCTCCCCAGGTGTGCCTGGGTTGAGGTCAATAGAAACAGCACTCCAGGCAGCAATAGCCCTTGCAGCTGTGCCTGACTCCATATTCTCTGCCCCGTCAGCAGTCTCGGGGCTGTGCTGGTGGGAGGGTGTGAGGGTCCACGGCTTTGTTGGTGGCCCGGTGTGAGTGGGGCTCTGCTGGACTTTCTGCAGGAGTTGCCAGGCTGCCACCTGTAAAGAAGAGGATGTGTCACCCATAACTTCCGCTGGAATTTCTCTCCGGGCTGAGGTGAGGAAGGAAAACAAGGATTGGGGACCAGGACAGGAGGGGTATCTCAGCCAGGGAAATGGAAACCTTCCAGAAGAGCTCCCGTGGCCAGGACCATCCTGGCTGGCCTGCAAGCACCAAGTTGGCCTGCGTGCTGTCGCTGGTGTGGCTCCACGGCCCTTCCTCTAGGCTTTCAAGCCCTTGTACATATTCAGGTGTTTACCTGGGAAGGGTGGGAACAGTTCAGCAGCAGCTGGCCTGGGGCTCAGCTCACGTTTACTCACAGAGGCCTCGGCACGGTCCCCCAGCTTTGCAATGTGGATGCTCCTTGCGTGGGGGTGCCGGGCTGCTGGCTGTATGGGAGATGATTCCCCACCTCTGACCAATTTCAGAATTGTTTACCGCTGGAGCAAGTGCCCTGATAGGGTTTTCCTCTGTATAACTGCTGGGTTCAGGATTTTTTTTTTCTTTTTTGGTTCAAGTTAGAATTTATTCATCTTTTATGTATTTATTGATATAAGCATGGAAATAATTCATTCATAGAAATACATTTGTGTGAAGGGAAGAACTTTTTTCTGTTTTATTTTAAATTTTACTTCTAAAAATTTTGAAGTTTAATTATATTTATTTTTCTATACAGCAGGTTATTATTAGTTATCTATTTTATTCATATACATATATACAGGTCAATACCTATCTCCCAACTCATCTGACCACCAACACCCCATGGCTTCCCCCACTTGGTGTCCTTACGTTTGTTCTCTACCTCTGTTTCTCTATTTCTGCCCTGCAAACCTGTTCATCTGTACCATATATCTAGGTTCCACATACATGCATTAATACAGAATATTTGTTTTGCTCTTTCTGACTTACTTCATTCTGTATGACAGTCTCTAGATCCACTGACTTCTCTACAAATAACCCAGTTTCATTCCTTTTCATGGCTGAGTCATATTCCATTTTATATATGTACCACATCTTTATCCATTCTTCTGTCTGTGGGCATTTAGGTTGCTTCCATTACCTGGCTATTGTAAATAGTGCTGCAATGAACATTGTGGTGAATGTGTGTTTTTGATTTATGGTTTTCTCTGGGTATATGCCCAGAAGTGGGATTGCTGGATCCTATGGTAATTCTATTTCTAGTTTCTTTAAGGAAACTCCATACTGTTCTCCATAGTGACTGTATCAATTTACCTTCCCACCAATAGTGGAAGAGGCTTCCTTTTGTCCACACCCTCCCCAGAATTTGTTGTTTGTAGATTTTCTGATGACGCCGATTCTAACAGGTGTGAGGTGATACCTCATTGTCGTTTTGATTTGCATTTCTCTAATAATTAGTGGTGTTGAGCAGCTTTTCATGTGCGTCTTGGCCGTCTCTGTGACTTCTTTGAAGAAACGTCTATTTAGATCTTCTGCCCATTTTTGTATTGGGTTGTTTGTTTAATTAATATTAAGCTGCGTGAGCTGTTTATATATATTGGAGATTAAACACTTGTCCATTGATTCGTTTGCGAACGTTTTCGCCCATTCTGAGGGTTGCCTTTTTACATTCCCGTTTTTCTTTAACCAAAAAAGAAAGAAAGCAAAAGAAGCAGAACACTAATGTGCGTGAAATATGCCTCTTGAAACTGTCGTTTTGAAATATGGACGTCTTTTGAACTTTTTGGTCGATATATGACCCCAGGATTTGTTTTCAGGGCAGGTGTCTTTTACAGGCCTCAATGATTTGGAATATCCACTGACCATTAGCGCTGGGATTAAAGCTGCTGTTGTGTGAAACGGCCACAAGGTGGCAGCAGTTCTCCCTTAGCAAATCTGGTTACTAGGGCAACAGAGCCTCAATGGAAGCCGTGTTCTAGATTGGAATTTAGAATGGAATGTGCCAGGAAAAAGCCCCTCAAGTTTGTCTCACTACTTCTTGTTCGTGTTTTCAATTTAATTTTTAATTTTTTATTACAGCAAGTTTGATTACAACGTTTGGCTTGTTGTAGGTGTGCAAGATTTGGTTCTTTTAAACATATACATATGTATGTTCTTCCTGGGACCCTTTTCCCATGTACGTTATGACAGAATGTTGAGTAGTCTTCTCTTGGCATTCCGTAGGTCTTTGGTGATTATATATTTCACCTGTGTTTGTATATGTCTCTTAACCCCAATATCATAATGATCCAATCCTCACACCTTTCCATTGGTGAACCATAAGTTTGTTTAATGAATCTGTGATTGCCCTTCTCCATGGAAATATCTGCCCTGGTATCCGTTTTTAGGTAACACCTATAAGTGATATCCTACGATATGTGTCTTTCACTTTCTGACTTACTACAAGTCACGTGATTACCTGTAGACTCATCTACGGTGCTGCAAATGGCATTGTGCCCTTTTTTTCCTTGGCTAATATTCTGTCTTAGCGAGGTCCATTTTCTGCAATGTGATTCCCTGAGGGCTGAGGATTAGCTGACCTGGGCAGCCTGACCCTGCCGGCAAGCCCTCCCCAGGTGTGCCTGGGTTGAGGTCAATAGAAACAGCACTCCAGGCAGCAATAGCCCCTGCAGCTGTGCCTGACTCCATATTCTCTGCCCCGTCAGCAGTCTCGGGGCTGTGCTGGTGGGAGGGTGTGAGGGTCCACGGCTTTGTTGGTGGCCCGGTGTGAGTGGGGCTCTGCTGGACTTTCTGCAGGAGTTGCCAGGCTGCCACCTGTAAAGAAGAGGATGTGTCACCCATAACCTCTGCTGGAATTTCTCTCCGGGCTGAGGTGAGGAAGGAAAAAAAGGAGTGGGGGCCGGGACAGGAGGGGTATCTCAGGCAGGGAAATGGAAAGCTTCCAGAAGAGCGCCCGGGGCCAGGACCATCCTGGCTGGCCTGCAGGCACCAAGTTGGCTTCCGTGCTGTCACTGGTGTGGCTCTACGGCCTTTCCTCTAGGCTTTCAAGCCCTTGTACATATTCAGGTGTTTTACCTGGGAAGGGTGGGAACAGTTCAGCAGCAGCTGGCCTGGGGCTCAGCTCACGTTTACTCACAGAGGCCTCGGCACTGTCCCCCAGCTTTGCAATGTGGACGCTCCTTGCGTGGGGGGGCCGGGCTGCTGGCTGTATGGGAGCTGATTCCCCACCTCTGACCAATTTCAGAATTGTTTACCGCTGGAGCAAGTGCCCTGATAGGGTTTTCCTCTGTATAACTGCTCTGTTCAGGTTTTTTTTTTTTTCTTTTTTGGTTCAAGTTAGAATTTATTCATCTTTTATGTATTTATTGATATAAGCATGGAAATAATTCATTCATATAAATACATCTGTGTGAAGGGAAGATCATTTTTCTGTTTTATTTTTAAATTTCATTTCTAAAAATTTTGAAGTTTAATTATATTTATTTTTCTATACAGCAGGTTATTATTAGTTATCTATTTTATTCATATACATATATACAAGTCAATACCTATCTCCCAACTCATCTGACCACCAACACCCCATGGCTTCCCCGACTTGGTGTATATACGTTTGTTCTCTACCTCTGTTTCTCTATTTTTGCCTTGCAAACCTGTTCATCTGTACCATATATCTAGGTTCCACATACATGCATTAAGACAGAATATTTGTTTTGCTCATTCTGACTTACTTCATTCTGTATGACAGTCTCTAGATCCACCGACTTCTCTACAAATAACATAGTTTCCTTCCTTTTCATGGCTGAGTCATATCCCATTTTATATATGTACCACATCTTTATCCATTCTTCTGTCTGTGGGCATTTAGGTTGCTTCCATTACCTGGCTATTGTAAATAGTGTTGCAATGAACATTGTGGTGAATGTGTGTTTTTGATTTATGGTTTTCTCTGGGTATATGCCCAGAAGTGGGATTGCTGGATCCTATGGTAATTCTATCTCTAGTTTCTTTAAGGAAACTCCATACTGTTCTCCATAGTGACTGTATCAATTTACCTTCCCACCAATAGTGGAAGAGGCTTCCTTTTGTCCACACCCTCCCCAGAATTTGTTGTTTGTAGATTTTCTGATGACGCCGATTCTAACAGGTGTGAGGTGATACCTCATTGTCGTTTTGATTTGCATTTCTCTAATAATTAGTGGTGTTGAGCAGCTTTTCATGTGCGTCTTGGTCGTCCCTGTGACTTCTTTGAAGAGACGTCTATTTAGATCTTCAGCCCATTTTTGTATTGGGTTGTTTGTTTTATTAATATTAAGCTGCGTGAGCTGTTTATATATATTGGAGATTAAACCTTTGTCCATTGTTTCGTTTGCGAATGTTTTCGCCCATTCTGAGGGTTGCCTTTTTCCATTCCCGTTTTTTTTTAACCAAAAAAGAAAGAAAGCAAAAGCAGCAGAACACTAATGTGCGTGAAATATGCCTCTTGAAACTGTCGTTTTGAAATATGGACGTCTTTTGAACTTTTTGGTCGATATATGACCCCAGGATTTGTTTTCAGGGCAGGTGTCATTTACAGGCCTCAATGATTTGGAATATCCACTGACCATTAGCACTGGGATTAAAGCTGCTGTTGTGTGAAACGGCCACAAGGTGGCAGCAGTTCTCCCTTAGCAAATCTGGTTACTAGGGCAACAGAGCCTCAATGAAAGCCCTGTTCTAGATTGGAATTTAGAATGGAATGTGCCAGGAGAAAGTCCCTCAAGTTTGTCTCACAACTTCTTGTTCGTGTTTTCAATTTAATTTTTAATTTTTTATTACAGCAAGTTTGATTACAATGTTTGGCTTGTTGTAGGTGTGCAAGATGTGGTTCTTTTAAACATATACATATGTCTGTTCTTCCTGGGACCCTTTTCCCATGTTCGTTATGACAGAATGTTGAGTAGTCTTCTCTTGGAATTCCGTAGGTCTTTGGTGATTATATATTTCACCTGTGTTTGTATATGTCTCTTAACCCCAATATCATAATGATCCAATCCTCACACCTTTCCATTGGTGAACCATAAGTTTGTTTAATGAATCTGTGATTGGCCTTCTCCGTGGAAATATCTGCCCTTGTATCCGTTTTTAGGTAACACCTATAAGTGATATCCTACGATATGTGTCTTTCACTTTCTGACTTACCACAAGTCACGTGATTACCTGTAGACTCATCTACGGTGCTTCAAATGGCATTGTGTCCTTTTTTTCCTTGGCTAATATTCTGTCTTAGCGAGGTCCATTTTCTGCAATGTGATTCCCTGAGGGCTGAGGATTAGCTGACCTGGGCAGCCTGACCCTGCCGGCAAGACCTCCCCAGGTGTGCCTGGGTTGAGGTCAATAGAAACAGCACTCCAGGCGGCAATAGCCCCTGCAGCTGTGCCTGACTCCATATTCTCTGCCCCGTCAGCAGTCTCGGGGCTGTGCTGGTGGGAGGGTGTGAGGGTCCACGGCTTTGTTGGTGGCCCGGTGTGAGTGGGGCTCTGCTGGACTTTCTGCAGGAGTTGCCAGGCTGCCACCTGTAAAGAAGAGGATGTGTCACCCATAACTTCCGCTGGAATTTCTCTCCGGGCTGAGGTGAGGAAGGAAAACAATGAGTGGGGGCCAGGACAGGAGGGGTATCTCAGGCAGGGAAATGGAAACCTTCCAGAAGAGCTCCCGGGGCCAGGACCATCCTGGCTGGCCTGCAGGCACCAAGTTGGCCTCCGTGCTGTCGCTGGTGTGGCTCCACGGCCCTTCCTCTAGGCTTTCAAGCCCTTGTACATATTCAGGTGTTTTACCTGGGAAGGTTGGGAACAGTTCAGCAGCAGCTGGCCTGGGGCTCAGCTCACGTTTACTCACAGAGGCCTCGGCATGGTCCCCCAGCTTTGCAATGTGGACGCTCCTTGCGTGGGGGGGCCGGGCTGCTGGCTGTATGGGAGATGATTCCCCACCTCTGACCAATTTCAGAATTGTTTACCGCTGGAGCAAGTGCCCTGATAGGGTTTTCCTCTGTATAACTGCTGGGTTCAGGATTTTTTTTTCTTTTTTGGTTCAAGTTATAATTTATTCATCTTTTATGTATTTATTGATATAATCATGGAAATAATTCATTCATAGAAATACATCTGTGTGAAGGGAAGAACTTTTTTCTGTTTTATTTTAAATTTTACTTCTAAAAATTTTGAAGTTTAATTATATTTATTTTTCTATACAGCAGGTTATTATTAGTTATCTATTTTATTCATATACATATATACAGGTCAATACCTATCTCTCAACTCATCTGACCACCAACACCCCACGGCTTCCCCCACTTGGTGTCCTTACGTTTGTTCTCTACCTCTGTTTCTCTATTTCTGCCCTGCAAACCTGTTCATCTGTACCATATATCTAGGTTCCACATACATGCATTAAGACAGAATATTTGTTTTGCTCTTTCTGACTTACTTCATTCTGTATGACAGTCTCTAGATCCACCGACTTCTCTACAAATAACCCAGTTTCATTCCTTATCATGGCTGAGTCATATTCCATTTTATATATGTACCACATCTTTATCCATTCTTCTGTCTGTGGGCATTTAGGTTGCTTCCATTACCTGGCTATTGTTAATAGTGCTGCAATGAACATTGTGGTGAATGTGTGTTTTTGATTTATGGTTTTCTCTGGGTATATGCCCAGAAGTGGGATTGCTGGATCCTATGGTAATTCTATTTCTAGTTTCTTTAAGGAAACTCCATACTGTTCTCCATAGTGACTGTATCAATTTACCTTCCCACCAATAGTGGAAGAGGGTTCCTTTTGTCCACACCCTCCCCAGAATTTGTTGTTTGTAGATTTTCTGATGATGCCGATTCTAACAGCTGTGAGGTGATACCTCATGGTCATTGTGATTTGCATTTCTCTAATAATTAGTGGTGTTGAGCAGCTTTTCATGGGCGTCTTGGCCGTCTCTGTGACTTCTTTGAAGAAACGTCTATTTAGATCTTCTGCCCATTTTTGTATTGGGTTGTTTGTTTTATTAATATTAAGCTGCGTGAGCTGTTTATATATATTGGAGATTAAACCTTTGTCCATTGATTCGTTTGCGAAAGTTTTCGCCCATTCTGAGGGTTGCCTTTTTCCATTCCCGTTTTTTTTTTTAACCAAAAAAGAAAGAAAGCAAAAGAAGCAGAACACTAATGTGCGTGAAATATGCCTCTTGAAACTGTCGTTTTGAAATAAGGACGTCTTTTGAACTTTTTGGTCGATATATGACCCAAGGATTTGTTTTCAGTGCAGGTGTCATTTACAGGCCTGCAATGATTTGGAATATCCGCTGACTATTAGCACTGGGATTAAAGCTGCTGTTGTGTGAAACGGCCACAAGGTGGCTGCAGTTCTCCCTTAGCAAATCTGGTTACTAGGGCAACAGAGCCTCAAAGGATGCCGTGTTCTAGATTGGAATTTAGAATGGAATGTGCCAGGAGAAAGTACCTCAAGTTTGTCTCACAACTTCTTGTTCGTGTTTTCAATTTAATTTTTAATTTTTTATTACAGCAAGTTTGATTACAACGTTTGGCTTGTTGTAGGTGTGCAAGATGTGGTTCTTTTAAACATATACATAGGTCTGTTCTTCCTGGGACCCTTTTCACATGTACGTTTTGAAAGAATGTTGAGTAGTCTTCTCTTGGCATTCCGTAAGTCTTTGGTGATTATATATTTCACCTGTGTTTGTATATGTCTCTTAACCCCAATATCATAATGATCCAATCCTCACACCTTTCAATTGGTGAACCATAAGTTTGTTTAATGAATCTGTGATTGCCCTTCTCCGTGGAAATATCTGCCCTTATATCCGTTTTTAGGTAACACCTATAAGTGATATCCTACAATATGTGTCTTTCACTTTCTGACATACTACAAGTCACGTGATTACCTGTAGACTCATTTACGGTGCTGCAAATGGCATTGTGTCCTTTTTTTCCTTGGCTAATATTCTGTCTTATCGAGGTCCATTTTCTGCAATGTGATTCCCTGAGGGCTGAGGATTAGCTGACCTGGGCAGCCTGACCCTGCCGGCAAGCCCTCCCCAGGTGTGCCTGGGTTGAGGTCAATAGAAACAGCACTCCAGGCAGCAATAGCCCTTGCAGCTGTGCCTGACTCCATATTCTCTGCCCCGTCAGCAGTCTCGGGGCTGTGCTGGTGGGAGGGTGTGAGGGTCCACGGCTTTGTTGGTGGCCCGGTGTGAGTGGGGCTCTGCTGGACTTTCTGCAGGAGTTGCCAGGCTGCCACCTGTAAAGAAGAGGATGTGTCACCCATAACTTCCGCTGGAATTTCTCTCCGGGCTGAGGTGAGGAAGGAAAACAAGGAGTGGGGGCCAGGACAGGAGGGGTATCTCAGCCAGGGAAATGGAAACCTTCCAGAAGAGCTCCCGTGGCCAGGACCATCCTGGCTGGCCTGCAGGCACCAAGTTGGCCTCCGTGCTGTCGCTGGTGTGGCTCCACGGCCCTTCCTCTAGGCTTTCAAGCCCTTGTACATATTCAGGTGTTTTACCTGGGAAGGGTGGGAACAGTTCAGCAGCATCTGGCCTGGGGCTCAGCTCACGTTTACTCACAGAGGCCTCGGCACGGTCCCCCAGCTTTGCAATGTGGATGCTCCTTGCGTGGGGGGGGCGGGCTGCTGGCTGTATGGGAGATGATTCCCCACCTCTGACCAATTTCAGAATTGTTTACCGCTGGAGCAAGTGCCCTGATAGGGTTTTCCTCTGTATAACTGCTGGGTGCAGGATTTTTTTTTTCTTTTTTGGTTCAAGTTAGAATTTATTCATCTTTTATGTATTTATTGATATAAGCATGGAAATAATTCATTCATAGAAATACATTTGTGTGAAGGGAAGAACTTTTTTCTGTTTTATTTTAAATTTTACTTCTAAAAATTTTGAAGTTTAATTATATTTATTTTTCTATACAGCAGGTTATTATTAGTTATCTATTTTATTCATATACATATATACAGGTCAATACCTATCTCCCAACTCATCTGACCACCAACACCCCATGGCTTCCCCCACTTGGTGTCCTAACGTGTGTTCTCTACCTCTGTTTCTCTATTTCTGCCCTGCAAACCTGTTCATCTGTACCATATATCTAGGTTCCACATACATGCATTAATACAGAATATTTGTTTTGCTCTTTCTGACTTACTTCATTCTGTATGACAGTCTCTAGATCCACCGACTTCTCTACAAATAATCCAGTTTCATTCCTTTTCATGGCTGAGTCATATTCCATTTTATATATGTACCACATCTTTATCCATTCTTCTGTCTGTGGGCATTTAGGTTGCTTCCATTACCTGGCTATTGTAAATAGTGCTGCAATGAACATTGTGGTGAATGTGTGTTTTTGATTTATGGTTTTCTCTGGGTATATGCCCAGAAGTGGGATTGCTGGATCCTATGGTAATTCCATTTCTAGTTTCTTTAAGGAAACTCCATACTGTTCTCCATAGTGACTGTATCAATTTACCTTCCCACCAATAGTGGAAGAGGGTTCCTTTTGTCCACACCCTCCCCAGAATTTGTTGTTTGGAGAATTTCTGATGATGCCGATTCTAACAGGTGTGAGGTGATACCTCATTGTCATTGTGATTTGCATTTCTCTAATAATTAGTGGTGTTGAGCAGCTTTTCATGTGCGTCTTGGCCGACTCTGTGACTTCTTTGAAGAAACGTCTATTTAGATCTTCTGCCCATTTTTGTATTGGGTTGTTTGTTTTATTAACATTAAGCTGCGTGAGCTCTTTATATATATTGGAGATTAAACCTTTGTCCATTGATTCATTTGCGAACGTTTTCGCCCATTCTGAGGGTTGCCTTTTTTCATTTCCTTTTTTTTTTAACCAAAAAAGAAAGAAAGCAAAAGCAGCAGAACACTAAGGTGCGTGAAATATGCCTCTTGAAACTGTCGTTTTGAAATATGGACGTCTTTTGATCTTTTTGGTCGATATATGACCCCAGGATTTGTTTTCAGGGCAGGTGTCATTTACAGGCCTGCAATGATTTGGAATATCCACTGACCATTAGCGCTGGGATTAAAGCTGCTGTTGTGTGAAACGGCCACAAGGTGGCAGCAGTTCTCCCTTCGAAAATCTAGTTACTAAGGCAACAGAGCCTCAATAGAAGTCGTGTTCTAGATTGGAATTTAGAATGGAATGTGCCAGGAAAAAGCCCCTCAAGTTTGTCTCACTACTTCTTGTTCGTGTTTTTAATTTAATTTTTTATTTTTTATTACAGCAAGTTTGATTACAACGTTTGGCTTGTTGTAGGTGTGCAAGATGTGGTTCTTTTACACATACACATATGTCTGTTCTTCCTGGGACCCTTTTCCCATGTACGTTATGACAGAATGTTGCGTAGTCTTCTCTTGGCATTCCGTAGGTCTTTGGTGATTATATATTTCACCTGTGTTTGTATATGTCTCTTAAACCCAATATCGTAATGAATCCAATCCTCACACCTTTCCATTGGTGAACCATAAGTTTGTTTAATGAATCTGTGATTGCCCTTCTCCGTGGAAATATCTGCCCTGGTATCCGTTTTTAGGTAACACCTATAAGTGATATCCTCCGATATGTGTCTGTCACTTTCTGACTTACTACAAGTCACGTGATTACCTGTAGACTCATCTACGGTGCTGCAAATGGCATTGTGCCCTTTTTTTCCTTGGCTAATATTTTGTCTTAGCGAGGTCCATTTTCTGCAATGTGATTCCCTGAGGGCTGAGGATTAGCTGACCTGGGCAGCCTGACCCTGCCGGCAAGCCCTCCCCAGGTGTGCCTGGGTTGAGGTCAATAGAAACAGCACTCCAGGCAGCAATAGCCCCTGCAGCTGTGCCTGACGCCATATTCTCTGCCCCGTCAGCAGTCTCGGGGCTGTGCTGGTGGGAGGGTGTGAGGGTCCACGGCTTTGTTGGTGGCCCGGTGTGAGTGGGGCTCTGCTGGACTTTCTGCAGGAGTTGCCAGGCTGCCACCTGTAAAGAAGAGGATGTGTCACCCATAACCTCCGCTGGAATTTCTCTCCGGGCTTAGGTGAGGAAGGAAAAAAAGTAGTGGGGGCCGGGACAGGAGGGGTATCTCAGGCAGGGAAATGGAAAGCTTCCAGAAGAGCTCCCGGGGCCAGGACCATCCTGGCTGGCCTGCAGGCACCAAGTTGGCCTGCGTGCTGTCACTGGTGTGGCTCCACGGCCTTTCCTCTAGGCTTTCAAGCCCTTGTACATATTCAGGTGTTTTACCTAGGAAGGGTGGGAACAGTTCAGCAGCAGCTGGCCTGGGGCTCAGCTCACGTTTACTCACAGAGGCCTCGGCATGGTCCCCCAGCTTTGCAATGAGGACACTCCTTGCGTGGGGGGGCCGGGCTGCTGGCTGTATGGGAGATGATTCCCCACCTCTGACCAATTTCAGAATTGTTTACCGCTGGAGCAAGTGCCCTGATAGGGTTTTCCTCTGTATAACTGCTGGGTTCAGGTTTTTTTTTTTTCTTTTTTGGTTCAAGTTAGAATTTATTCATCTTTTATGTATTTATTGATATAAGCATGGAAATAATTCATTCATATAAATACATCTGTGTGAAGGGAAGAACTTTTTTCTGTTTTATTTTTAAATTTTATTTCTAAAAATTTTGAAGTTTAATTATATTTATTTTTCTATACAGCAGGTTATTATTAGTTATCTATTTCATTTATATACATATATACAGGTCAATACCTATCTCCCAACTCATCTGACCACCAACACCCCATGGCTTCCCCGACTTGGTGTCTATACGTTTGTTCTCTACCTCTGTTTCTCTATTTCTGCCCTGCAAACCTGTTCATCTGTACCATATATCTAGGTTCCACATACATGCATTAAGACAGAATATTTGTTTTGCTCATTCTGACTTACTTCATTCTGTATGACAGTCTCTAGATCCACCGACTTCTCTACAAATAACATAGTTTCCTTCCTTTTCATGGCTGAGTCATATCCCATTTTATATATGTACCACATCTTTATCCATTCTTCTGTCTGTGGGCATTTAGGTTGCTTCCATTACCTGGCTATTGTTAATAGTGCTGCAATGAACATTGTGGTGAATGTGTGTTTTTGATTTATGGTTTTCTCTGGGTATATGCCCAGAAGTGGGATTGCTGGATCCTATGGTAATTCTATTTCTAGTTTCTTTAAGGAAACTCCATACTGTTCTCCATAGTGACTGTATCAATTTACCTTCCCACCAATAGTAGAAGAGGCTTCCTTTTGTCCACACCCTCCCCAGAATTTGTTGTTTGTAGAATTTCTGATGACCCCGATTCTAACAGGTGTGAGGTGATACCTCATTGTCATTGTGATTTGCATTTCTCTAATAATTAGTGGTGTTGAGCAGCTTTTCATGTGCGTCTTGGCCGTCTCTGTGACTTCTTTGAAGAAACGTCTATTTAGATCTTCTGCCCATTTTTGTATTGGGTTGTTTGTTTTATTAATATTAAGCTGCGTGAGCTGTTTATATATATTGGAGATTAAACCTTTGTCCATTGATTCGTTTGCGAACGTTTTCGCCCATTCTGAG
Source organism: Mesoplodon densirostris (assembly GCF_025265405.1). Taxonomy (NCBI): domain Eukaryota; kingdom Metazoa; phylum Chordata; class Mammalia; order Artiodactyla; family Ziphiidae; genus Mesoplodon; species Mesoplodon densirostris. The sequence goes on from NC_082670.1 coordinate 50,265,262, forward strand.
GATTGCCTTTTTCCATTCCCGTTTTTTTTTAACCAAAAAAGAAAGAAAGCAAAAGAAGCAGAACACTAATGTGCGTGAAATGTGCCTCTTGAAACTGTCGTTTTGAAATAAGGACGTCTTTTGAACTTTTTGGTCGATATATGACCCAAGGATTTGTTTTCAGGGCAGGTGTCATTTACAGGCCTGCAATGATTTGGAATATCCACTGACTATTAGCGCTGGGATTAAACTGCTGTTGTGTGAAACGGCCACAAGGTGGCAGCAGTTCTCCCTTAGCAAATCTGGTTACTAAGGCAACAGAGCCTCAATGGAAGTCGTGTTCTAGATTGGAATTTAGAATGGAATGTGCCAGGAGAAAGCCCCTCAAGTTTGTCTCACTACTTCTTGTTCGTGTTTTTAATTTAATTTTTTATTTTTTATTACAGCAAGTTTGATTACAACGTTTGGCTTGTTGTAGGTGTTCAAGATGTGGTTCTTTTACACATATTCATATGTCTGTTCTTTCTGGGACCCTTTTCCCATGTACGTTATGACAGAATGTTGAGTAGTCTTCTCTTGGCATTCCGTAGGTCTTTGGTGATGATATATTTCACCTGTGTTTGTATATGTCTCTTAACCCCAATATTGTAATGAATCCAATCCTCACACTTTCCATTGGTGAACCATAAGTTTGTTTAATGAATCTGTGATTGCCCTTCTCCGTGGAAATATCTGCCCTGGTATCCCTTTTTAGGTAACACCTTTAAGTGATATCCTAGGATATGTGTCTTTCACTTTCTGACTTACTACAAGTCACGTGATTACCTGTAGACTCATCTACGGTGCTGCAAATGGCATTGTGCCCTTTTTTTCCTTGGCTAATATTCTGTCTTAGCGAGGTCCATTTTCTGCAATGTGATTCCCTGAGGGCTGAGGATTAGCTGACCTGGGCAGCCTGACCCTGCCGGCAAGCCCTCCCCAGGTGTGCCTGGGTTGAGGTCAATAGAAACAGCACTCCAGGCAGCAATAGCCCCTGCAGCTGTGCCTGACTCCATATTCTCTGCCCCGTCAGCAGTCTCGGGGCTGTGCTGGTGGGAGGGTGTGAGGGTCCACGGCTTTGTTGGTGGCCCGGTGTGAGTGGGGCTCTGCTGGACTTTCTGCAGGAGTTGCCAGGCTGCCACCTGTAAAGAAGAGGATGTGTCACCCATAACCTCCGCTGGAATTTCTCTCCGGGCTGAGGTGATGAAGGAAAAAAAGGAGTGGGGGCCGGGACAGGAGGGGTATCTCAGGCAGGGAAATGGAAAGCTTCCAGAAGATCGCCCGGGGCCAGGACCATCCTGGCTGGCCTGCAGGCACCAAGTTGGCCTGCGTGCTGTCACTGGTGTGGCTCCACGGCCTTTCCTCTAGGCTTTCAAGCCCTTGTACATATTCAGGTGTTTTACCTGGGAAGGGTGGGAACAGTTCAGCAGCAGCTGGCCTGGGGCTCAGCTCACGTTTACTCACAGAGGCCTCGGCACGGTCCCCCAGCTTTGCAATGAGGACACTCCTTGCGTGGGGGGGCCGGGCTGCTGGCTGTATGGGAGATGATTCCCCACCTCTGACCAATTTCAGAATTGTTTACCGCTGGAGCAAGTGCCCTGATAGGGTTTTCCTCTGTATAACTGCTGGGTTCAGGTTTTTTTTTTCTTTTTTGGTTCAAGTTAGAATTTATTCATCTTTTATGTATTTATTGATATAAGCATGGAAATAATTCATTCATATAAATACATCTGTGTGAAGGGAAGAACTTTTTTCTGTTTTATTTTTAAATTTTATTTCTAAAAATTTTGAAGTTTAATTATATTTATTTTTCTATACAGCAGGTTATTATTAGTTATCTATATTATTCATATACATATATACAGGTCAATACCTATCTCCCAACTCATCTGACCACCAACACCCCATGGCTTCCCCGACTTGGTTTCTATACGTTTGTTCTCTACCTGTGTTTCTCTATTTCTGCCCTGCAAACCTGTTCATCTGTACCATATATCTAGGTTCCACATACATGCATTAAGACAGAATATTTGTTTTGCTCATTCTGAGTTACTTCATTCTGTATGACAGTCTCTAGATCCACCGACTTCTCTACAAATAACATAGTTTCCTTCCTTTTCATGGCTGAGTCATATCCCATTTTATATATGTACCACATCTTTATCCATTCGTCTGTCTGTGGGTATTTAGGTTGCTTCCATTACCTGGCTATATTAAATAGTGCTGCAATGAACATTGTGGTGAATGTGTGTTTTTGATTTATGGTTTTCTCTGGGTATATGCCCAGAAGTGGGATTGCTGGATCCTATGGTAATTCTATTTCTAGTTTCTTTAAGGAAACTCCATACTGTTCTCCATAGTGACTGTATCAATTTACCTTCCCACCAATAGTGGAAGAGGCTTCCTTTTGTCCACACCCTCCCCAGAATTTGTTGTTTGTAGATTTTCTGATGACCCCGATTCTAACAGGTGTGAGGTGACACCTCATTGTCATTGTGATTTGCATTTCTCTAATAATTAGTGGTGTTGAGCAGCTTTTCATGTGCGTCTTGGCCGTCTCTGTGACTTCTTTGAAGAAACGTCTATTTAGATCTTCTGCCCATTTTTGTATTGGGTTGTTTGTTTTATTAATATTAAGCTGCGTGAGCTGTTTATATATATTGGAGATTAAACCTTTGTCCATTGATTCATTTGCGAACGTTTTCGCCCATTCTGAGGGTTGCCTGTTTCCATTCCCGTTTTTTTTTAACCAAAAAAGGAAGAAAGCAAAAGAAGCAGAACACTAATCTGCGTGAAATATGCCTCTTGAAACTGTCGTTTTGAAATATGGACGTCTTTTGAACTTTTTGGTCGATATATGAACCCAGGATTTGTTTTCAGGGCAGAAGTCATTTACAGGCCTCAATGATTTGGAATATCCACTGACCATTAGCGCTGGGATTAAAGCTGCTGTTGTGTGAAACGGCCACAAGGTGGCAGCAGTTCTCCCTTAGCAAATCTGTTTACTAGGGCAACAGAGCCTCAATGGAAGCCGTGTTCTAGATTGGAATTTAGAATGGAATGTGCCAGGAGAAAGCCCCTCAAGTTTGTCTCACTACTTCTTGTTCGTGTTTTCAATTTAATTTTTAATTTTTTATTGCAGCAAGTTTGATTACAACGTTTGGCTTGTTGTAGGTGTGCAAGATGTAGTTCTTTTAAACATATACATATGTCTGTTCTTCCTGGGACCCTTTTCCCATGTACGTTATGACAGAATGTTGAGTAGTCTTCTCTTGGCATTCTGTAGGTCTTTGGTGATTATATATTTCACCTGTGTTTGTATATGTCTCTTAACCCCAATATCATAATGATCGAATCCTCACACTTTTCCATTGGTGAACCATAAGTTTGTTTAATGAATCTGTGATTGCCCTTCTCCGTGGAAATATCTGCCCTGGTATCCGTTTTTAGGTAACACCTATAAGTGATATCCTACGATATGTGTCTTTCACTTTCTGACTTACTACAAGTCACGTGATTACCTGTAGACTCATCTACGGTGCTGCAAATGGCATTGTGCCCTTTTTTTCCTTGGCTAATATTCTGTCTTAGCGAGGTCCATTTTCTGCAATGTGATTCCCTGAGGGCTGAGGATTAGCTGACCTGGGCAGCCTGACCCTGCCGGCAAGCCCTCCCCAGGTGTGCCTGGGTTGAGGTCAATAGAAACAGCACTCCAGGCAGCAATAGCCCCTGCAGCTGTGCCTGACTCCATATTCTCTGCCCCGTCAGCAGTCTCGGGGCTGTGCTGGTGGGAGGGTGTGAGGGTGCCCGGCTTTGTTTGTGGCCCGGTGTGAGTGGGGCTCTGCTGGACTTTCTGCAGGAGTTGCCAGGCTGCCACCTGTAAAGAAGAGGATGTGTCACCCATAACTTCCGCTGGAATTTCTCTCCGGGCTGAGGTGAGGAAGGAAAAAAAGGAGTGGGGGCCGGGACAGGAGGGGTATCTCAGGCAGGGAAATGGAAAGCTTCCAGAAGAGCGCCCGGGGCCAGGACCATCCTGGCTGGCCTGCAGGCACCAAGTTGGCCTGCGTGCTGTCACTGTTGTGGCTCCACGGCCCTTCCTCTAGGATTTCAAGCTCTTGTACATATTCAGGTGTTTTACCTGGGAAGGGTGGGAACAGTTCAGCAGCAGCTGGCCTGGGGCTCAGCTCACGTTTCCTCACAGAGACCTCGGCACGGTCCCCCAGCTTTGCAATGAGGACGCTCCTTGCGTAGGGGGGCCGGGCTGCTGGCTGTATGGGAGATGATTCCCCACCTCTGACCAATTTCAGAATTGTTTACCGCTGGAGCAAGTGCCCTGATAGGGTTTTCCTCTGTATAACTGCTGGGTTAAGGTTTTTTTTTCTTTTTTGGTTCAAGTTAGAATTTATTCATCTTTTATGTATTTATTGATATAAGCATGGAAATAATTCATTCATATAAATACATCTGTGTGAAGGGAAGAACTTTTTTCTGTTTTATTTTTAAATTTTATTTCTAAAAATTTTGAAGTTTAATTATATTTATTTTTCTATACAGCAGGTTATTATTAGTTATCTATTTTATTCATATACATATATACAGGTCAATACCTATCTCCCAACTCATCTGACCACCAACACCCCATGGCTTCCCCGACTTGGTGTCCATACGTTTGTTCTCTACCTCTGTTTCTCTATTTCTGCCCTGCAAACCTGTTCATCTGTACCATATATCTAGGTTCCACATACATGCATTAAGACAGAATATTTGTTTTGCTCATTCTGACTTACTTCATTCTGTATGACAGTCTCTAGATCCACCGACTTCTCTACAAATAACATAGTTTCCTTCCTTTTCATGGCTGAGTCATATCCCATTTTATATATGTACCACATCTTTATCCATTCTTCTGTCTGTGGGCATTTAGGTTGCTTCCATTACCTGGCTATTGTAAATAGTGCTGCAATGAACATTGTGTTGAATGTGTGTTTTTGATTTATGGTTTTCTCTGGGTATATGCCCAGAAGTGGGATTGCTGGATCCTATGGTAATTCTATTTCTAGTTTCTTTAAGGAAACTCCATACTGTTCTCCATAGTGACTGTATCAATTTACCTTCCCACCAATAGTGGAAGAGGGTTCCTTTTGTCCACACCCTCCCCAGAATTTGTTGTTTGTAGATTTTCTGATGACGCCGATTCTAACAGGTGTGAGGTGATACCTCATTGTCGTTTTGATTTGCATTTCTCTAATAATTAGTGTTGTTGAGCAGCTTTTCATGTGCGTCTTGGCCGTCTCTGTGACTTCTTTGAAGAAACGTCTATTTAGACCTTCTGCCCATTTTTGTATTGGGTTGTTTGTTTTATTAATATTAAGCTGCGTGAGCTGTTTATATATATTGGAGATTAAACCTTTGTCCATTGATTTGTTTGCGAATGTTTTCCCCCATTCTGAGGGTTGCCTTTTTCCATTCCCGTTTTTTTTTAACCAAAAAAGAAAGAAAGCAAAAGAAGCAGACCACTAATGTGCGTGAAATATTCCTCTTGAAACTGTCGTTTTGAAATATGGACGTCTTTTGAACTTTTTGTTCGATATATGACCCAAGGATTTGTTTTCAGGGCAGGTGTCATTTACAGGCCTCAATGATTTGGAATATCCACAGACCATTAGCACTGGGATTAAAGCTGCTGTTGTGTGAAACGGCCACAAGGTGGCAGCAGTTCTCCCTTAGCAAATCTGGTTACTAGGGCAACAGAGCCTCAATGGAAGCCCTGTTCTAGATTGGAATTTAGAATGGAATGTGCCAGGAGAAAGTACCTCAAGTTTGTCTCACAACTTCTTGTTCGTGTTTTCAATTTAATTTTTAATTTTTTATTACAGCAAGTTTGATTACAACGTTTGGCTTGTTGTAGGTGTGCAAGATGTGGTTCTTTTAAACATATACATAGGTCTGTTCTTCCTGGGACCCTTTTCACATGTACGTTATGAAAGAATGTTGAGTAGTCTTCTCTTGGCATTCCGTAAGTCTTTGGTGATTATATATTTCACCTGTGTTTGTATATGTCTCTTAACCCCAATATCATAATGATCCAATCCTCACACCTTTCCATTGGTGAACCATAAGTTTGTTTAATGAATCTGTGATTGCCCTTCTCCGTGGAAATATCTGCCCTTGTATCCGTTTTTAGGTAACACCTATAAGTGATATCCTACAATATGTGTCTTTCACTTTCTGACATACTACAAGTCACGTGATTACCTGTAGACTCATCTACGGTGCTGCAAATGGCATTGTGTCCTTTTTTTCCTTGGCTAATATTCTGTCTTATCGAGGTCCATTTTCTGCAATGTGATTCCCTGAGGGCTGAGGATTAGCTGACCTGGGCAGCCTGACCCTGCCGGCAAGCCCTCCCCAGGTGTGCCTGGGTTGAGGTCAATAGAAACAGCACTCCAGGCAGCAATAGCCCTTGCAGCTGTGCCTGACTCCATATTCTCTGCCCCGTCAGCAGTCTCGGGGCTGTGCTGGTGGGAGGGTGTGAGGGTCCACGGCTTTGTTGGTGGCCCGGTGTGAGTGGGGCTCTGCTGGACTTTCTGCAGGAGTTGCCAGGCTGCCACCTGTAAAGAAGAGGATGTGTCACCCATAACTTCCGCTGGAATTTCTCTCCGGGCTGAGGTGAGGAAGGAAAACAAGGAGTGGGGGCCAGGACAGGAGGGTTATCTCAGCCAGGGAAATGGAAACCTTCCAGAAGAGCTCCCGTGGCCAGGACCATCCTGGCTGGCCTGCAGGCACCAAGTTGGCCTGCGTGCTGTCGCTGGTGTGGCTCCACGGCCCTTCCTCTAGGCTTTCAAGCCCTTGTACATATTCAGGTGTTTTACCTGGGAAGGGTGGGAACAGTTCAGCAGCATCTGGCCTGGGGCTCAGCTCACGTTTACTCACAGAGGCCTCGGCACGGTCCCCCAGCTTTGCAATGTGGATGCTCCTTGCGTGGTGGGGCCGGGCTGCTGGCTGTATGGGAGATGATTCCCCACCTCTGACCAATTTCAGAATTGTTTACCGCTGGAGCAAGTGCCCTGATAGGGTTTTCCTCTGTAGAACTGCTGGGTGCAGGATTTTTTTTTTCTTTTTTGGTTCAAGTTAGAATTTATTCATCTTTTATGTATTTATTGATATAAGCATGGAAATAATTCATTCATAGAAATACATTTGTGTGAAGGGAAGAACTTTTTTCTGTTTTATTTTAAATTTTACTTCTAAAAATTTTGAAGTTTAATTATATTTATTTTTCTATACAGCAGGTTATTATTAGTTATCTATTTTATTCATATACATATATACAGGTCAATACCTATCTCCCAACTCATCTGACCACCAACACCCCATGGCTTCCCCCACTTGGTGTCCTTACGTTTGTTCTCTACCTCTGTTTCTCTATTTCTGCCCTGCAAACCTGTTCATCTGTACCATATATCTAGGTTCCACATACATGCATTAATACAGAATATTTGTTTTGCTCTTTCTGACTTACTTCATTCTGTATGACAGTCTCTAGATCCACCGACTTCTCTACAAATAATCGAGTTTCATTCCTTTTCATGGCTGAGTCATATTCCATTTTATATATGTACCACATCTTTATCCATTCTTCTGTCTGTGGGCATTTAGGTTGCTTCCATTACCTGGCTATTGTAAATAGTGCTGCAATGAACATTGTGGTGAATGTGTGTTTTTGATTTATGGTTTTCTCTGGGTATATGCCCAGAAGTGGGATTGCTGGATCCTATGGTAATTCTATTTCTAGTTTCTTTAAGGAAACTCCATACTGTTCTCCATAGTGACTGTATCAATTTACCTTCCCACCAATAGTGGAAGAGGGTTCCTTTTGTCCACACCCTCCCCAGAATTTGTTGTTTGTAGAATTTCTGATGATGCCGATTCTAACAGGTGTGAGGTGATACCTCATTGTCATTGTGATTTGCATTTCTCTAATAATTAGTGGTGTTGAGCAGCTTTTCATGTGCGTCTTGGCCGACTCTGTGACTTCTTTGAAGAAACGTCTATGTAGATCTTCTGCCCATTTTTGTATTGGATTGTTTGTTTTATTAACATTAAGCTGCGTGAGCTCTTTATATATATTGGAGATTAAACCTTTGTCCATTGATTCATTTGCGAACGTTTTCGCCCATTCTGAGGGTTGCCTTTTTTCATTCCCGTTTTTTTTTAACCAAAAAAGAAAGAAAGCAAAAGCAGCAGAACACTAAGGTGCGTGAAATATGCCTCTTGAAACTGTCGTTTTGAAATATGGACGTCTTTTGATCTTTTTGGTCGATATATGACCCCAGGATTTGTTTTCAGGGCAGGTGTCATTTACAGGCCTGCAATGATTTGGAATATCCACTGACCATTAGCGCTGGGATTAAAGCTGCTGTTGTGTGAAACGGCCACAAGGTGGCAGCAGTTCTCCCTTCGAAAATCTAGTTACTAAGGCAACAGAGCCTCAATAGAAGTCGTGTTCTAGATTGGAATTTAGAATGGAATGTGCCAGGAGAAAGCCCCTCAAGTTTGTCTCACTACTTCTTGTTCGTGTTTTTAATTTAATTTTTTATTTTTTATTACAGCAAGTTTGATTACAACGTTTGGCTTGTTGTAGGTGTGCAAGATGTGGTTCTTTTACACATATACATATGTCTGTTCTTCCTGGGACCCTTTTCCCATGTACGTTATGACAGAATGTTGCGTAGTCTTCTCTTGGCATTCCGTAGGTCTTTGGTGATTATATATTTCACCTGTGTTTGTATATGTCTCTTAAACCCAATATCGTAATGAATCCAATCCTCACACCATTCCATTGGTGAACCATAAGTTTGTTTAATGAATCTGTGATTGCCCTTCTCCGTGGAAATATCTGCCCTGGTATCCGTTTTTAGGTAACACCTATAAGTGATATCCTCCGATATGTGTCTGTCACTTTCTGACTTACTACAAGTCACGTGATTACCTGTAGACTCATCTACGGTGCTGCAAATGGCATTGTGCCCTTTTTTTCCTTGGCTAATATTTTGTCTTAGGGAGGTCCATTTTCTGCAATGTGATTCCCTGAGGGCTGAGGATTAGCTGACCTGGGCAGCCTGACCCTGCCGGCAAGCCCTCCCCAGGTGTGCCTGGGTTGAGGTCAATAGAAACAACACTCCAGGCAGCAATAGCCCCTGCAGCTGTGCCTGACGCCATATTCTCTGCCCCGTCAGCAGTCTCGGGGCTGTGCTGGTGGGAGGGTGTGAGGGTCCACGGCTTTGGTGGTGGCCCGGTGTGAGTGGGGCTCGGCTGGACTTTCTGCAGGAGTTGCCAGGCTGCCACCTGTAAAGAAGAGGATGTGTCACCCATAACCTCCGCTGGAATTTCTCTCCGGGCTTAGGTGAGGAAGGAAAAAAAGGAGTGGGGGCCGGGACAGGAGGGGTATCTCAGGCAGGGAAATGGAAAGCTTCCAGAAGAGCTCCCGGGGCCAGGACCATCCTGGCTGGCCTGCAGGCACCAAGTTGGCCTGCGTGCTGTCACTGGTGTGGCTCCACGGCCTTTCCTCTAGGCTTTCAAGCCCTTGTACATATTCAGGTGTTTTACCTAGGAAGGGTGGGAACAGTTCAGCAGCAGCTGGCCTGGAGCTCAGCTCACGTTTACTCACAGAGGCCTCGGCACGGTCCCCCAGCTTTGCAATGAGGACACTCCTTGCGTGGGGGGGCCGGGCTGCTGGCTGTATGGGAGATGATTCCCCACCTCTGACCAATTTCAGAATTGTTTACCGCTGGAGCAAGTGCCCTGATAGGGTTTTCCTCTGTATAACTGCTGGGTTCAGGTTTTTTTTTTTTCTTTTTTGGTTCAAGTTAGAATTTATTCATCTTTTATGTATTTATTGATATAAGCATGGAAATAATTCATTCATATAAATACATCTGTGTGAAGGGAAGAACTTTTTTCTGTTTTATTTTTAAATTTTATTTCTAAAAATTTTGAAGTTTAATTATATTTATTTTTCTATACAGCAGGTTATTATTAGTTATCTATTTCATTCATATACATATATACAGGTCAATACCTATCTCCCAACTCATCTGACCACCAACACCCCATGGCTTCCCCGACTTGGTGTCTATACGTTTGTTCTCTACCTCTGTTTCTCTATTTCTGCCCTGCAAACCTGTTCATCTGTACCATATATCTAGGTTCCACATACATGCATTAAGACAGAATATTTGTTTTGCTCATTCTGACTTACTTCATTCTGTATGACAGTCTCTAGATCCACCGACTTCTCTACAAATAACATAGTTTCCTTCCTTTTCATGGCTGAGTCATATCCCATTTTATATATGTAACACATCTTTATCCATTCTTCTGTCTGTGGGCATTTAGGTTGCTTCCATTACCTGGCTATTGTTAATAGTGCTGCAATGAACATTGTGGTGAATGTATGTTTTTGATTTATGGTTTTCTCTGGGTATATGCCCAGAAGTGGGATTGCTGGATCCTATGGTAATTCTATTTCTAGTTTCTTTAAGGAAACTCCATACTGTTCTCCATAGTGACTGTATCAATTTACCTTCCCACCAATAGTAGAAGAGGCTTCCTTTTGTCCACACCCTCCCCAGAATTTGTTGTTTGTAGAATTTCTGATGACCCCGATTCTAACAGGTGTGAGGTGATAACTCATTGTCATTGTGATTTGCATTTCTCTAATAATTAGTGGTGTTGAGCAGCTTTTCATGTGCGTCTTGGCCGTCTCTGTGACTTCTTTGAAGAAACGTCTATTTAGATCTTCTGCCCATTTTTGTATTGGGTTGTTTGTTTTATTAATATTAAGCTGCGTGAGCTGTTTATATATATTGGAGATTAAACCTTTGTCCATTGATTCGTTTGCGAACGTTTTCGCCCATTCTGAGGATTGCCTTTTTCCATTCCCGTTTTTTTTTAACCAAAAAAGAAAGAAAGCAAAAGAAGCAGAACACTAATGTGCGTGAAATGTGCCTCTTGAAACTGTCGTTTTGAAATAAGGACGTCTTTTGAACTTTTTGGTCGATATATGACCCAAGGATTTGTTTTCAGTGCAGGTGTCATTTACAGGCCTGCAATGATTTGGAATATCCACTGACTATTAGCGCTGGGATTAAAGCTGCTGTTGTGTGAAACGGCCACAAGGTGGCAGCAGTTCTCCCTTAGCAAATCTGGTTACTAAGGCAACAGAGCCTCAATGGAAGTCGTGTTCTAGATTGGAATTTAGAATGGAATGTGCCAGGAGAAAGCCCCTCAAGTTTGTCTCACTACTTCTTGTTCGTGTTTTTAATTTAATTTTTTATTTTTTATTACAGCAAGTTTGATTACAACGTTTGGCTTGTTGTAGGTGTTCAAGATGTGGTTCTTTTACACATATACATATGTCTGTTCTTTCTGGGACCCTTTTCCCATGTACGTTATGACAGAATGTTGAGTAGTCTTCTCTTGGCATTCCGTAGGTCTTTGGTGATGATATATTTCACCTGTGTTTGTATATGTCTCTTAACCCCAATATTGTAATGAATCCAATCCTCACACTTTCCATTGGTGAACCATAAGTTTGTTTAATGAATCTGTGATTGCCCTTCTCCGTGGAAATATCTGCCCTGGTATCCCTTTTTAGGTAACACCTTTAAGTGATATCCTAGGATATGTGTCTTTCACTTTCTGACTTACTACAAGTCACGTGATTACCTGTAGACTCATCTACGGTGCTGCAAATGGCATTGTGCCCTTTTTTTCCTTGGCTAATATTCTGTCTTAGCGAGGTCCATTTTCTGCAATGTGATTCCCTGAGGGCTGAGGATTAGCTGACCTGGGCAGCCTGACCCTGCCGGCAAGCCCTCCCCAGGTGTGCCTGGGTTGAGGTCAATAGAAACAGCACTCCAGGCAGCAATAGCCCCTGCAGCTGTGCCTGACTCCATATTCTCTGCCCCGTCAGCAGTCTCGGGGCTGTGCTGGTGGGAGGGTGTGAGGGTCCACGGCTTTGTTGGTGGCCCGGTGTGAGTGGGGCTCTGCTGGACTTTCTGCAGGAGTTGCCAGGCTGCCACCTGTAAAGAAGAGGATGTGTCACCCATAACCTCCGCTGGAATTTCTCTCCGGGCTGAGGTGAGGAAGGAAAAAAAGGAGTGGGGGCCGGGACAGGAGGGGTATCTCAGGCAGGGAAATGGAAAGCTTCCAAAAGATTGCCCGGGGCCAGGACCATCCTGGCTGGCCTGCAGGCACCAAGTTGGCCTGCGTGCTGTCACTGGTGTGGCTCCACGGCCTTTCCTCTAGGCTTTCAAGCCCTTGTACATATTCAGGTGTTTTACCTGGGAAGGGTGGGAACAGTTCAGCAGCAGCTGGCCTGGGGCTCAGCTCACGTTTACTCACAGAGGCCTCGGCACGGTCCCCCAGCTTTGCAATGAGGACACTCCTTGCGTGGGGGGGCCGGGCTGCTGGCTGTATGGGAGATGATTCCCCACCTCTGACCAATTTCAGAATTGTTTACCGCTGGAGCAAGTGCCCTGATAGGGTTTTCCTCTGTATAACTGCTGGGTTCAGGTTTTTTTTTTCTTTTTTGGTTCAAGTTAGAATTTATTCATCTTTTATGTATTTATTGATATAAGCATGGAAATAATTCATTCATATAAATACATCTGTGTGAAGGGAAGAACTTTTTTGTTTTATTTTTAAATTTTATTTCTAAAAATTTTGAAGTTTAATTATATTTATTTTTCTATACAGCAGGTTATTATTAGTTATCTATTTTATTCATATACATATATACAGGTCAATACCTATCTCCCAACTCATCTGACCACCAACACCCCATGGCTTCCCCGACTTGGTTTCTATACGTTTGTTGTCTACCTGTGTTTCTCTATTTCTGCCCTGCAAACCTGTTCATCTGTACCATATATCTAGGTTCCACATACATGCATTAAGACAGAATATTTGTTTTGCTCATTCTGAGTTACTTCATTCTGTATGACAGTCTCTAGATCCACCGACTTCTCTACAAATAACATAGTTTCCTTCCTTTTCATGGCTGAGTCATATCCCAATTTATATATGTACCACATCTTTATCCATTCGTCTGTCTGTGGGTATTTAGGTTGCTTCCATTACCTGGCTATTTTAAATAGTGCTGCAATGAACATTGTGGTGAATGTGTGTTTTTGATTTATGGTTTTCTCTGGGTATATGCCCAGAAGTGGGATTGCTGGATCCTATGGTAATTCTATTTCTAGTTTCTTTAAGGAAACTCCATACTGTTCTCCATAGTGACTGTATCAATTTACCTTCCCACCAATAGTGGAAGAGGCTTCCTTTTGTCCACACCCTCCCCAGAATTTGTTGTTTGTACATTTTCTGATGACCCCGATTCTAACAGGTGTGAGGTGACACCTCATTGTCATTGTGATTTGCATTTCTCTAATAATTAGTGGTGTTGAGCAGCTTTTCATGTGCGTCTTGGCCGTCTCTGTGACTTCTTTGAAGAAACGTCTATTTAGATCTTCTGCCCATTTTTGTATTGGGTTGTTTGTTTTATTAATATTAAGCTGCGTGAGCTGTTTATATATATTGGAGATTAAACCTTTGTCCATTGATTCGTTTGCGAACGTTTTCGCCCATTCTGAGGGTTGCCTTTTTCCATTCCCGTTTTTTTTTAACCAAAAAAGAAAGAAAGCAAAAGAAGCAGAACACTAATGTGCGTGAAATGTGCCTCTTGAAACTGTCGTTTTGAAATAAGGACGTCTTTTGAACTTTTTGGTCGATATATGACCCAAGGATTTGTTTTCAGTGCAGGTGTCATTTACATGCCTGCAATGATTTGGAATATCCACTGACTATTAGCGCTGGGATTAAAGCTGCTGTTGTGTGAAACGGCCACAAGGTGGCAGCAGTTCTCCCTTAGCAAATCTGGTTACTAAGGCAACAGAGCCTCAATGGAAGTCGTGTTCTAGATTGGAATTTAGAATGGAATGTGCCAGGAGAAAGCCCCTCAAGTTTGTCTCACTACTTCTTGTTCGTGTTTTTAATTTAATTTTTTATTTTTTATTACAGCAAGTTTGATTACAACGTTTGGCTTGTTGTAGGTGTTCAAGATGTGGTTCTTTTACACATATACATATGTCTGTTCTTTCTGGGACCCTTTTCCCATGTACGTTATGACAGAATGTTGAGTAGTCTTCTCTTGGCATTCCGTAGGTCTTTGGTGATGATATATTTCACCTGTGTTTGTATATGTCTCTTAACCCCAATATCGTAATGAATCCAATCCTCACACTTTCCATTGGTGAATCATAAGTTTGTTTAATGAATCTGTGATTGCCCTTCTCCGTGGAAATATCTGCCCTGGTATCCCTTTTTAGGTAACACCTTTAAGTGATATCCTAGGATATGTGTCTTTCACTTTCTGACTTACTACAAGTCATGTGATTACCTGTAGACTCATCTACGGTGCTGCAAATGGCATTGTGCCCTTTTTTTCCTTGGCTAATATTCTGTCTTAGTGAGGTCCATTTTCTGCAATGTGATTCCCTGAGGGCTGAGGATTAGCTGACCTGGGCAGCCTGACCCTGCCGGCAAGCCCTCCCCAGGTGTGCCTGGGTTGAGGTCAATAGAAACAGCACTCCAGGCAGCAAAAGCCCCTGCAGCTGTGCCTGACTCCATATTCTCTGCCCCGTCAGCAGTCTCGGGGCTGTGCTGGTGGGAGGGTGTGAGGGTCCACGGCTTTGTTGGTGGCCCGGTGTGAGTGGGGCTCTGCTGGACTTTCTGCAGGAGTTGCCAGGCTGCCACCTGTAAAGAAGAGGATGTGTCACCCATAACTTCCGCTGGAATTTCTCTCCGGGCTGAGGTGAGGAAGGAAAAAAAGGAGTGGGGGCCGGGACAGGAGGGGTATCTCAGGCAGGGAAATGGAAAGCTTCCAGAAGAGCGCCCGGGGCCAGGACCATCCTGGCTGGCCTGCAGGCACCAAGTTGGCCTGCGTGCTGTCACTGTTGTGGCTCCACGGCCCTTCCTCTAGGATTTCAAGCCCTTGTACATATTCAGGTGTTTTACCTGGGAAGGGTGGGAACAGTTCAGCAGCAGCTGGCCTGGGGCTCAGCTCACGTTTCCTCACAGAGACCTCGGCACGGTCCCCCAGCTTTGCAATGAGGACGCTCCTTGCGTAGGGGGGCCGGGCTGCTGGCTGTATGGGAGATGATTCCCCACCTCTGACCAATTTCAGAATTGTTTACCGCTGGAGCAAGTGCCCTGATAGGGTTTTCCTCTGTATAACTGCTGGGTTCAGGTTTTTTTTTCTTTTTTGGTTCAAGTTAGAATTTATTCATCTTTTATGTATTTATTGATATAAGCATGGAAATAATTCATTCATATAAATACATCTGTGTGAAGGGAAGAACTTTTTTCTGTTTTATTTTTAAATTTTATTTCTAAAAATTTTGAAGTTTAATTATATTTATTTTTCTATACAGCAGGTTATTATTAGTTATCTATTTTATTCATATACATATATACAGGTCAATACCTATCTCCCAACTCATCTGACCACCAACACCCCATGGCTTCCCCGACTTGGTGTCCATACGTTTGTTCTCTACCTCTGTTTCTCTATTTCTGCCCTGCAAACCTGTTCATCTGTACCATATATCTAGGTTCCACATACATGCATTAAGACAGAATATTTGTTTTGCTCATTCTGACTTACTTCATTCTGTATGACAGTCTCTAGATCCACCGACTTCTCTACAAATAACATAGTTTCCTTCCTTTTCATGGCTGAGTCATATCCCATTTTATATA
This sequence comes from Mesoplodon densirostris, assembly GCF_025265405.1. Classification (NCBI taxonomy): domain Eukaryota; kingdom Metazoa; phylum Chordata; class Mammalia; order Artiodactyla; family Ziphiidae; genus Mesoplodon; species Mesoplodon densirostris. Next base: position 50,281,105 of record NC_082670.1, read on the forward strand.
TGTACCACATCTTTATCCATTCTTCTGTCTGTGGGCATTTAGGTTGCTTCCATTACCTGGCTATTGTACATAGTGCTGCAATGAACATTGTGGTGAATGTGTGTTTTTGATTTATGGTTTTCTCTGGGTATATGCCCAGAAGTGGGATTGCTGGATCCTATGGTAATTCTATTTCTAGTTTCTTTAAGGAAACTCCATACAGTTCTCCATAGTGACTGTATCAATTTACCTTCCCACCAATAGTGGAAGAGGCTTCCTTTTGTCCACACCCTCCCCAGAATTTGTTGTTTGTAGATTTTCTGATGACGCCGATTCTAACAGGTGTGAGGTGATACCTCATTGTCGTTTTGATTTGCATTTCTCTAATAATTAGTGTTGTTGAGCAGCTTTTCATGTGCGTCTTGGCCGTCTCTGTGACTTCTTTGAAGAAACGTCTATTTAGACCTTCTGCCCATTTTTGTATTGGGTTGTTTGTTTTATTAATATTAAGCTGCGTGAGCTGTTTATATATATTGGAGATTAAACCTTTGTCCATTGATTTGTTTGCGAATGTTTTCGCCCATTCTGAGGGTTGCCTTTTCCATTCCCGTTTTTTTTTAACCAAAAAAGAAAGAAAGCAAAAGAAGCAGACCACTAATGTGCGTGAAATAATCCTCTTGAAACTGTCGTTTTGAAATATGGACGTCTTTTGAACTTTTTGGTCGATATATGACCCCAGGATTTGTTTTCAGGGCAGGTGTCATTTACAGGCCTCAATGATTTGGAATATCCACAGACCATTAGCGCTGGGATTAAAGCTGCTGTTGTGTGAAACGGCCACAAGGTGGCAGCAGTTCTCCCTTCGCAAATCTGGTTACTAAGGCAACAGAGCCTCAATAGAAGTCGTGTTCTAGATTGGAATTTAGAATGGAATGTGCCAGGAGAAAGCCCCTCAAGTTTGTCTCACTACTTCTTGTTCGTGTTTTTAATTTAATTTTTTTTTTATTACAGCAAGTTTGATGACAATTTTTGGCTTGTTGTAGGTGTGCAAGATGTAGTTCTTTTACACATATACATATGTCTGTTCTTCCTGGGACCCTTTTCCCATGTACGTTATGACAGAATGTTGAGTAGTCTTCTCTTGGCATTCCGTAGGTCTTTGGTGATTATATATTTCACCTGTGTTTGTATATGTCTCTTAACCCCAATATCGTAATGAATCCAATCCTCACACCTTTCCATTGGTGAACCATAAGTTTGTTTAATGAATCTGTGATTGGCCTTCTCCGTGGAAATATCTGCCCTGGTATCCGTTTTTAGGTAACACCTATAAGTGATATCCTACGATATGTGTCTTTCACTTTCTGATTTACTACAAGTCACGTGATTACCTGTAGACTCATCTACGGTGCTGCAAATGGCATTGTGTCCTTTTTTTTCCTTGGCTAATATTCTGTCTTAGCGAGGTCCATTTTCTGCAATGTGATTCCCTGAGGGCTGAGGATTAGCTGACCTGGGCAGCCTGACCCTGCCGGCAAGCCCTCCCCAGGTGTGCCTGTGTTGAGGTCAATAGAAACAGCACTCCAGGCAGCAATAGCCCCTGCAGCTGTGCCTGACGCCATATTCTCTGCCCCGTCAGCAGTCTCGGGGCTGTGCTAGTGGGAGGGTGTGAGGGTCCACGGCTTAGTTGGTGGCCCGGTGTGAGTGGGGCTCTGCTGGACTTTCTGCAGGAGTTGCCAGGCTGCCACCTGTAAAGAAGAGGATGTGTCACCCATAACTTCCGCTGGAATTTCTCTCCGGGCTGAGGTGAGGAAGGAAAAAAAGGAGTGGGAGCCGGGACAGGAGGGGTATCTCAGGCAGGGAAATGGAAACATTCCAGAAGAGCGCCCGGGGCCAGGACCATCCTGGCTGGCCTGCAGGCACCAAGGTTGCCTGCGTGCTGTCGCTGGTGTGGCTCCACGGCCCTTCCTCTAGGCTTTCAAGCCCTTGTACATATTCAGGTGTTTTACCTGGGAAGGGTGGGAACAGTTCAGCAGCAGCTGGCCTGGGGCTCAGCTCACGTTTACTCACAGAGGCCTCGGCACGGTCCCCCAGCTTTGCAATGAGGACGCTCCTTGCGTGGGGGGGCCGGGCTGCTGGCTGTATGGGAGATGATTCCCCACCTCTGACCAATTTCAGAATTGTTTACCGCTGGAGCAAGTGCCCTGATAGGGTTTTCCTCTGTATAACTGCTGGGTTCAGGTTTTTTTTTTTCTTTTTTGGTTCAAGTTAGAATTTATTCATCTTTTATGTATTTATTGATATAAGCATGGAAATAATTCATTCATAGAAATACATCTGTGTGAAGGGAAGAACTTTTTTCTGTTTTATTTTAAATTTTACTTCTAAAAATTTTGAAGTTTAATTATATTTATTTTTCTATACAGCAGGTTATTATTAGTTATCTATTTTATTCATATACATATATACAGGTCAATACCTATCTCCCAACTCATCTGACCACCAACACCCCATGGCTTCCCCCACTTGGTGTCCTAACGTGTGTTCTCTACCTCTGTTTCTCTATTTCTGCCCTGCAAACCTGTTCATCTGTACCATATATCTAGGTTCCACATACATGCATTAAGACAGAATATTTGTTTTGCTCTTTCTGACTTACTTCATTCTGTATGACAGTCTCTAGATCCACCGACTTCTCTACAAATAACCCAGTTTCATTCCTTTTCATGGCTGAGTCATATTCCATTTTATATATGTACCACATCTTTATCCATTCTTCTGTCTGTGGGCATTTAGGTTGCTTCCATTACCTGGCTATTGTAAATAGTGCTGCAATGAACATTGTGGTGAATGTGTGTTTTTGATTTATGGTTTTCTCTGGGTATATGCCCAGAAGTGGGATTGCTTGATCCTATGGTAATTCTATTTCTAGTTTCTTTAAGGAAACTCCATACTGTTCTCCATAGTGACTGTATCAATTTACCTTCCCACCAATAGTGGAAGAGGGTTCCTTTTGTCCACACCCTCCCCAGAATTTGTTGTTTGTAGATTTTCTGATGATGCCGATTCTAACAGGTGTGAGGTGATACCTCATTGTCATTGTGATTTGCATTTCTCTAATAATTAGTGTTGTTGAGCAGCTTTTCATGTGCGTCTTGGCTGTCTCTGTGACTTCTTTAAAGAAACGTCTATTTAGATCTTCTGCCCATTTTTGTATTGGGTTGTTTGTTTTATTAATATTAAGCTGCGTGAGCTGTTTATATATATTGGAGATTAAACCTTTGTCCATTGATTCATTTGCGAACGTTTTCGCCCATTCTGAGGGTTGCCTTTTTCCATTCCCGTTTTTTTTAACCAAAAAAGAAAGAAAGCAAAAGAAGCAGAACACTATGTGCGTGAAATATGCCTCTTGAAACTGTCGTTTTGAAATAAGGACGTCTTTTGAACTTTTTCGTCGATATATGACCCAAGGATTTGTTTTCAGTGCAGGTGTCATTTACAGGCCTGCAATGATTTGGAATATCCACTGACCATTAGCACTGGAATTAAAGCTGCTGTTGTGTGAAACGGCCACAAGGTGGCAGCAGTTCTCCCTTCGCAAATCTGGTTACTAAGGCAACAGAGCCTCAATGGAAGCCGTGTTCTAGATTGGAATTTAGAATGGAATGTGCCAGGAGAAAGCCCCTCAAGTTTGTCTCACTACTTCTTGTTCCTGTTTTTAATTTAATTTTTTATTTTTTATTACAGCAAGTTTGATGACAACGTTTGGCTTGTTGTAGGTGTGCAAGATGTGGTTCTTTTACACATATACATATGTCTGTACTTCCTGGGACCCTTTTCCCATGTACGTTATGACAGAATGTTGAGTAGTCTTCTCTTGGCATTCCGTAGGTCTTTGGTGATTATATATTTCACCTGTGTTTGTATATGTCTCTTAACCCCAATATCATAATGATCCAATCCTCACATCTTTCCATTGGTGAACCATAAGTTTGTTTAATGAATCTGTGATTGCCCTTCTCCGTGGAAATATCTGCCCTGGTATCCGTTTTTAGGTAACACCTATAAGTGATATCCTACGATATGTGTCTTTCACTTTCTGACTTACTACAAGTCACGTGATTACCTGTAGACTCATCTACGGTGCTGCAAATGGCATTGTGCCCTTTTTTTCCTTGGCTAATATTCTGTCTTAGCAAGGTCCATTTTCTGCAATGTGATTCCCTGAGGGCTGAGGATTAGCTGACCTGGGCAGCCTGACCCTGCCGGCAAGCCCTCCCCAGGTGTGCCTGTGTTGAGGTCAATAGAAACAGCACTCCAGGCAGCAATAGCCCCTGCAGCTGTGCCTGACTCCATATTCTCTGCCCCGTCAGCAGTCTCGGGGCTGTGCTGGTGGGAGGGTGTGAGGGTCCACGGCTTTGTTGGTGGCCCGGTGTGAGTGGGGCTCTGCTGGACTTTCTGCAGGAGTTGCCAGGCTGCCACCTGTAAAGAAGAGGATGTGTCACCCATAACCTCCGCTGGAATTTCTCTCCGGGCTGAGGTGAGGAAGGAAAAAAAGGAGTGGGGGCCGGGACAGGAGGGGTATCTCAGGCAGGGAAATGGAAAGCTTCCAAAAGAGCGTCCAGGGCCAGGACCATCCTGGCTGGCTTGCAGGCTCCAAGATGGCCTGCGTGCTGTCACTGGTGTGGCTCCACGGCCCTTCCTCTAGGCTTTCAAGCCCTTGTACATATTCAGGTGTTTTACCTGGGAAGGGTGGGAACAGTTCAGCAGCAGCTGGCCTGGGGCTCAGCTCACGTTTACTCACAGAGGCCTCGGCACGGTCCCCCAAATTTGCAATGTGGACGCTCCTTGCGTGGGGGGGCCGGGCTGCTGGCTGTATGGGAGATGATTCCCCACCTCTGACCAATTTCAGAATTGTTTACCGCTGGAGCAAGTGCCCTGATAGGGTTTTCCTCTGTATAACTGCTGGGTTCAGGATTTTTTTTTTTTTTTTGGTTCAAGTTAGAATTTATTCATCTTTTATGTATTTATTGATATAAGCATGGAAATAATTCATTCATATAAATACATCTGTGTGAAGGGAAGAACTTTTTTCTGTTTTATTTTAAATTTTACTTCTAAAAATTTTGAAGTTTAATTATATTTATTTTTCTATACAGCAGGTTATTATAAGTTATCTATTTTATTCATATACATATATACAGGTCAATACCTATCTCCCAACTCATCTGACCACCAACACCCCATGGCTTCCCCCACTTGGTGTCCTTACGTTTGTTCTCTACCTCTGTTTCTCTATTTCTGCCCTGCAAACCTGTTCATCTGTACCATATATCTAGGTTCCACATACATGCATTAAGACAGAATATTTGTTTTGCTCTTTCTGACTTACTTCATTCTGTATGACAGTCTCTAGATCCACCGACTTCTCTACAAATAACCCAGTTTCATTCCTTTTCATGGCTGAGTCATATTCCATTTTATATATGTACCACATCTTTATCCATTCTTCTGTCTGTGGGCATTTAGGTTGCTTCCATTACCTGGCTATTGTAAATAGTGCTGCAATGAACATTGTGGTGAATGTGTGTTTTTGATTTATGGTTTTCTCTGGGTTTATACCCAGAAGTGGGATTGCTGGATCCTATGGTAATTCTATTTCTAGTTTCTTTAAGGAAACTCCATACTGTTCTCCATAGTGACTGTATCAATTTACCTTCCCACCAATAGTGGAAGAGGCTTCCTTTTGTCCACACCCTCCCCAGAATTTGTTGTTTGTAGATTTTCTGATGACGCCAATTCTAACAGGTGTGAGGTGATATCTCATTGTCATTGTGATTTGCATTTCTCTAATAATTAGTGGTGTTGAGCAGCTTTTCATGGGCGTCTTGGCCGTCTCTGTGACTTCTTTGAAGAAACGTCTATTTAGATCTTCTGCCCATTTTTGTATTGGGTGGTTTGTTTTATTAATATTAAGCTGCGTGAGCTGTTTATATATATTGGAGATTAAACCTTTGTCCATTGATTCGTTTGCGAAAGTTTTCGCCCATTCTGAGGGTTGCCTTTTTCCATTCCCGTTTTTTTTTAACCAAAAAAGGAAGAAAGCAAAAGAAGCAGAACACTAATCTGCGTGAAATATGCCTCTTGAAACTGTCGTTTTGAAATATGGACGTCTTTTGAACTTTTTGGTCGATATATGACCCCAGGATTTGTTTTCAGGGCAGGTGTCATTTACAGGCCTCAATGATTTGGAATATCCACTGACCATTAGCGCTGGGATTAAAGCTGCTGTTGTTTGAAACGGCCACAAGGTGGCAGCAGTTCTCCCTTAGCAAATCTGTTTACTAGGGCAACAGAGCCTCAATGGAAGCCGTGTTCTAGATTGGAATTTAGAATGGAATGTGCCAGGAGAAAGCCCCTCAAGTTTGTCTCACTACTTCTTGTTCGTGTTTTCAATTTAATTTTTAATTTTTTATTGCAGCAAGTTTGATTACAACGTTTGGCTTGTTGTAGGTGTGCAAGATGTGGTTCTTTTAAACATATACATATGTCTGTTCTTCCTGGGACCCTTTTCCCATGTACGTTATGACAGAATGTTGAGTAGTCTTCTCTTGGCATTCTGTAGGTCTTTGGTGATTATATATTTCACCTGTGTTTGTATATGTCTCTTAACCCCAATATCATAATGATCCAATCCTCACACTTTTCCATTGGTGAACCATAAGTTTGTTTAATGAATCTGTGATTGCCCTTCTCCGTGGAAATATCTGCCCTGGTATCCGTTTTTAGGTAACACCTATAAGTGATATCCTACGATATGTGTCTTTCACTTTCTGACTTACTACAAGTCACGTGATTACCTGTAGACTCATCTACGGTGCTGCAAATGGCATTGTGCCCTTTTTTTCCTTGGCTAATATTCTGTCTTAGCGAGGTCCATTTTCTGCAATGTGATTCCCTGAGGGCTGAGGATTAGCTGACCTGGGCAGCCTGACCCTGCCGGCAAGCCCTCCCCAGGTGTGCCTGTGTTGAGGTCAATAGAAACAGCACTCCAGGCAGCAATAGCCCCTGCAGCTGTGCCTGACTCCATATTCTCTGCCCCGTCAGCAGTCTCGGGGCTGTGCTGGTGGGAGGGTGTGAGGGTGCCCGGCTTTGTTTGTGGCCCGGTGTGAGTGGGGCTCTGCTGGACTTTCTGCAGGAGTTACCAGGCTGCCACCTGTAAAGAAGAGGATGTGTCACCCATAACTTCCACTGGAATTTCTCTCCGGGCTGAGGTGAGGAAGGAAAAAAAGGAATGGGGGCCGGGACAGGAGGGGTATCTCAGGCAGGGAAATGGAAAGCTTCCAGAAGAGCGCCCGGGGCCAGGACCATCCTGGCTGGCCTGCAGGCACCAAGTTGGCCTGCGTGCTGTCACTGTTGTGGCTCCACGGCCCTTCCTCTAGGCTTTCAAGCCCTTGTACATATTCAGGTGTTTTACCTGGGAAGGGTGGGAACAGTTCAGCAGCAGCTGGCCTGGGGCTCAGCTCACGTTTCCTCACAGAGACCTCGGCACGGTCCCCCAGCTTTGCAATGAGGATGCTCCTTGCGTAGGGGGGCCGGGCTGCTGGCTGTATGGGAGATGATTCCCCACCTCTGACCAATTTCAGAATTGTTTACCGCTGGAGCAAGTGCCCTGATAGGGTTTTCCTCTGTATAACTGCTGGGTTCAGGTTTTTTTTTCTTTTTTGGTTCAAGTTAGAATTTATTCATCTTTTATGTATTTATTGATATAAGCATGGAAATAATTCATTCATATAAATACATCTGTGTGAAGGGAAGAACTTTTTTCTGTTTTATTTTTAAATTTTATTTCTAAAAATTTTGAAGTTTAATTATATTTATTTTTCTATACAGCAGGTTATTATTAGTTATCTATTTTATTCATATACATATATACAGGTCAATACCTATCTCCCAACTCATCTGACCACCAACACCCCATGGCTTCCCCGACTTGGTGTCCATACGTTTGTTCTCTACCTCTGTTTCTCTATTTCTGCCCTGCAAACCTGTTCATCTGTACCATATATCTAGGTTCCACATACATGCATTAAGACAGAATATTTGCTTTGCTCATTCTGAGTTACTTCATTCTGTATGACAGTCTCTAGATCCACCGACTTCTCTACAAATAACATAGTTTCCTTCCTTTTCATGGCTGAGTCATATCCCATTTTATATATGTACCACATCTTTATCCATTCTTCTGTCTGTGGGCATTTAGGTTGCTTCCATTACCTGGCTATTGTAAATAGTGCTGCAATGAACATTGTGTTGAATGTGTGTTTTTGATTTATGGTTTTCTCTGGGTATATGCCCAGAAGTGGGATTGCTGGATCCTATGGTAATTCTATTTCTAGTTTCTTTAAGGAAACTCCATACTGTTCTCCATAGTGACTGTATCAATTTACCTTCCCACCAATAGTGGAAGAGGCTTCCTTTTGTCCACACCCTCCCCAGAATTTGTTGTTTGTAGATTTTCTGATGACGCCGATTCTAACAGGTGTGAGGTGATACCTCATTGTCGTTTTGATTTGCATTTCTCTAATAATTAGTGTTGTTGAGCAGCTTTTCATGTGCGTCTTGGCCGTCTCTGTGACTTCTTTGAAGAAACGTCTATTTAGACCTTCTGCCCATTTTTGTATTGGGTTGTTTGTTTTATTAATATTAAGCTGCGTGAGCTGTTTATATATATTGGAGATTAAACCTTTGTCCATTGATTTGTTTGCGAATGTTTTCGCCCATTCTGAGGGTTGCCTTTTTCCATTCCCGTTTTTTTTTTAACCAAAAAAGAAAGAAAGCAAAAGAAGCAGACCACTAATGTGCGTGAAATAATCCTCTTGAAACTGTCGTTTAGAAATAAGGACGTCTTTTGAACTATTTGGTCGATATATGACCCAAGTATTTGTTTTCAGGGCAGGTGTCATTTACAGGCCTGCAATGATTTGGAATATCCACTGACTATTAGCGCTGGGATTAAAGCTGCTGTTGTGTGAAACGGCCACAAGGTGGCAGCAGTTCTCCCTTAGCAAATCTGTTTATTAAGGCAACAGAGCCTCAATGGAAGCCGTGTTCTAGATTGGAATTTAGAATGGAATGTGCCAGGAGAAAGCCCCTCAAGTTTGTCTCACTACTTCTTGTTCGTGTTTTTAATTTAATTTTTTATTTTTTATTACAGCAAGTTTGATTACAACGTTTGGCTTGTTGTAGGTGTGCAAGATATGGTTCTTTTACACATATACATATGTCTGTTCTTTCTGGGACCATTTTCCCATGTACGTTATGACAGAATGTTGAGTAGTCTTCTCTTGGCATTCCGTAGGTTTTTGATGATTATATATTTCACCTGTGTTTGTATATGTCTCTTAACCCCAATATCGTAATGAATCCAATCCTCACACCTTTCCATTGGTGAACCATAAGTTTGTTTAATGAATCTGTGATTGCCTTTCTCCATGGAAATATCGGCCCTGGTATCCGTTTTTAGGTAACACCTTTAAGTGATATCCTACGATATGTGTCTTTCACTTTCTGACTTACTACAAGTCACGTGATTACCTGTAGACTCATCTACGGTGCTGCAAATGGCATTGTGCCCTTTTTTTACTTGGCTAATATTCTGTCTTAGCGAGGTCCATTTTCTGCAATGTGATTCCCTGAAGGCTGAGGATTAGCTGACCTGGGCAGCCTGACCCTGCCGGCAAGCCCTCCCCAGTTGTGCCTGGGTTGAGGTCAATAGAAACAGCACTCCAGGCAGCAATAGCCCCTGCAGCTGTGCCTGACTCCATATTCTCTGCCCCGTCAGCAGTCTCGGGGCTGTGCTGGTGGGAGGGTGTGAGGGTCCACGGCTTTGTTGGTGGCCCGGTGTGAGTGGGGCTCTGCTGGACTTTCTGCAGGAGTTGCCAGGCTGCCACCTGTAAAGAAGAGGATGTGTCACCCATAACCTCCGCTGGAATTTCTCTCCGGGCTGAGGTGAGGAAGGAAAACAAGGAGTGGTGGCCGGGACAGGAGGGGTATCTCAGCCAGGGAAATGGAAAGCTTCCAGAAGAGCGCCCGGGGCCAGGACCATCCTGGCTGGCCTGCAGGCACCAAGTTGGCCTGCGTGCTGTCACTGGGGTGGCTCCACGGCCCTTCCTCTAGTCTTTCAAGCCCTTGTACATATTCAGGTGTTTTACCTGGGAAGGGTGGGAACAGTTCAGCAGCAGCTGGCCTGGGGCTCAGCTCACGTTTACTCACAGAGGCCTCGGCACGGTCCCCCAGCTTTGCAATGAGGACGCTCCTTGCGTGGGGGGGCAGGGCTGCTGGCTGTATGGGAGATGATTCCCCACCTCTGACCAATTTCAGAATTGTTTACCGCTGGAGCAAGTGCCCTGATAGGGTTTTCCTCTGTATAACTGCTGGGTTCAGGTTTTTTTTTTCTTTTTTGGTTCAAGTTAGAATTTATTCATCTTTTATGTATTTATTGATATAAGCATGGAAATAATTCATTCATAGAAATACATCTGTGTGAAGGGAAGATCTTTTTTCTCTTTTATTTTTAAATTTTATTTCTAAATTTTTGAAGTTTAATTATATTTATTTTTCTATACAGCAGGTTATTATTAGTTATCTATTTTATTCATATACATATATACAAGTCAATACCTATCTCCCAACTCATCTGACCACCAACACCCCATGGCTTCCCCGACTTGGTGTCTATACGTTTGTTCTCTACCTCTGTTTCTCTATTTCTGCCTTGCAAACCTGTTCATCTGTACCATATATCTAGGTTCCACATACATGCATTAAGAGAGAATATTTGTTTTGCTCATTCTGACTTACTTCATTCTGTATGACAGTCTCTAGATCCACCGACTTCTCTACAAATAACATAGTTTCCTTCCTTTTCATGGCTGAGTCATATCCCATTTTATATATGTACCACATCTTTATCCATTCGTCTGTCTGTGGGCATTTAGGTTGCTTCCATTTCCTGGCTATTGTAAATAGTGCTGCAATGAACATTGTGGTGAATGTGTGTTTTTGATTTATGGATTTCTCTGGGTATATGCCCAGAAGTGGGATTGCTGGATCCTATGTTAATTCTATCTCTAGTTTCTTTAAGGAAACTCCATACTGTTCTCCATAGTGACTGTATCAATTTACCTTCCCACCAATAGTGGAAGAGGCTTCCTTTTGTCCACACCCTCCCCAGAATTTGTTGTTTGTAGATTTTCTGATGACACCGATTCTAACAGGTGTGAGGTGATACCTCATTGTCGTTTTGATTTGCATTTCTCTAATAATTAGTGGTGTTGAGCAGCTTTTCATGTGCGTCTTGGCCGTCTCTGTGACTTCTTTGAAGAAACGTCTATTTAGATCTTCTGCCCATTTTTGTATTGGGTTGTTTGTTTTATTAATATTAAGCTGCATGAGCTGTTTATATATATTGGAGATTAAACCTTTGTCCATTGATTCGTTTGCGAATGTTTTCGCCCATTCTGAGGGTTGCCTTTTTCCATTCCCGTTTTTTTTTAACCAAAAAAGAAAGAAAGCAAAAGAAGCAGAACACTAATGTGCGTGAAATATGCCTCTTGAAACTGTCGTTTTGAAATATGGACGTCTTTTGATATTTTTGGTCGATATATGACCCCAGGATTTGTTTTCAGGGCAGGTGTCATTTACAGGCCTCAATGATTTGGAATATCCACTGACCATTAGCACTGGGATTAAAGCTGCTGTTGTGTGAAACGGCCACAAGGTGGCAGCAGTTCTCCTTTAGCAAATCTGGTTACTAAGGCAACAGAGCCTCAATGGAAGCCGTGTTCTAGATTGGAATTTAGAATGGAATGTGCCAGTAGAAAGCCCCTCAAGTTTGTCTCACTACTTCTTGTTCGTGTTTTTAATTTAATTTTTTATTTTTTATTACAGCAAGTTTGATTACAACGTTTGGCTTGTTGTAGGTGTGCAAGATGTGGTTCTTTTACACATATACATATGTCTGTTCTTCCTGGGACCCTTTTCCCATGTACGTTATGACAGAATGTTGAGTAGTCTTCTCTTGGCATTCCATAGGTCTTTGGTGATTATATATTTCACCTGTGTTTGTAAATGTCTCTTAACCCCAATATCGTAATGAATCCAATCCTCACACCTTTCCATTGGTGAACCATAAGTTTGTTTAATAAATCTGTGATTGCCCTTCTCCGTGGAAATATCTGCCCTGCTATCCGTTTTTAGGTAACACCTTTAAGTGATATCCTAGGATATGTGTCTTTCACTTTCTGACTTACTACAAGTCACGTGATTACCTGTAGACTCATCTACGGTGCTGCAAATGGCATTGTGCCCTTTTTTTCCTTGGCTAATATTCTGTCTTAGCGAGGTCCATTTTCTGCAATGTGATTCCCTGAGGGCTGAGGATTAGCTGACCTGGGCAGCCTGACCCTGCCGGCAAGCCCTCCCCAGGTGTGCCTGGGTTGAGGTCAATAGAAACAGCACTCCAGGCAGCAATAGAACTTGCAGCTGTGCCTGACACCATATTCTCTGCCCCATCAGCAGTCTCGGGGCTGTGCTGGTGGGAGGTTGTGAGGGTCCACGGCTTTGTTGGTGGCCCGGTGTGAGTGGGGCTCTGCTGGACTTTCTGCAGGAGTTGCCAGGCTGCCACCTGTAAAGAAGAGGATGTGTCACCCATAACCTCCGCTGAAATTTCTCTCCGGGCTGAGGTGAGGAAGGAAAACAAGGAGTGGGGGCCAGGACAGGAGGGGTATCTCAGCCAGGGAAATGGAAACCTTCCAGAAGAGCTCCCGTGGCCAGGACCATCCTGGCTGGCCTGCAGGCACCAAGTTGGCCTGCGTGCTGTCGCTGGTGTGGCTCCACGGCCCTTCCTCTAGGCTTTCAAGCCCTTGTACATATTCAGGTGTTTTACCTGGGAAGGGTGGGAACAGTTCAGCAGCAGCTGGCCTGGGGCTCAGCTCACGTTTACTCACAGAGGCCTCGGCACGGTCCCCCAGCTTTGCAATGTGGATGCTCCTTGTGTGGGGGGGCCGGGCTGCTGGCTGTATGGGAGATGATTCCCCACCTCTGACCAATTTCAGAATTCTTTACCGCTGGAGCAAGTGCCCTGATAGGGTTTTTCTCTGTATAACTGCTGGGTTCAGGTTTTTTTTTTCTTTTTTGGTTCAAGTTAGAATTTATTCATCTTTATGTATTTATTGATATAAGCATGGAAATAATTCATTCATAGAAATACATCTGTGTGAAGGGAAGAACTTTTTTCTGTTTTATTTTTAAATTTTACTTCTAAAAATTTTGAAGTTTAATTATATTTATTTTTCTATACAGCAGGTTATTATTAGTTATCTATTTTATTCATATACATATATACAGGTCAATACCTATCTCCCAACTCATCTGACCACCAACACCCCATGGCTTCCCCGACTTGGTGTCCATACGTTTGTTCTCTACCTCTGTTTCTCTATTTCTTCCATGCAAACCTGTTCATCTGTACCATGTATCTAGGTTCCACATACATGCATTAAGACAGAATATTTGTTTTGCTCATTCTGAGTTACTTCATTCTGTATGACAGTCTCTAGATCCACCGACTTCTCTACAAATAACATAGTTTCCTTCCTTTTCATGGCTGAGTCATATCCCATTTTATATATGTACCACATCTTTATCCATTCTTCTGTCTGTGGGCATTTAGGTTGCTTCCATTACCTGGCTATTGTAAATAGTGCTGCAATGAACATTGTGGTGAATGTGTGTTTTTGATTTATGGTTTTCTCTGGGTATATGCCCAGAAGTGGGATTGCTGGATTCTATGGTAATTCTATTTCTAGTTTCTTTAAGGAAACTCCATACTGTTCTCCATAGTGACTGTATCAATTTACCTTCCCACCAATAGTGGAAGAGGCTTCCTTTTGTCCACACCCTCCCCAGAATTTGTTATTTGTAGATTTTCTGATGACGCCGATTCTAACAGGTGTGAGGTGATACCTCATTGTCGTTTTGATTTGCATTTCTCTAATAATTAGTGGTGTTGAGCAGCTTTTCATGTGCGTCTTGGCCGTCTCTGTGACTTCTTTGAAGAAACGTCTATTTAGATCTTCTGCCCATTTTTGTATTGGGTTGTTTGTTTTATTAATATTAAGCTGCGTGAGCTGTTTATATATATTGGAGATTAAACCTTTGTCCATTGATTCGTTTGTGAATGTTTTCGCCCATTCTGAGGGTTGCCTTTTTCCATTCCCGTTTTTTTTTAACCAAAAAGGAAAGAAAGCAAAAGAAGCAGAACACTAATGTGCGTGAAATATTCCTCTTGAAACTGTCGTTTTGAAATATGGACGTCTTTTGAACTTTTTGGTCGATATATGACCCCAGGATTTGTTTTCAGGGCAGGTGTCATTTACAGGCCTCAATGATTTGGAATATCCACTGACCATTAGCGCTGGGATTAAAGCTGCTGTTGTGTGAAACGGCCACAAGGTGGCAGCAGTTCTCCCTTAGCAAATCTGGTTACTAGGGCAACAGAGCCTCAATGGAAGCCGTGTTCTAGATTGGAATTTAGAATGGAATGTGCCAGGAGAAAGCCCCTCAAGTTTGTCTCACTACTTCTTGTTCGTGTTTTCAATTTAATTTTTAATTTTTTATTACAGCAAGTTTGATTACAACGTTTGGCTTGTTGTAGGTGTGCAAGATGTGGTTCTTTTAAACATATACATATGTCTGTTCTTCCTGGGACCCTTTTCCCATGTACGTTATGACAGAATGTTGAGTAGTCTTCTCTTGGCATTCTGTAGGTCTTTGGTGATTATATATTTCACCTGTGTTTGTATATGTCTCTTAACCCCAATATCATAATGATCCAATCCTCACACCTTTCCATTGGTGAACCATAAGTTTGTTTAATGAATCTGTGATTGCCCTTCTCCATGGAAATATCTGCCCTGGTATCCGTTTTTAGGTAACACCTATAAGTGATATCCTACGATATGTGTCTTTCACTTTCTGACTTACTACAAGTCACGTGATTACGTGTAGACTCATCTACGGTGCTGCAAATGGCATTGTGCCCTTTTTTTCCTTGGCTAATATTCTGTCTTAGCGAGGTCCATTTTCTGCAATGTGATTCCCTGAGGGCTGAGGATTAGCTGACCTGGGCAGCCTGACCCTGCCGGCAAGCCCTCCCCAGGTGTGCCTGGGTTGAGGTCAATAGAAACAGCACTCCAGGCAGCAATAGCCCCTGCAGCTGTGCCTGACTCCATATTCTCTGCCCCGTCAGCAGTCTCGGGGCTGTGCTGGTGGGAGGGTGTGAGGGTCCACGGCTTTGTTGGTGGCCCGGTGTGAGTGGGGCTCTGCTGGACTTTCTGCAGGAGTTGCCAGGCTGCCACCTGTAAAGAAGAGGATGTGTCACCCATAACCTCCGCTGGAATTTCTCTCCGGGCTGAGGTGAGGAAGGAAAACAAGGAGTGGGGGCCGGGACAGGAGGGGTATCTCAGGCAGGGAAATGGAAAGCTTCCAGAAGAGCGCCCGGGGCCAGGACCATCCTGGCTGGCCTGCAGGCACCAAGTTGGCCTGCGTGCTGTCACTGGTGTGGCTCCACGGCCCTTCCTCTAGGCTTTCAAGCCCTTGTACATATTCAGGTGTTTTACCTGGGAAGGGTGGGAACAGTTCAGCAGCAGATGGCCTGGGGCTCAGCTCACGTTTACTCACAGAGGCCTCGGCACGGTCCCCCAACTTTGCAATGAGGACGCTCCTTGCGTGGGCGGGGGGCAGGGCTGCTGGCTGTATGGGAGATGATTCCCCGCCTCTGACCAATTTCAGAATTGTTTACCGCTGGAGCAAGTGCCCTGATAGGGTTTTCCTCTGAATAACTGCTGGGTTCAGGTTTTTTTTTTCTTTTTTGGTTCAAGTTAGAATTTATTCATCTTTTATGTATTTATTGATATAAGCATGGAAATAATTCATTCATAGAAATACATCTGTGTGAAGGGAAGAACTTTTTTCGGTTTTATTTTTAAATTTTATTCCTAAAATTTTGAAGTTTAATTATATTTATTTTTCTATACAGCATGTTATTATTAGTTATCTATTTTATTCATATACATATATACAGGTCAATACCTATCTCCCAACTCATCTGACCACCAACACCCCATGGCTTCCCCGACTTGGTGTCCATACGTTTGTTCTCTACCTCTGTTTCTCTATTTCTGCCCTGCAAACCTGTTCATCTGTACCATATATCTAGGTTCCACATACATGCATTAAGACAGAATATTTGTTTTGCTCATTCTGACTTACTTCATTCTGTATGACAGTCTCTAGATCCACCGACTTCTCTACAAATAACATAGTTTCCTTCCTTTTCATGGGTGAGTCATATCCCATTTAATATATGTACCACATCTTTATCCATTCTTCTGTCTGTGGGCATTTAGTTTGCTTCCATTACCTGGCTATTGTAAATAGTGCTGCAATGAACATTGTGGTGAATGTGTGTTTTTGATTTATGGTTTTCTCTGGGTATATGCCCAGAAGTCGGATTGCTGGATCCTATGGTAATTCTATTTCTAGTTTCTTTAAGGAAACTCCATACTGTTCTCCATAGTGACTGTATCAATTTACCTTCCCACCAATAGTGGAAGAGGGTTCCTTTTGTCCACACCCTCCCCAGAATTTGTTGCTTGTAGATTTTCTGATGACGCCGATTCTAACAGATGTGAGGTGATACCTCATTGTCGTTTTGATTTGCATTTCTCTAATAATTAGTGGTGTTGAGCAGCTTTTCATGTGCGTCTTGGCCGTCTCTGTGACTTCTTTGAAGAAACGTCTATTTAGATCTTCTGCCCATTTTTGTATTGGGTTGTTTGTTTAATTAATATTAAGCTGCGTGAGCTGTTTATATATATTGGAGATTAAACCTTTGTCCATTGATTCGTTTGCGAACGTTTTCGCCCATTCTGAGGGTTGCCTTTTTACATTCCCGTTTTTCTTTAACCAAAAAAGAAAGAAAGCAGAAGAAGCAGAACACTAATGTGCGTGAAATATGCCTCTTGAAACTGTCGTTTTGAAATATGGACGTCTTTTGAACTTTTTGGTCGATATATGACCCCAGGATTTGTTTTCAGGGCAGGTGTCTTTTACAGGCCTCAATGATTTGGAATATCCACTGACCATTAGCGCTGGGATTAAAGCTGCTGTTGTGTGAAACGGCCACAAGGTGGCAGCAGTTCTCCCTTAGCAAATCTGGTTACTAGGGCAACAGAGCCTCAATGGAAGCCATGTTCTAGATTGGAATTTAGAATGGAATGTGCCAGGAAAAAGCCCCTCAAGTTTGTCTCACTACTTCTTGTTCGTGTTTTCAATTTAATTTTTAATTTTTTATTACAGCAAGTTTGATTACAACGTTTGGCTTGTTGTAGGTGTGCAAGATTTGGTTCTTTTAAACATATACATATGTCTGTTCTTCCTGGGACCCTTTTCCCATGTACGTTATGACAGAATGTTGAGTAGTCTTCTCTTGGCATTCCGTAGGTCTTTGGTGATTATATATTTCACCTGTGTTTGTATATATCTCTTAACCCCAATATCATAATGATCCAATCCTCACACCTTTCCATTGGTGAACCATAAGTTTGTTTAATGAATCTGTGATTGCCCTTCTCCATGGAAATATCTGCCCTGGTATCCGTTATTAGGTAACACCTATGAGTGATATCCTAGGATATGTGTCTTTCACTTTCTGACTTACTACAAGTCACGTGATTACCTGTAGACTCATCTACGGTGCTGCAAATGGCATTGTGCCCTTTTTTTCCTTGGCTAATATTCTGTCTTAGCGAGGTCCATTTTCTGCAATGTGATTCCCTGAGGGCTGAGGATTAGCTGACCTGGGCAGCCTGACCCTGCCGGCAAGCCCTCCCCAGGTGTGCCTGGCTTGAGGTCAATAGAAACAGCACTCCAGACAGCAATAGCCCCTGCAGCTGTGCCTGACTCCATATTCTCTGCCCCGTCAGCAGTCTCGGGGCTGTGCTGGTGGGAGGGTGTGAGGGTCCACGGCTTTGTTGGTGGCCCGGTGTGAGTGGGGCTCTGCTGGACTTTCTGCAGGAGTTGCCAGGCTGCCACCTGTAAAGAAGAGGATGTGTCACCCATAACCTCCGCTGGAATTTCTCTCCGGGCTGAGGTGAGGAAGGAAAACAAGGAGTGGGGGCCGGGACAGGAGGGGTATCTCAGCCAGGGAAATGGAAAGCTTCCAGAAGAGCGCCCGGGGCCAGGACCATCCTGGCTGGCCTGCAGGCACCAAGTTGGCCTGCGTGCTGTCACTGGTGTGGCTCCACGGCCCTTCCTCTAGGCTTTCAAGCCCTTGTACATATTCAGGTGTTTTACCTGGGAAGGGTGGGAACAGTTCAGCAGCAGATGGCCTGGGGCTCAGCTCACGTTTACTCACAGAGGCCTCGGCACGGTCCCCCAACTTTGCAATGAGGACGCTCCTTGCGTGGGGGGGGGGCAGGGCTGCTGGCTGTATGGGAGATGATTCCCCACCTCTGACCAATTTCAGAATTGTTTACCGCTGGAGCAAGTGCCCTGATAGGGTTTTCCTCTGAATAACTGCTGGGTTCAGGTTTTTTTTTTCTTTTTTGGTTCAAGTTAGAATTTATTCATCTTTTATGTATTTATTGATATAAGCATGGAAATAATTCATTCATAGAAATACATCTGTGTGAAGGGAAGAACTTTTTTCGGTTTTATTTTTAAATTTTATTCCTAAAATTTTGAAGTTTAATTATATTTATTTTTCTATACAGCATGTTATTATTAGTTATCTATTTTATTCATATACATATATACAGGTCAATACCTATCTCCCAACTCATCTGACCACCAACACCCCATGGCTTCCCCGACTTGGTGTCCATACGTTTGTTCTCTACCTCTGTTTCTCTATTTCTGCCCTGCAAACCTGTTCATCTGTACCATATATCTAGGTTCCACATACATGCATTAAGACAGAATATTTGTTTTGCTCATTCTGACTTACTTCATTCTGTATGACAGTCTCTAGATCCACCGACTTCTCTACAAATAACATAGTTTCCTTCCTTTTCATGGCTGAGTCATATCCCATTTAATATATGTACCACATCTTTATCCATTCTTCTGTCTGTGGGCATTTAGTTTGCTTCCATTACCTGGCTATTGTAAATAGTGCTGCAATGAACATTGTGGTGAATGTGTGTTTTTGATTTATGGTTTTCTCTGGGTATATGCCCAGAAGTCGGATTGCTGGATCCTATGGTAATTCTATTTCTAGTTTCTTTAAGGAAACTCCATACTGTTCTCCATAGTGACTGTATCAATTTACCTTCCCACCAATAGTGGAAGAGGGTTCCTTTTGTCCACACCCTCCCCAGAATTTGTTGCTTGTAGATTTTCTGATGACGCCGATTCTAACAGATGTGAGGTGATACCTCATTGTCGTTTTGATTTGCATTTCTCTAATAATTAGTGGTGTTGAGCAGCTTTTCATGTGCGTCTTGGCCGTCTCTGTGACTTCTTTGAAGAAACGTCTATTTAGATCTTCTGCCCATTTTTGTATTGGGTTGTTTGTTTAATTAATATTAAGCTGCGTGAGCTGTTTATATATATTGGAGATTAAACCTTTGTCCATTGATTCGTTTGCGAACGTTTTCGCCCATTCTGAGGGTTGCCTTTTTACATTCCCGTTTTTCTTTAACCAAAAAAGAAAGAAAGCAGAAGAAGCAGAACACTAATGTGCGTGAAATATGCCTCTTGAAACTGTCGTTTTGAAATATGGACGTCTTTTGAACTTTTTGGTCGATATATGACCCCAGGATTTGTTTTCAGGGCAGGTGTCTTTTACAGGCCTCAATGATTTGGAATATCCACTGACCATTAGCGCTGGGATTAAAGCTGCTGTTGTGTGAAACGGCCACAAGGTGGCAGCAGTTCTCCCTTAGCAAATCTGGTTACTAGGGCAACAGAGCCTCAATGGAAGCCATGTTCTAGATTGGAATTTAGAATGGAATGTGCCAGGAAAAAGCCCCTCAAGTTTGTCTCACTACTTCTTGTTCGTGTTTTCAATTTAATTTTTAATTTTTTATTACAGCAAGTTTGATTACAACGTTTGGCTTGTTGTAGGTGTGCAAGATTTGGTTCTTTTAAACATATACATATGTCTGTTCTTCCTGGGACCCTTTTCCCATGTACGTTATGACAGAATGTTGAGTAGTCTTCTCTTGGCATTCCGTAGGTCTTTGGTGATTATATATTTCACCTGTGTTTGTATATATCTCTTAACCCCAATATCATAATGATCCAATCCTCACACCTTTCCATTGGTGAACCATAAGTTTGTTTAATGAATCTGTGATTGCCCTTCTCCATGGAAATATCTGCCCTGGTATCCGGTTTTAGGTAACACCTATAAGTGATATCCTAGGATATGTGTCTTTCACTTTCTGACTTACTACAAGTCACGTGATTACCTGTAGACTCATCTACGGTGCTGCAAATGGCATTGTGCCCTTTTTTTCCTTGGCTAATATTCTGTCTTAGCGAGGTCCATTTTCTGCAATGTGATTCCCTGAGGGCTGAGGATTAGCTGACCTGGGCAGCCTGACCCTGCCGGCAAGCCCTCCCCAGGTGTGCCTGGCTTGAGGTCAATAGAAACAGCACTCCAGACAGCAATAGCCCCTGCAGCTGTGCCTGACTCCATATTCTCTGCCCCGTCAGCAGTCTCGGGGCTGTGCTGGTGGGAGGGTGTGAGGGTCCACGGCTTTGTTGGTGGCCCGGTGTGAGTGGGGCTCTGCTGGACTTTCTGCAGGAGTTGCCAGGCTGCCACCTGTAAAGAAGAGGATGTGTCACCCATAACCTCCGCTGGAATTTCTCTCCGGGCTGAGGTGAGGAAGGAAAACAAGGAGTGGGGGCCGGGACAGGAGGGGTATCTCAGGCAGGGAAATGGAAAGCTTCCAGAAGAGCGCCCGGGGCCAGGACCATCCTGGCTGGCCTGCAGGCACCAAGTTGGCCTGCGTGCTGTCACTGGTGTGGCTCCACGGCCCTTCCTCTAGGCTTTCAAGCCCTTGTACATATTCAGGTGTTTTACCTGGGAAGGGTGGGAACAGTTCAGCAGCAGATGGCCTGGGGCTCAGCTCACGTTTACTCACAGAGGCCTCGGCACGGTCCCCCAACTTTGCAATGAGGACGCTCCTTGCGTGGGGGGGGGGCAGGGCTGCTGGCTGTATGGGAGATGATTCCCCACCTCTGACCAATTTCAGAATTGTTTACCGCTGGAGCAAGTGCCCTGATAGGGTTTTCCTCTGTATAACTGCTGGGTTCAGGTTTTTTTTTTCTTTTTTGGTTCAAGTTAGAATTTATTCATCTTTTATGTATTTATTGATATAAGCATGGAAATAATTCATTCATAGAAATACATCTGTGTGAAGGGAAGAACTTTTTTCGGTTTTATTTTTAAATTTTATTCCTAAAATTTTGAAGTTTAATTATATTTATTTTTCTATACAGCATGTTATTATTAGTTATCTATTTTATTCATATACATACATACAGGTCAATACCTATCTCCCAACTCATCTGACCACCAACACCCCATGGCTTCCCCGACTTGGTGTCCATACGTTTGTTCTCTACCTCTGTTTCTCTATTTCTGCCCTGCAAACCTGTTCATCTGTACCATATATCTAGGTTCCACATACATGCATTAAGACAGAATATTTGTTTTGCTCATTCTGACTTACTTCATTCTGTATGACAGTCTCTAGATCCACCGACTTCTCTACAAATAACATAGTTTCCTTCCTTTTCATGGGTGAGTCATATCCCATTTAATATATGTACCACATCTTTATCCATTCTTCTGTCTGTGGGCATTTAGTTTGCTTCCATTACCTGGCTATTGTAAATAGTGCTGCAATGAACATTGTGGTGAATGTGTGTTTTTGATTTATGGTTTTCTCTGGGTATATGCCCAGAAGTCGGATTGCTGGATCCTATGGTAATTCTATTTCTAGTTTCTTTAAGGAAACTCCATACTGTTCTCCATAGTGACTGTATCAATTTACCTTCCCACCAATAGTGGAAGAGGGTTCCTTTTGTCCACACCCTCCCCAGAATTTGTTGCTTGTAGATTTTCTGATGACGCCGATTCTAACAGATGTGAGGTGATACCTCATTGTCGTTTTGATTTGCATTTCTCTAATAATTAGTGGTGTTGAGCAGCTTTTCATGTGCGTCTTGGCCGTCTCTGTGACTTCTTTGAAGAAACGTCTATTTAGATCTTCTGCCCATTTTTGTATTGGGTTGTTTGTTTAATTAATATTAAGCTGCGTGAGCTGTTTATATATATTGGAGATTAAACCTTTGTCCATTGATTCGTTTGCGAACGTTTTCGCCCATTCTGAGGGTTGCCTTTTTCCATTCCCGTTTTTCTTTAACCAAAAAAGAAAGAAAGCAGAAGAAGCAGAACACTAATGTGCGTGAAATATGCCTCTTGAAACTGTCGTTTTGAAATATGGACGTCTTTTGAACTTTTTGGTCGATATATGACCCCAGGATTTGTTTTCAGGGCAGGTGTCTTTTACAGGCCTCAATGATTTGGAATATCCACTGACCATTAGCGCTGGGATTAAAGCTGCTGTTGTGTGAAACGGCCACAAGGTGGCAGCAGTTCTCCCTTAGCAAATCTGGTTACTAGGGCAACAGAGCCTCAATGGAAGCCATGTTCTAGATTGGAATTTAGAATGGAATGTGCCAGGAAAAAGCCCCTCAAGTTTGTCTCACTACTTCTTGTTCGTGTTTTCAATTTAATTTTTAATTTTTTATTACAGCAAGTTTGATTACAACGTTTGGCTTGTTGTAGGTGTGCAAGATTTGGTTCTTTTAAACATATACATATGTCTGTTCTTCCTGGGACCCTTTTCCCATGTACGTTATGACAGAATGTTGAGTAGTCTTCTCTTGGCATTCCGTAGGTCTTTGGTGATTATATATTTCACCTGTGTTTGTATATATCTCTTAACCCCAATATCATAATGATCCAATCCTCACACCTTTCCATTGGTGAACCATAAGTTTGTTTAATGAATCTGTGATTGCCCTTCTCCATGGAAATATCTGCCCTGGTATCCGTTATTAGGTAACACCTATGAGTGATATCCTAGGATATGTGTCTTTCACTTTCTGACTTACTACAAGTCACGTGATTACCTGTAGACTCATCTACGGTGCTGCAAATGGCATTGTGCCCTTTTTTTCCTTGGCTAATATTCTGTCTTAGCGAGGTCCATTTTCTGCAATGTGATTCCCTGAGGGCTGAGGATTAGCTGACCTGGGCAGCCTGACCCTGCCGGCAAGCCCTCCCCAGGTGTGCCTGGCTTGAGGTCAATAGAAACAGCACTCCAGACAGCAATAGCCCCTGCAGCTGTGCCTGACTCCATATTCTCTGCCCCGTCAGCAGTCTCGGGGCTGTGCTGGTGGGAGGGTGTGAGGGTCCACGGCTTTGTTGGTGGCCCGGTGTGAGTGGGGCTCTGCTGGACTTTCTGCAGGAGTTGCCAGGCTGCCACCTGTAAAGAAGAGGATGTGTCACCCATAACCTCCGCTGGAATTTCTCTCCGGGCTGAGGTGAGGAAGGAAAACAAGGAGTGGGGGCCGGGACAGGAGGGGTATCTCAGCCAGGGAAATGGAAAGCTTCCAGAAGAGCGCCCGGGGCCAGGACCATCCTGGCTGGCCTGCAGGCACCAAGTTGGCCTGCGTGCTGTCACTGGTGTGGCTCCACGGCCCTTCCTCTAGGCTTTCAAGCCCTTGTACATATTCAGGTGTTTTACCTGGGAAGGGTGGGAACAGTTCAGCAGCAGATGGCCTGGGGCTCAGCTCACGTTTACTCACAGAGGCCTCGGCACGGTCCCCCAACTTTGCAATGAGGACGCTCCTTGCGTGGGGGGGGGGCAGGGCTGCTGGCTGTATGGGAGATGATTCCCCACCTCTGACCAATTTCAGAATTGTTTACCGCTGGAGCAAGTGCCCTGATAGGGTTTTCCTCTGAATAACTGCTGGGTTCAGGTTTTTTTTTTCTTTTTTGGTTCAAGTTAGAATTTATTCATCTTTTATGTATTTATTGATATAAGCATGGAAATAATTCATTCATAGAAATACATCTGTGTGAAGGGAAGAACTTTTTTCGGTTTTATTTTTAAATTTTATTCCTAAAATTTTGAAGTTTAATTATATTTATTTTTCTATACAGCATGTTATTATTAGTTATCTATTTTATTCATATACATATATACAGGTCAATACCTATCTCCCAACTCATCTGACCACCAACACCCCATGGCTTCCCCGACTTGGTGTCCATACGTTTGTTCTCTACCTCTGTTTCTCTATTTCTGCCCTGCAAACCTGTTCATCTGTACCATATATCTAGGTTCCACATACATGCATTAAGACAGAATATTTGTTTTGCTCATTCTGACTTACTTCATTCTGTATGACAGTCTCTAGATCCACCGACTTCTCTACAAATAACATAGTTTCCTTCCTTTTCATGGCTGAGTCATATCCCATTTAATATATGTACCACATCTTTATCCATTCTTCTGTCTGTGGGCATTTAGTTTGCTTCCATTACCTGGCTATTGTAAATAGTGCTGCAATGAACATTGTGGTGAATGTGTGTTTTTGATTTATGGTTTTCTCTGGGTATATGCCCAGAAGTCGGATTGCTGGATCCTATGGTAATTCTATTTCTAGTTTCTTTAAGGAAACTCCATACTGTTCTCCATAGTGACTGTATCAATTTACCTTCCCACCAATAGTGGAAGAGGGTTCCTTTTGTCCACACCCTCCCCAGAATTTGTTGCTTGTAGATTTTCTGATGACGCCGATTCTAACAGATGTGAGGTGATACCTCATTGTCGTTTTGATTTGCATTTCTCTAATAATTAGTGGTGTTGAGCAGCTTTTCATGTGCGTCTTGGCCGTCTCTGTGACTTCTTTGAAGAAACGTCTATTTAGATCTTCTGCCCATTTTTGTATTGGGTTGTTTGTTTAATTAATATTAAGCTGCGTGAGCTGTTTATATATATTGGAGATTAAACCTTTGTCCATTGATTCGTTTGCGAACGTTTTCGCCCATTCTGAGGGTTGCCTTTTTACATTCCCGTTTTTCTTTAACCAAAAAAGAAAGAAAGCAGAAGAAGCAGAACACTAATGTGCGTGAAATATGCCTCTTGAAACTGTCGTTTTGAAATATGGACGTCTTTTGAACTTTTTGGTCGATATATGACCCCAGGATTTGTTTTCAGGGCAGGTGTCTTTTACAGGCCTCAATGATTTGGAATATCCACTGACCATTAGCGCTGGGATTAAAGCTGCTGTTGTGTGAAACGGCCACAAGGTGGCAGCAGTTCTCCCTTAGCAAATCTGGTTACTAGGGCAACAGAGCCTCAATGGAAGCCATGTTCTAGATTGGAATTTAGAATGGAATGTGCCAGGAAAAAGCCCCTCAAGTTTGTCTCACTACTTCTTGTTCGTGTTTTCAATTTAATTTTTAATTTTTTATTACAGCAAGTTTGATTACAACGTTTGGCTTGTTGTAGGTGTGCAAGATTTGGTTCTTTTAAACATATACATATGTCTGTTCTTCCTGGGACCCTTTTCCCATGTACGTTATGACAGAATGTTGAGTAGTCTTCTCTTGGCATTCCGTAGGTCTTTGGTGATTATATATTTCACCTGTGTTTGTATATATCTCTTAACCCCAATATCATAATGATCCAATCCTCACACCTTTCCATTGGTGAACCATAAGTTTGTTTAATGAATCTGTGATTGCCCTTCTCCATGGAAATATCTGCCCTGGTATCCGGTTTTAGGTAACACCTATAAGTGATATCCTAGGATATGTGTCTTTCACTTTCTGACTTACTACAAGTCACGTGATTACCTGTAGACTCATCTACGGTGCTGCAAATGGCATTGTGCCCTTTTTTTCCTTGGCTAATATTCTGTCTTAGCGAGGTCCATTTTCTGCAATGTGATTCCCTGAGGGCTGAGGATTAGCTGACCTGGGCAGCCTGACCCTGCCGGCAAGCCCTCCCCAGGTGTGCCTGGCTTGAGGTCAATAGAAACAGCACTCCAGACAGCAATAGCCCCTGCAGCTGTGCCTGACTCCATATTCTCTGCCCCGTCAGCAGTCTCGGGGCTGTGCTGGTGGGAGGGTGTGAGGGTCCACGGCTTTGTTGGTGGCCCGGTGTGAGTGGGGCTCTGCTGGACTTTCTGCAGGAGTTGCCAGGCTGCCACCTGTAAAGAAGAGGATGTGTCACCCATAACCTCCGCTGGAATTTCTCTCCGGGCTGAGGTGAGGAAGGAAAACAAGGAGTGGGGGCCGGGACAGGAGGGGTATCTCAGCCAGGGAAATGGAAAGCTTCCAGAAGAGCGCCCGGGGCCAGGACCATCCTGGCTGGCCTGCAGGCACCAAGTTGGCCTGCGTGCTGTCACTGGTGTGGCTCCACGGCCCTTCCTCTAGGCTTTCAAGCCCTTGTACATATTCAGGTGTTTTACCTGGGAAGGGTGGGAACAGTTCAGCAGCAGATGGCCTGGGGCTCAGCTCACGTTTACTCACAGAGGCCTCGGCACGGTCCCCCAACTTTGCAATGAGGACGCTCCTTGCGTGGGGGGGGGGCAGGGCTGCTGGCTGTATGGGAGATGATTCCCCACCTCTGACCAATTTCAGAATTGTTTACCGCTGGAGCAAGTGCCCTGATAGGGTTTTCCTCTGTATAACTGCTGGGTTCAGGTTTTTTTTTTCTTTTTTGGTTCAAGTTAGAATTTATTCATCTTTTATGTATTTATTGATATAAGCATGGAAATAATTCATTCATATAAATACATCTGTGTGAAGGGAAGAACTTTTTTCGGTTTTATTTTTAAATTTTATTCCTAAAATTTTGAAGTTTAATTATATTTATTTTTCTATACAGCATGTTATTATTAGTTATCTATTTTATTCATATACATACATACAGGTCAATACCTATCTCCCAACTCATCTGACCACCAACACCCCATGGCTTCCCCGACTTGGTGTCCATACGTTTGTTCTCTACCTCTGTTTCTCTATTTCTGCCCTGCAAACCTGTTCATCTGTACCATATATCTAGGTTCCACATACATGCATTAAGACAGAATATTTGTTTTGCTCATTCTGACTTACTTCATTCTGTATGACAGTCTCTAGATCCACCGACTTCTCTACAAATAACATAGTTTCCTTCCTTTTCATGGCTGAGTCATATCCCATTTAATATATGTACCACATCTTTATCCATTCTTCTGTCTGTGGGCATTTAGTTTGCTTCCATTACCTGGCTATTGTAAATAGTGCTGCAATGAACATTGTGGTGAATGTGTGTTTTTGATTTATGGTTTTCTCTGGGTATATGCCCAGAAGTCGGATTGCTGGATCCTATGGTAATTCTATTTCTAGTTTCTTTAAGGAAACTCCATACTGTTCTCCATAGTGACTGTATCAATTTACCTTCCCACCAATAGTGGAAGAGGGTTCCTTTTGTCCACACCCTCCCCAGAATTTGTTGCTTGTAGATTTTCTGATGACGCCGATTCTAACAGATGTGAGGTGATACCTCATTGTCGTTTTGATTTGCATTTCTCTAATAATTAGTGGTGTTGAGCAGCTTTTCATGTGCGTCTTGGCCGTCTCTGTGACTTCTTTGAAGAAACGTCTATTTAGATCTTCTGCCCATTTTTGTATTGGGTTGTTTGTTTAATTAATATTAAGCTGCGTGAGCTGTTTATATATATTGGAGATTAAACCTTTGTCCATTGATTCGTTTGCGAACGTTTTCGCCCATTCTGAGGGTTGCCTTTTTACATTCCCGTTTTTCTTTAACCAAAAAAGAAAGAAAGCAGAAGAAGCAGAACACTAATGTGCGTGAAATATGCCTCTTGAAACTGTCGTTTTGAAATATGGACGTCTTTTGAACTTTTTGGTCGATATATGACCCCAGGATTTGTTTTCAGGGCAGGTGTCTTTTACAGGCCTCAATGATTTGGAATATCCACTGACCATTAGCGCTGGGATTAAAGCTGCTGTTGTGTGAAACGGCCACAAGGTGGCAGCAGTTCTCCCTTAGCAAATCTGGTTACTAGGGCAACAGAGCCTCAATGGAAGCCATGTTCTAGATTGGAATTTAGAATGGAATGTGCCAGGAAAAAGCCCCTCAAGTTTGTCTCACTACTTCTTGTTCGTGTTTTCAATTTAATTTTTAATTTTTTATTACAGCAAGTTTGATTACAACGTTTGGCTTGTTGTAGGTGTGCAAGATTTGGTTCTTTTAAACATATACATATGTCTGTTCTTCCTGGGACCCTTTTCCCATGTACGTTATGACAGAATGTTGAGTAGTCTTCTCTTGGCATTCCGTAGGTCTTTGGTGATTATATATTTCACCTGTGTTTGTATATATCTCTTAACCCCAATATCATAATGATCCAATCCTCACACCTTTCCATTGGTGAACCATAAGTTTGTTTAATGAATCTGTGATTGCCCTTCTCCATGGAAATATCTGCCCTGGTATCCGTTATTAGGTAACACCTATGAGTGATATCCTAGGATATGTGTCTTTCACTTTCTGACTTACTACAAGTCACGTGATTACCTGTAGACTCATCTACGGTGCTGCAAATGGCATTGTGCCCTTTTTTTCCTTGGCTAATATTCTGTCTTAGCGAGGTCCATTTTCTGCAATGTGATTCCCTGAGGGCTGAGGATTAGCTGACCTGGGCAGCCTGACCCTGCCGGCAAGCCCTCCCCAGGTGTGCCTGGCTTGAGGTCAATAGAAACAGCACTCCAGACAGCAATAGCCCCTGCAGCTGTGCCTGACTCCATATTCTCTGCCCCGTCAGCAGTCTCGGGGCTGTGCTGGTGGGAGGGTGTGAGGGTCCACGGCTTTGTTGGTGGCCCGGTGTGAGTGGGGCTCTGCTGGACTTTCTGCAGGAGTTGCCAGGCTGCCACCTGTAAAGAAGAGGATGTGTCACCCATAACCTCCGCTGGAATTTCTCTCCGGGCTGAGGTGAGGAAGGAAAACAAGGAGTGGGGGCCGGGACAGGAGGGGTATCTCAGCCAGGGAAATGGAAAGCTTCCAGAAGAGCGCCCGGGGCCAGGACCATCCTGGCTGGCCTGCAGGCACCAAGTTGGCCTGCGTGCTGTCACTGGTGTGGCTCCACGGCCCTTCCTCTAGGCTTTCAAGCCCTTGTACATATTCAGGTGTTTTACCTGGGAAGGGTGGGAACAGTTCAGCAGCAGCTGGCCTGGGGCTCAGCTCACGTTTACTCACAGAGGCCTCGGCACGGTCCCCCAACTTTGCAATGAGGACGCTCCTTGCGTGGGGGGGGGCAGGGCTGCTGGCTGTATGGGAGATGATTCCCCACCTCTGACCAATTTCAGAATTGTTTACCGCTGGAGCAAGTGCCCTGATAGGGTTTTCCTCTGTATAACTGCTGGGTTCAGGTTTTTTTTTTCTTTTTTGGTTCAAGTTAGAATTTATTCATCTTTTATGTATTTATTGATATAAGCATGGAAATAATTCATTCATATAAATACATCTGTGTGAAGGGAAGAACTTTTTTCGGTTTTATTTTTAAATTTTATTCCTAAAATTTTGAAGTTTAATTATATTTATTTTTCTATACAGCATGTTATTATTAGTTATCTATTTTATTCATATACATACATACAGGTCAATACCTATCTCCCAACTCATCTGACCACCAACACCCCATGGCTTCCCCGACTTGGTGTCCATACGTTTGTTCTCTACCTCTGTTTCTCTATTTCTGCCCTGCAAACCTGTTCATCTGTACCATATATCTAGGTTCCACATACATGCATTAAGACAGAATATTTGTTTTGCTCATTCTGACTTACTTCATTCTGTATGACAGTCTCTAGATCCACCGACTTCTCTACAAATAACATAGTTTCCTTCCTTTTCATGGGTGAGTCATATCCCATTTAATATATGTACCACATCTTTATCCATTCTTCTGTCTGTGGGCATTTAGTTTGCTTCCATTACCTGGCTATTGTAAATAGTGCTGCAATGAACATTGTGGTGAATGTGTGTTTTTGATTTATGGTTTTCTCTGGGTATATGCCCAGAAGTCGGATTGCTGGATCCTATGGTAATTCTATTTCTAGTTTCTTTAAGGAAACTCCATACTGTTCTCCATAGTGACTGTATCAATTTACCTTCCCACCAATAGTGGAAGAGGGTTCCTTTTGTCCACACCCTCCCCAGAATTTGTTGCTTGTAGATTTTCTGATGACGCCGATTCTAACAGATGTGAGGTGATACCTCATTGTCGTTTTGATTTGCATTTCTCTAATAATTAGTGGTGTTGAGCAGCTTTTCATGTGCGTCTTGGCCGTCTCTGTGACTTCTTTGAAGAAACGTCTATTTAGATCTTCTGCCCATTTTTGTATTGGGTTGTTTGTTTAATTAATATTAAGCTGCGTGAGCTGTTTATATATATTGGAGATTAAACCTTTGTCCATTGATTCGTTTGCGAACGTTTTCGCCCATTCTGAGGGTTGCCTTTTTACATTCCCGTTTTTCTTTAACCAAAAAAGAAAGAAAGCAGAAGAAGCAGAACACTAATGTGCGTGAAATATGCCTCTTGAAACTGTCGTTTTGAAATATGGACGTCTTTTGAACTTTTTGGTCGATATATGACCCCAGGATTTGTTTTCAGGGCAGGTGTCTTTTACAGGCCTCAATGATTTGGAATATCCACTGACCATTAGCGCTGGGATTAAAGCTGCTGTTGTGTGAAACGGCCACAAGGTGGCAGCAGTTCTCCCTTAGCAAATCTGGTTACTAGGGCAACAGAGCCTCAATGGAAGCCATGTTCTAGATTGGAATTTAGAATGGAATGTGCCAGGAAAAAGCCCCTCAAGTTTGTCTCACTACTTCTTGTTCGTGTTTTCAATTTAATTTTTAATTTTTTATTACAGCAAGTTTGATTACAACGTTTGGCTTGTTGTAGGTGTGCAAGATTTGGTTCTTTTAAACATATACATATGTCTGTTCTTCCTGGGACCCTTTTCCCATGTACGTTATGACAGAATGTTGAGTAGTCTTCTCTTGGCATTCCGTAGGTCTTTGGTGATTATATATTTCACCTGTGTTTGTATATATCTCTTAACCCCAATATCATAATGATCCAATCCTCACACCTTTCCATTGGTGAACCATAAGTTTGTTTAATGAATCTGTGATTGCCCTTCTCCATGGAAATATCTGCCCTGGTATCCGTTATTAGGTAACACCTATGAGTGATATCCTAGGATATGTGTCTTTCACTTTCTGACTTACTACAAGTCACGTGATTACCTGTAGACTCATCTACGGTGCTGCAAATGGCATTGTGCCCTTTTTTTCCTTGGCTAATATTCTGTCTTAGCGAGGTCCATTTTCTGCAATGTGATTCCCTGAGGGCTGAGGATTAGCTGACCTGGGCAGCCTGACCCTGCCGGCAAGCCCTCCCCAGGTGTGCCTGGCTTGAGGTCAATAGAAACAGCACTCCAGACAGCAATAGCCCCTGCAGCTGTGCCTGACTCCATATTCTCTGCCCCGTCAGCAGTCTCGGGGCTGTGCTGGTGGGAGGGTGTGAGGGTCCACGGCTTTGTTGGTGGCCCGGTGTGAGTGGGGCTCTGCTGGACTTTCTGCAGGAGTTGCGAGGCTGCCACCTGTAAAGAAGAGGATGTGTCACCCATAACCTCCGCTGGAATTTCTCTCCGGGCTGAGGTGAGGAAGGAAAACAAGGAGTGGGGGCCGGGACAGGAGGGGTATCTCAGCCAGGGAAATGGAAAGCTTCCAGAAGAGCGCCCGGGGCCAGGACCATCCTGGCTGGCCTGCAGGCACCAAGTTGGCCTGCGTGCTGTCACTGGTGTGGCTCCACGGCCCTTCCTCTAGGCTTTCAAGCCCTTGTACATATTCAGGTGTTTTACCTGGGAAGGGTGGGAACAGTTCAGCAGCAGCTGGCCTGGGGCTCAGCTCACGTTTACTCACAGAGGCCTCGGCACGGTCCCCCAACTTTGCAATGAGGACGCTCCTTGCGTGGGGGGGGGCAGGGCTGCTGGCTGTATGGGAGATGATTCCCCACCTCTGACCAATTTCAGAATTGTTTACCGCTGGAGCAAGTGCCCTGATAGGGTTTTCCTCTGTATAACTGCTGGGTTCAGGTTTTTTTTTTCTTTTTTGGTTCAAGTTAGAATTTATTCATCTTTTATGTATTTATTGATATAAGCATGGAAATAATTCATTCATATAAATACATCTGTGTGAAGGGAAGAACTTTTTTCGGTTTTATTTTTAAATTTTATTCCTAAAATTTTGAAGTTTAATTATATTTATTTTTCTATACAGCATGTTATTATTAGTTATCTATTTTATTCATATACATACATACAGGTCAATACCTATCTCCCAACTCATCTGACCACCAACACCCCATGGCTTCCCCGACTTGGTGTCCATACGTTTGTTCTCTACCTCTGTTTCTCTATTTCTGCCCTGCAAACCTGTTCATCTGTACCATATATCTAGGTTCCACATACATGCATTAAGACAGAATATTTGTTTTGCTCATTCTGACTTACTTCATTCTGTATGACAGTCTCTAGATCCACCGACTTCTCTACAAATAACATAGTTTCCTTCCTTTTCATGGGTGAGTCATATCCCATTTAATATATGTACCACATCTTTATCCATTCTTCTGTCTGTGGGCATTTAGTTTGCTTCCATTACCTGGCTATTGTAAATAGTGCTGCAATGAACATTGTGGTGAATGTGTGTTTTTGATTTATGGTTTTCTCTGGGTATATGCCCAGAAGTCGGATTGCTGGATCCTATGGTAATTCTATTTCTAGTTTCTTTAAGGAAACTCCATACTGTTCTCCATAGTGACTGTATCAATTTACCTTCCCACCAATAGTGGAAGAGGGTTCCTTTTGTCCACACCCTCCCCAGAATTTGTTGCTTGTAGATTTTCTGATGACGCCGATTCTAACAGATGTGAGGTGATACCTCATTGTCGTTTTGATTTGCATTTCTCTAATAATTAGTGGTGTTGAGCAGCTTTTCATGTGCGTCTTGGCCGTCTCTGTGACTTCTTTGAAGAAACGTCTATTTAGATCTTCTGCCCATTTTTGTATTGGGTTGTTTGTTTAATTAATATTAAGCTGCGTGAGCTGTTTATATATATTGGAGATTAAACCTTTGTCCATTGATTCGTTTGCGAACGTTTTCGCCCATTCTGAGGGTTGCCTTTTTCCATTCCCGTTTTTCTTTAACCAAAAAAGAAAGAAAGCAGAAGAAGCAGAACACTAATGTGCGTGAAATATGCCTCTTGAAACTGTCGTTTTGAAATATGGACGTCTTTTGAACTTTTTGGTCGATATATGACCCCAGGATTTGTTTTCAGGGCAGGTGTCTTTTACAG
Organism: Mesoplodon densirostris; assembly: GCF_025265405.1. NCBI lineage: Eukaryota > Metazoa > Chordata > Mammalia > Artiodactyla > Ziphiidae > Mesoplodon > Mesoplodon densirostris. The sequence continues at coordinate 50,314,684 of NC_082670.1, forward strand.
GCCTCAATGATTTGGAATATCCACTGACCATTAGCGCTGGGATTAAAGCTGCTGTTGTGTGAAACGGCCACAAGGTGGCAGCAGTTCTCCCTTAGCAAATCTGGTTACTAGGGCAACAGAGCCTCAATGGAAGCCATGTTCTAGATTGGAATTTAGAATGGAATGTGCCAGGAAAAAGCCCCTCAAGTTTGTCTCACTACTTCTTGTTCGTGTTTTCAATTTAATTTTTAATTTTTTATTACAGCAAGTTTGATTACAACGTTTGGCTTGTTGTAGGTGTGCAAGATTTGGTTCTTTTAAACATATACATATGTCTGTTCTTCCTGGGACCCTTTTCCCATGTACGTTATGACAGAATGTTGAGTAGTCTTCTCTTGGCATTCCGTAGGTCTTTGGTGATTATATATTTCACCTGTGTTTGTATATATCTCTTAACCCCAATATCATAATGATCCAATCCTCACACCTTTCCATTGGTGAACCATAAGTTTGTTTAATGAATCTGTGATTGCCCTTCTCCATGGAAATATCTGCCCTGGTATCCGTTATTAGGTAACACCTATGAGTGATATCCTAGGATATGTGTCTTTCACTTTCTGACTTACTACAAGTCACGTGATTACCTGTAGACTCATCTACGGTGCTGCAAATGGCATTGTGCCCTTTTTTTCCTTGGCTAATATTCTGTCTTAGCGAGGTCCATTTTCTGCAATGTGATTCCCTGAGGGCTGAGGATTAGCTGACCTGGGCAGCCTGACCCTGCCGGCAAGCCCTCCCCAGGTGTGCCTGGCTTGAGGTCAATAGAAACAGCACTCCAGACAGCAATAGCCCCTGCAGCTGTGCCTGACTCCATATTCTCTGCCCCGTCAGCAGTCTCGGGGCTGTGCTGGTGGGAGGGTGTGAGGGTCCACGGCTTTGTTGGTGGCCCGGTGTGAGTGGGGCTCTGCTGGACTTTCTGCAGGAGTTGCCAGGCTGCCACCTGTAAAGAAGAGGATGTGTCACCCATAACCTCCGCTGGAATTTCTCTCCGGGCTGAGGTGAGGAAGGAAAACAAGGAGTGGGGGCCGGGACAGGAGGGGTATCTCAGCCAGGGAAATGGAAAGCTTCCAGAAGAGCGCCCGGGGCCAGGACCATCCTGGCTGGCCTGCAGGCACCAAGTTGGCCTGCGTGCTGTCACTGGTGTGGCTCCACGGCCCTTCCTCTAGGCTTTCAAGCCCTTGTACATATTCAGGTGTTTTACCTGGGAAGGGTGGGAACAGTTCAGCAGCAGCTGGCCTGGGGCTCAGCTCACGTTTACTCACAGAGGCCTCGGCACGGTCCCCCAACTTTGCAATGAGGACGCTCCTTGCGTGGGGGGGGGCAGGGCTGCTGGCTGTATGGGAGATGATTCCCCACCTCTGACCAATTTCAGAATTGTTTACCGCTGGAGCAAGTGCCCTGATAGGGTTTTCCTCTGTATAACTGCTGGGTTCAGGTTTTTTTTTTCTTTTTTGGTTCAAGTTAGAATTTATTCATCTTTTATGTATTTATTGATATAAGCATGGAAATAATTCATTCATATAAATACATCTGTGTGAAGGGAAGAACTTTTTTCGGTTTTATTTTTAAATTTTATTCCTAAAGTTTTGAAGTTTAATTATATTTATTTTTCTATACAGCATGTTATTATTAGTTATCTATTTTATTCATATACATACATACAGGTCAATACCTATCTCCCAACTCATCTGACCACCAACACCCCATGGCTTCCCCGACTTGGTGTCCATACGTTTGTTCTCTACCTCTGTTTCTCTATTTCTGCCCTGCAAACCTGTTCATCTGTACCATATATCTAGGTTCCACATACATGCATTAAGACAGAATATTTGTTTTGCTCATTCTGACTTACTTCATTCTGTATGACAGTCTCTAGATCCACCGACTTCTCTACAAATAACATAGTTTCCTTCCTTTTCATGGGTGAGTCATATCCCATTTAATATATGTACCACATCTTTATCCATTCTTCTGTCTGTGGGCATTTAGTTTGCTTCCATTACCTGGCTATTGTAAATAGTGCTGCAATGAACATTGTGGTGAATGTGTGTTTTTGATTTATGGTTTTCTCTGGGTATATGCCCAGAAGTCGGATTGCTGGATCCTATGGTAATTCTATTTCTAGTTTCTTTAAGGAAACTCCATACTGTTCTCCATAGTGACTGTATCAATTTACCTTCCCACCAATAGTGGAAGAGGGTTCCTTTTGTCCACACCCTCCCCAGAATTTGTTGCTTGTAGATTTTCTGATGACGCCGATTCTAACAGATGTGAGGTGATACCTCATTGTCGTTTTGATTTGCATTTCTCTAATAATTAGTGGTGTTGAGCAGCTTTTCATGTGCGTCTTGGCCGTCTCTGTGACTTCTTTGAAGAAACGTCTATTTAGATCTTCTGCCCATTTTTGTATTGGGTTGTTTGTTTAATTAATATTAAGCTGCGTGAGCTGTTTATATATATTGGAGATTAAACCTTTGTCCATTGATTCGTTTGCGAACGTTTTCGCCCATTCTGAGGGTTGCCTTTTTACATTCCCGTTTTTCTTTAACCAAAAAAGAAAGAAAGCAGAAGAAGCAGAACACTAATGTGCGTGAAATATGCCTCTTGAAACTGTCGTTTTGAAATATGGACGTCTTTTGAACTTTTTGGTCGATATATGACCCCAGGATTTGTTTTCAGGGCAGGTGTCTTTTACAGGCCTCAATGATTTGGAATATCCACTGACCATTAGCGCTGGGATTAAAGCTGCTGTTGTGTGAAACGGCCACAAGGTGGCAGCAGTTCTCCCTTAGCAAATCTGGTTACTAGGGCAACAGAGCCTCAATGGAAGCCATGTTCTAGATTGGAATTTAGAATGGAATGTGCCAGGAAAAAGCCCCTCAAGTTTGTCTCACTACTTCTTGTTCGTGTTTTCAATTTAATTTTTAATTTTTTATTACAGCAAGTTTGATTACAACGTTTGGCTTGTTGTAGGTGTGCAAGATTTGGTTCTTTTAAACATATACATATGTCTGTTCTTCCTGGGACCCTTTTCCCATGTACGTTATGACAGAATGTTGAGTAGTCTTCTCTTGGCATTCCGTAGGTCTTTGGTGATTATATATTTCACCTGTGTTTGTATATATCTCTTAACCCCAATATCATAATGATCCAATCCTCACACCTTTCCATTGGTGAACCATAAGTTTGTTTAATGAATCTGTGATTGCCCTTCTCCATGGAAATATCTGCCCTGGTATCCGTTATTAGGTAACACCTATGAGTGATATCCTAGGATATGTGTCTTTCACTTTCTGACTTACTACAAGTCACGTGATTACCTGTAGACTCATCTACGGTGCTGCAAATGGCATTGTGCCCTTTTTTTCCTTGGCTAATATTCTGTCTTAGCGAGGTCCATTTTCTGCAATGTGATTCCCTGAGGGCTGAGGATTAGCTGACCTGGGCAGCCTGACCCTGCCGACAAGCCCTCCCCAGGTGTGCCTGGCTTGAGGTCAATAGAAACAGCACTCCAGACAGCAATAGCCCCTGCAGCTGTGCCTGACTCCATATTCTCTGCCCCGTCAGCAGTCTCGGGGCTGTGCTGGTGGGAGGGTGTGAGGGTCCACGGCTTTGTTGGTGGCCCGGTGTGAGTGGGGCTCTGCTGGACTTTCTGCAGGAGTTGCCAGGCTGCCACCTGTAAAGAAGAGGATGTGTCACCCATAACCTCCGCTGGAATTTCTCTCCGGGCTGAGGTGAGGAAGGAAAACAAGGAGTGGGGGCCGGGACAGGAGGGGTATCTCAGCCAGGGAAATGGAAAGCTTCCAGAAGAGCGCCCGGGGCCAGGACCATCCTGGCTGGCCTGCAGGCACCAAGTTGGCCTGCGTGCTGTCACTGGTGTGGCTCCACGGCCCTTCCTCTAGGCTTTCAAGCCCTTGTACATATTCAGGTGTTTTACCTGGGAAGGGTGGGAACAGTTCAGCAGCAGCTGGCCTGGGGCTCAGCTCACGTTTACTCACAGAGGCCTCGGCACGGTCCCCCAACTTTGCAATGAGGACGCTCCTTGCGTGGGGGGGGGCAGGGCTGCTGGCTGTATGGGAGATGATTCCCCACCTCTGACCAATTTCAGAATTGTTTACCGCTGGAGCAAGTGCCCTGATAGGGTTTTCCTCTGTATAACTGCTGGGTTCAGGTTTTTTTTTTCTTTTTTGGTTCAAGTTAGAATTTATTCATCTTTTATGTATTTATTGATATAAGCATGGAAATAATTCATTCATATAAATACATCTGTGTGAAGGGAAGAACTTTTTTCGGTTTTATTTTTAAATTTTATTCCTAAAGTTTTGAAGTTTAATTATATTTATTTTTCTATACAGCATGTTATTATTAGTTATCTATTTTATTCATATACATACATACAGGTCAATACCTATCTCCCAACTCATCTGACCACCAACACCCCATGGCTTCCCCGACTTGGTGTCCATACGTTTGTTCTCTACCTCTGTTTCTCTATTTCTGCCCTGCAAACCTGTTCATCTGTACCATATATCTAGGTTCCACATACATGCATTAAGACAGAATATTTGTTTTGCTCATTCTGACTTACTTCATTCTGTATGACAGTCTCTAGATCCACCGACTTCTCTACAAATAACATAGTTTCCTTCCTTTTCATGGGTGAGTCATATCCCATTTAATATATGTACCACATCTTTATCCATTCTTCTGTCTGTGGGCATTTAGTTTGCTTCCATTACCTGGCTATTGTAAATAGTGCTGCAATGAACATTGTGGTGAATGTGTGTTTTTGATTTATGGTTTTCTCTGGGTATATGCCCAGAAGTCGGATTGCTGGATCCTATGGTAATTCTATTTCTAGTTTCTTTAAGGAAACTCCATACTGTTCTCCATAGTGACTGTATCAATTTACCTTCCCACCAATAGTGGAAGAGGGTTCCTTTTGTCCACACCCTCCCCAGAATTTGTTGCTTGTAGATTTTCTGATGACGCCGATTCTAACAGATGTGAGGTGATACCTCATTGTCGTTTTGATTTGCATTTCTCTAATAATTAGTGGTGTTGAGCAGCTTTTCATGTGCGTCTTGGCCGTCTCTGTGACTTCTTTGAAGAAACGTCTATTTAGATCTTCTGCCCATTTTTGTATTGGGTTGTTTGTTTAATTAATATTAAGCTGCGTGAGCTGTTTATATATATTGGAGATTAAACCTTTGTCCATTGATTCGTTTGCGAACGTTTTCGCCCATTCTGAGGGTTGCCTTTTTACATTCCCGTTTTTCTTTAACCAAAAAAGAAAGAAAGCAGAAGAAGCAGAACACTAATGTGCGTGAAATATGCCTCTTGAAACTGTCGTTTTGAAATATGGACGTCTTTTGAACTTTTTGGTCGATATATGACCCCAGGATTTGTTTTCAGGGCAGGTGTCTTTTACAGGCCTCAATGATTTGGAATATCCACTGACCATTAGCGCTGGGATTAAAGCTGCTGTTGTGTGAAACGGCCACAAGGTGGCAGCAGTTCTCCCTTAGCAAATCTGGTTACTAGGGCAACAGAGCCTCAATGGAAGCCATGTTCTAGATTGGAATTTAGAATGGAATGTGCCAGGAAAAAGCCCCTCAAGTTTGTCTCACTACTTCTTGTTCGTGTTTTCAATTTAATTTTTAATTTTTTATTACAGCAAGTTTGATTACAACGTTTGGCTTGTTGTAGGTGTGCAAGATTTGGTTCTTTTAAACATATACATATGTCTGTTATTCCTGGGACCCTTTTCCCATGTACGTTATGACAGAATGTTGAGTAGTCTTCTCTTGGCATTCCGTAGGTCTTTGGTGATTATATATTTCACCTGTGTTTGTATATATCTCTTAACCCCAATATCATAATGATCCAATCCTCACACCTTTCCATTGGTGAACCATAAGTTTGTTTAATGAATCTGTGATTGCCCTTCTCCATGGAAATATCTGCCCTGGTATCCGTTATTAGGTAACACCTATGAGTGATATCCTAGGATATGTGTCTTTCACTTTCTGACTTACTACAAGTCACGTGATTACCTGTAGACTCATCTACGGTGCTGCAAATGGCATTGTGCCCTTTTTTTCCTTGGCTAATATTCTGTCTTAGCGAGGTCCATTTTCTGCAATGTGATTCCCTGAGGGCTGAGGATTAGCTGACCTGGGCAGCCTGACCCTGCCGGCAAGCCCTCCCCAGGTGTGCCTGGCTTGAGGTCAATAGAAACAGCACTCCAGGCAGCAATAGCCCCTGCAGCTGTGCCTGACTCCATATTCTCTGCCCCGTCAGCAGTCTCGGGGCTGTGCTGGTGGGAGGGTGTGAGGGTCCACGGCTTTGTTGGTGGCCCGGTGTGAGTGGGGCTCTGCTGGACTTTCTGCAGGAGTTGCGAGGCTGCCACCTGTAAAGAAGAGGATGTGTCACCCATAACCTCCGCTGGAATTTCTCTCCGGGCTGAGGTGAGGAAGGAAAACAAGGAGTGGGGGCCGGGACAGGAGGGGTATCTCAGCCAGGGAAATGGAAAGCTTCCAGAAGAGCGCCCGGGGCCAGGACCATCCTGGCTGGCCTGCAGGCACCAAGTTGGCCTGCGTGCTGTCACTGGTGTGGCTCCACGGCCCTTCCTCTAGGCTTTCAAGCCCTTGTACATATTCAGGTGTTTTACCTGGGAAGGGTGGGAACAGTTCAGCAGCAGCTGGCCTGGGGCTCAGCTCACGTTTACTCACAGAGGCCTCGGCACGGTCCCCCAACTTTGCAATGAGGACGCTCCTTGCGTGGGGGGGGGCAGGGCTGCTGGCTGTATGGGAGATGATTCCCCACCTCTGACCAATTTCAGAATTGTTTACCGCTGGAGCAAGTGCCCTGATAGGGTTTTCCTCTGTATAACTGCTGGGTTCAGGTTTTTTTTTTCTTTTTTGGTTCAAGTTAGAATTTATTCATCTTTTATGTATTTATTGATATAAGCATGGAAATAATTCATTCATATAAATACATCTGTGTGAAGGGAAGAACTTTTTTCGGTTTTATTTTTAAATTTTATTCCTAAAGTTTTGAAGTTTAATTATATTTATTTTTCTATACAGCATGTTATTATTAGTTATCTATTTTATTCATATACATACATACAGGTCAATACCTATCTCCCAACTCATCTGACCACCAACACCCCATGGCTTCCCCGACTTGGTGTCCATACGTTTGTTCTCTACCTCTGTTTCTCTATTTCTGCCCTGCAAACCTGTTCATCTGTACCATATATCTAGGTTCCACATACATGCATTAAGACAGAATATTTGTTTTGCTCATTCTGACTTACTTCATTCTGTATGACAGTCTCTAGATCCACCGACTTCTCTACAAATAACATAGTTTCCTTCCTTTTCATGGCTGAGTCATATCCCATTTAATATATGTACCACATCTTTATCCATTCTTCTGTCTGTGGGCATTTAGTTTGCTTCCATTACCTGGCTATTGTAAATAGTGCTGCAATGAACATTGTGGTGAATGTGTGTTTTTGATTTATGGTTTTCTCTGGGTATATGCCCAGAAGTCGGATTGCTGGATCCTATGGTAATTCTATTTCTAGTTTCTTTAAGGAAACTCCATACTGTTCTCCATAGTGACTGTATCAATTTACCTTCCCACCAATAGTGGAAGAGGGTTCCTTTTGTCCACACCCTCCCCAGAATTTGTTGCTTGTAGATTTTCTGATGACGCCGATTCTAACAGATGTGAGGTGATACCTCATTGTCGTTTTGATTTGCATTTCTCTAATAATTAGTGGTGTTGAGCAGCTTTTCATGTGCGTCTTGGCCGTCTCTGTGACTTCTTTGAAGAAACGTCTATTTAGATCTTCTGCCCATTTTTGTATTGGGTTGTTTGTTTAATTAATATTAAGCTGCGTGAGCTGTTTATATATATTGGAGATTAAACCTTTGTCCATTGATTCGTTTGCGAACGTTTTCGCCCATTCTGAGGGTTGCCTTTTTACATTCCCGTTTTTCTTTAACCAAAAAAGAAAGAAAGCAGAAGAAGCAGAACACTAATGTGCGTGAAATATGCCTCTTGAAACTGTCGTTTTGAAATATGGACGTCTTTTGAACTTTTTGGTCGATATATGACCCCAGGATTTGTTTTCAGGGCAGGTGTCTTTTACAGGCCTCAATGATTTGGAATATCCACTGACCATTAGCGCTGGGATTAAAGCTGCTGTTGTGTGAAACGGCCACAAGGTGGCAGCAGTTCTCCCTTAGCAAATCTGGTTACTAGGGCAACAGAGCCTCAATGGAAGCCATGTTCTAGATTGGAATTTAGAATGGAATGTGCCAGGAAAAAGCCCCTCAAGTTTGTCTCACTACTTCTTGTTCGTGTTTTCAATTTAATTTTTAATTTTTTATTACAGCAAGTTTGATTACAACGTTTGGCTTGTTGTAGGTGTGCAAGATTTGGTTCTTTTAAACATATACATATGTCTGTTCTTCCTGGGACCCTTTTCCCATGTACGTTATGACAGAATGTTGAGTAGTCTTCTCTTGGCATTCCGTAGGTCTTTGGTGATTATATATTTCACCTGTGTTTGTATATATCTCTTAACCCCAATATCATAATGATCCAATCCTCACACCTTTCCATTGGTGAACCATAAGTTTGTTTAATGAATCTGTGATTGCCCTTCTCCATGGAAATATCTGCCCTGGTATCCGTTATTAGGTAACACCTATGAGTGATATCCTAGGATATGTGTCTTTCACTTTCTGACTTACTACAAGTCACGTGATTACCTGTAGACTCATCTACGGTGCTGCAAATGGCATTGTGCCCTTTTTTTCCTTGGCTAATATTCTGTCTTAGCGAGGTCCATTTTCTGCAATGTGATTCCCTGAGGGCTGAGGATTAGCTGACCTGGGCAGCCTGACCCTGCCGACAAGCCCTCCCCAGGTGTGCCTGGCTTGAGGTCAATAGAAACAGCACTCCAGACAGCAATAGCCCCTGCAGCTGTGCCTGACTCCATATTCTCTGCCCCGTCAGCAGTCTCGGGGCTGTGCTGGTGGGAGGGTGTGAGGGTCCACGGCTTTGTTGGTGGCCCGGTGTGAGTGGGGCTCTGCTGGACTTTCTGCAGGAGTTGCCAGGCTGCCACCTGTAAAGAAGAGGATGTGTCACCCATAACCTCCGCTGGAATTTCTCTCCGGGCTGAGGTGAGGAAGGAAAACAAGGAGTGGGGGCCGGGACAGGAGGGGTATCTCAGCCAGGGAAATGGAAAGCTTCCAGAAGAGCGCCCGGGGCCAGGACCATCCTGGCTGGCCTGCAGGCACCAAGTTGGCCTGCGTGCTGTCACTGGTGTGGCTCCACGGCCCTTCCTCTAGGCTTTCAAGCCCTTGTACATATTCAGGTGTTTTACCTGGGAAGGGTGGGAACAGTTCAGCAGCAGCTGGCCTGGGGCTCAGCTCACGTTTACTCACAGAGGCCTCGGCACGGTCCCCCAACTTTGCAATGAGGATGCTCCTTGCGTGGGGGGGGGCAGGGCTGCTGGCTGTATGGGAGATGATTCCCCACCTCTGACCAATTTCAGAATTGTTTACCGCTGGAGCAAGTGCCCTGATAGGGTTTTCCTCTGTATAACTGCTGGGTTCAGGTTTTTTTTTTCTTTTTTGGTTCAAGTTAGAATTTATTCATCTTTTATGTATTTATTGATATAAGCATGGAAATAATTCATTCATAGAAATACATCTGTGTGAAGGGAAGAACTTTTTTCTGTTTTATTTTTAAATTTTACTTCTAAAAATTTTGAAGTTTAATTATATTTATTTTTCTATACAGCAGGTTATTATTAGTTATCTATTTTATTCATATACATATATACAGGTCAATACCTATCTCCCAACTCATCTGACCACCAACACCCCATGGCTTCCCCGACTTGGTGTCCATACGTTTGTTCTCTACCTCTGTTTCTCTATTTCTTCCCTGCAAACCTGTTCATCTGTACCATATATCTAGGTTCCACATACATGCATTAAGACAGAATATTTGTTTTGCTCATTCTGAGTTACTTCATTCTGTATGACAGTCTCTAGATCCACCGACTTCTCTACAAATAACATAGTTTCCTTCCTTTTCATGGCTGAGTCATATCCCATTTTATATATGTACCACATCTTTATCCATTCTTCTGTCTGTGGGCATTTAGGTTGCTTCCATTACCTGGCTATTTTGTAAATAGTGCTGCAATGAACATTGTGGTGAATGTGTGTTTTTGATTTATGGTTTTCTCTGGGTATATGCCCAGAAGTGGGATTGCTGGATTCTATGGTAATTCTATTTCTAGTTTCTTTAAGGAAACTCCATACTGTTCTCCATAGTGACTGTATCAATTTACCTTCCCACCAATAGTGGAAGAGGCTTCCTTTTGTCCACACCCTCCCCAGAATTTGTTATTTGTAGATTTTCTGATGACGCCGATTCTAACAGGTGTGAGGTGATACCTCATTGTCGTTTTGATTTGCATTTCTCTAATAATTAGTGGTGTTGAGCAGCTTTTCATGTGCGTCTTGGCCGTCTCTGTGACTTCTTTGAAGAAACGTCTATTTAGATCTTCTGCCCATTTTTGTATTGGGTTGTTTGTTTTATTAATATTAAGCTGCGTGAGCTGTTTATATATATTGGAGATTAAACCTTTGTCCATTGATTCGTTTGCGAACGTTTTCGCCCATTCTGAGGGTTGCCTTTTTACATTCCCGTTTTTCTTTAACCAAAAAAGAAAGAAAGCAGAAGAAGCAGAACACTAATGTGCGTGAAATATGCCTCTTGAAACTGTCGTTTTGAAATATGGACGTCTTTTGAACTTTTTGGTCGATATATGACCCCAGGATTTGTTTTAAGGGCAGGTGTCTTTTACAGGCCTCAATGATTTGGAATATCCACTGACCATTAGCGCTGGGATTAAAGCTGCTGTTGTGTGAAACGGCCACAAGGTGGCAGCAGTTCTCCCTTAGCAAATCTGGTTACTAGGGCAACAGAGCCTCAATGGAAGCCATGTTCTAGATTGGAATTTAGAATGGAATGTGCCAGGAAAAAGCCCCTCAAGTTTGTCTCACTACTTCTTGTTCGTGTTTTCAATTTAATTTTTAATTTTTTATTACAGCAAGTTTGATTACAACGTTTGGCTTGTTGTAGGTGTGCAAGATTTGGTTCTTTTAAACATATACATATGTCTGTTCTTCCTGGGACCCTTTTCCCATGTAAGTTATGACAGAATGTTGAGTAGTCTTCTCTTGGCATTCCGTAGGTCTTTGGTGATTATATATTTCACCTGTGTTTGTATATGTCTCTTAACCCCAATATCATAATGATCCAATCCTCACACCTTTCCATTGGTGAACCATAAGTTTGTTTAATGAATCTGTGATTGCCCTTCTCCATGGAAATATCTGCCCTGGTATCCGTTTTTAGGTAACACCTATAAGTGATATCCTACGATATGTGTCTTTCACTTTCTGACTTACTACAAGTCACGTGATTACCTGTAGACTCATCTACGGTGCTGCAAATGGCATTGTGCCCTTTTTTTCCTTGGCTAATATTCTGTCTTAGCGAGGTCCATTTTCTGCAATGTGATTCCCTGAGGGCTGAGGATTAGCTGACCTGGGCAGCCTGACCCTGCCGGCAAGCCCTCCCCAGGTGTGCCTGGCTTGAGGTCAATAGAAACAGCACTCCAGGCAGCAATAGCCCCTGCAGCTGTGCCTGACTCCATATTCTCTGCCCCGTCAGCAGTCTCGGGGCTGTGCTGGTGGGAGGGTGTGAGGGTCCACGGCTTTGTTGGTGGCCCGGTGTGAGTGGGGCTCTGCTGGACTTTCTGCAGGAGTTGCCAGGCTGCCACCTGTAAAGAAGAGGATGTGTCACCCATAACCTCTGCTGGAATTTCTCTCCGGGCTGAGGTGAGGAAGGAAAACAAGGAGTGGGGGCCGGGACAGGAGGGGTATCTCAGCCAGGGAAATGGAAAGCTTCCAGAAGAGCGCCCGGGGCCAGGACCATCCTGGCTGGCCTGCAGGCACCAAGTTGGCCTGCGTGCTGTCACTGGTGTGGCTCCACGGCCCTTCCTCTAGGCTTTCAAGCCCTTGTACATATTCAGGTGTTTTACCTGGGAAGGGTGGGAACAGTTCAGCAGCAGCTGGCCTGGGGCTCAGCTCACGTTTACTCACAGAGGCCTCGGCACGGTCCCCCAACTTTGCAATGAGGACGCTCCTTGCGTGGGGGGGGGCAGGGCTGCTGGCTGTATGGGAGATGATTCCCCACCTCTGACCAATTTCAGAATTGTTTACCGCTGGAGCAAGTGCCCTGATAGGGTTTTCCTCTGTATTACTGCTGGGTTCAGGTTTTTTTTTTCTTTTTTGGTTCAAGTTAGAATTTATTCATCTTTTATGTATTTATTGATATAAGCATGGAAATAATTCATTCATATAAATACATCTGTGTGAAGGGAAGAACTTTTTTCGGTTTTATTTTTAAATTTTATTCCTAAAATTTTGAAGTTTAATTATATTTATTTTTCTATACAGCATGTTATTATTAGTTATCTATTTTATTCATATACATATATACAGGTCAATACCTATCTCCCAACTCATCTGACCACCAACACCCCATGGCTTCCCCGACTTGGTGTCCATACGTTTGTTCTCTACCTCTGTTTCTCTATTTCTGCCCTGCAAACCTGTTCATCTGTACCATATATCTAGGTTCCACATACATGCATTAAGACAGAATATTTGTTTTGCTCATTCTGACTTACTTCATTCTGTATGACAGTCTCTAGATCCACCGACTTCTCTACAAATTACATAGTTTCCTTCCTTTTCATGGCTGAGTCATATCCCATTTTATATATGTACCACATCTTTATCCATTCTTCTGTCTGTGGGCATTTAGTTTGCTTCCATTACCTGGCTATTGTAAATAGTGCTGCAATGAACATTGTGGTGAATGTGTGTTTTTGATTTATGGTTTTCTCTGGGTATATGCCCAGAAGTCGGATTGCTGGATCCTATGGTAATTCTATTTCTAGTTTCTTTAAGGAAACTCCATACTGTTCTCCATAGTGACTGTATCAATTTACCTTCCCACCAATAGTGGAAGAGGGTTCCTTTTGTCCACACCCTCCCCAGAATTTGTTGCTTGTAGATTTTCTGATGACGCCGATTCTAACAGATGTGAGGTGATACCTCATTGTCGTTTTGCTTTGCATTTCTCTAATAATTAGTGGTGTTGAGCAGCTTTTCATGTGCGTCTTGGCCGTCTCTGTGACTTCTTTGAAGAAACGTCTATTTAGATCTTCTGCCCATTTTTGTATTGGGTTGTTTGTTTAATTAATATTAAGCTGCGTGAGCTGTTTATATATATTGGAGATTAAACCTTTGTCCATTGATTCGTTTGCGAACGTTTTCGCCCATTCTGAGGGTTGCCTTTTTACATTCCCGTTTTTCTTTAACCAAAAAAGAAAGAAAGCAGAAGAAGCAGAACACTAATGTGCGTGAAATATGCCTCTTGAAACTGTCGTTTTGAAATATGGACGTCTTTTGAACTTTTTGGTCGATATATGACCCCAGGATTTGTTTTCAGGGCAGGTGTCTTTTACAGGCCTCAATGATTTGGAATATCCACTGACCATTAGCGCTGGGATTAAAGCTGCTGTTGTGTGAAACGGCCACAAGGTGGCAGCAGTTCTCCCTTAGCAAATCTGGTTACTAGGGCAACAGAGCCTCAATGGAAGCCATGTTCTAGATTGGAATTTAGAATGGAATGTGCCAGGAAAAAGCCCCTCAAGTTTGTCTCACTACTTCTTGTTCGTGTTTTCAATTTAATTTTTAATTTTTTATTACAGCAAGTTTGATTACAACGTTTGGCTTGTTGTAGGTGTGCAAGATTTGGTTCTTTTAAACATATACATATGTCTGTTCTTCCTGGGACCCTTTTCCCATGTACGTTATGACAGAATGTTGAGTAGTCTTCTCTTGGCATTCCGTAGGTCTTTGGTGATTATATATTTCACCTGTGTTTGTATATATCTCTTAACCCCAATATCATAATGATCCAATCCTCACACCTTTCCATTGGTGAACCATAAGTTTGTTTAATGAATCTGTGATTGCCCTTCTCCATGGAAATATCTGCCCTGGTATCCGTTATTAGGTAACACCTATGAGTGATATCCTAGGATATGTGTCTTTCACTTTCTGACTTACTACAAGTCACGTGATTACCTGTAGACTCATCTACGGTGCTGCAAATGGCATTGTGCCCTTTTTTTCCTTGGCTAATATTCTGTCTTAGCGAGGTCCATTTTCTGCAATGTGATTCCCTGAGGGCTGAGGATTAGCTGACCTGGGCAGCCTGACCCTGCCGGCAAGCCCTCCCCAGGTGTGCCTGGCTTGAGGTCAATAGAAACAGCACTCCAGACAGCAATAGCCCCTGCAGCTGTGCCTGACTCCATATTCTCTGCCCCGTCAGCAGTCTCGGGGCTGTGCTGGTGGGAGGGTGTGAGGGTCCACGGCTTTGTTGGTGGCCCGGTGTGAGTGGGGCTCTGCTGGACTTTCTGCAGGAGTTGCGAGGCTGCCACCTGTAAAGAAGAGGATGTGTCACCCATAACCTCCGCTGGAATTTCTCTCCGGGCTGAGGTGAGGAAGGAAAAAAAGGAGTGGGGGCCGGGACAGGAGGGGTATCTCAGGCAGGGAAATGGAAAGCTTCCAGAAGAGCGCCCGGGGCCAGGACCATCCTGGCTGGCCTGCAGGCACCAAGTTGGCCTGCGTGCTGTCGCTGTTGTGGCTCCACGGCCCTTCCTCTAGGCTTTCAAGCCCTTGTACATATTCAGGTGTTTTACCTGGGAAGGTTGGGAACAGTTCAGCAGCAGCTGGCCTGGGGCTCAGCTCACGTTTACTCACAGAGGCCTCGGCACCGTCCCCCAACTTTGCAATGTGGACGCTCCTTGCGTGGGGGGGCCGGGCTGCTGGCTGTATGGGAGATGATTCCCCACCTCTGACCAATTTCAGAATTGTTTACCGCTAGAGCAAGTGCCCTGATTGGGTTTTCCTCTGTATAACTGCTGGGTTCAGGATTTTTTTTTTCTTTTTTGGTTCAAGTTATAATTTATTCATCTTTTATGTATTTATTGATATAAGCATGGAAATAATTCATTCATAGAAATACATCTGTGTGAGGGAAGAACTTTTTTCTGTTTTATTTTAAATTTTACTTCTAAAAATTTTGAAGTTTAATTATATTTATTTTTCTATACAGCAGGTTATTATTAGTTATCTATTTTATTCATATACATATATACAGGTCAATACCTATCTCCCAACTCATCTGACCACCAACACACCATGGCTTCCCCCACTTGGTGTCCTTACGTTTGTTCTCTACCTCTTTTTCTCTATTTCTGCCCTGCAAACCTGTTCATCTGTACCATATATCTAGGTTCCACATACATGCATTAATACAGAATATTTGTTTTGCTCTTTCTGACTTACTTCCTTCTGTATGACAGTCTCTAGATCCACCGACTTCTCTACAAATAACCCAGTTTCATTCCTTATCATGGCTGAGTCATATTCCATTTTATATATGTACCACATCTTTATCCATTCTTCTGTCTGTGGGCATTTAGGTTGCTTCCATTACCTGGCTATTGTAAATAGTGCTGCAATGAACATTGTGGTGAATGTGTGTTTTTGATTTATGGTTTTCTCTGGGTATATGCCCAGAAGTGGGATTGCTGGATCCTATGGTAATTCTATTTCTAGTTTCTTTAAGGAAACTCCATACTGTTCTCCATAGTGACTGTATCAATTTACCTTCCCACCAATAGTGGAAGAGGGTTCCTTTTGTCCACACCCTCCCCAGAATTTGTTGTTTGTAGATTTTCTGATGATGCCGATTCTAACAGGTGTGAGGTGATACCTCATGGTCATTGTGATTTGCATTTCTCTAATAATTAGTGGTGTTGAGCAGCTTTTCATGTGCGTCTTGGCCGTCTCTGTGACTTCTTTGAAGAAACGTCTATTTAGATCTTCTGCCCATTTTTGTATTGGGTTGTTTGTTTTATTAATATTAAGCTGCGTTAGCTGTTTATATCTATTGGAGATTAAACCTTTGTCCATTGATTCGTTTGCGAACGTTTTCGCCCATTCTGAGGCTTGCCTTTTTCCATTCCCGTTTTTTTTTAACCAAAAAAGAAAGAAAGCAAAAGCAGCAGAACACTAATGTGCGTGAAATATGCCTCTTGAAACTGTCGTTTTGAAATATGGACGTCTTTTGAACTTTTTGGTCGATATATGACCCCAGGATTTGTTTTCAGGGCAGGTGTCATTTACAGGCCTGCAATGATTTGGAATATCCACTGACCATTAGCGCTGGGATTAAAGCTGCTGTTGTGTGAAACGGCCACAAGGTGGCAGCAGTTCTCCCTTCGAAAATCTAGTTACTAAGGCAACAGAGCCTCAATAGAAGTCGTGTTCTATATTGGAATTTAGAATGGAATGTGCCAGGAGAAAGCCCCTCAAGTTTGTCTCACTACTTCTTGTTTGTGTTTTTAATTTAATTTTTTATTTTTTATTACAGCAAGTTTGATTACAACGTTTGGCTTGTTGTAGGTGTGCAAGATGAGGTTCTTTTACACATATACATATGTCTGTTCTTCCTGGGACCCTTTTCCCATGTACGTTATGACAGAATGTTGAGTAGTCTTCCCTTGGCATTCCGTAGGTCTTTTGTGATTATATATTTCACCTGTGTTTGTATATGTCTCTTAAACCCAATATCGTAATGAATCCAATCCTCACACCTTTCCATTGGTGAACCATAAGTTTGTTTAATGAATCTGTGATTGCCCTTCTCCGTGGAAATATCTGCCCTGGTATCCGTTTTTAGGTAACACCTATAAATGATATCCTCTGATATGTGTCTGTCACTTTCTGACTTACTACAAGTCACGTGATTACCTGTAGACTCATCTACGGTGCTGCAAATGGCATTGTGCCCTTTTTTTCCTTGGCTAATATTCTGTCTTAGCGAGGTCCATTTTCTGCAATGTGATTCCCTGAGGGCTGAGGATTAGCTGACCTGGGCAGCCTGACCCTGCCGGCAAGCCCTCCCCAGGTGTGCCTGGGTTGAGGTCAATAGAAACAGCACTCCAGGCAGCAATAGCCCCTGCAGCTGTGCCTGACTCCATATTCTCTGCCCCGTCAGCAGTCTCGGGGCTGTGCTGGTGGGAGGATGTGAGGGTCCACGGCTTTGTTGGTGGCCCGGTGTGAGTGGGGCTCTGCTGGACTTTCTGCAGGAGTTGCCAGGCTGCCACCTGTAAAGAAGAGGATGTGTCACCCATAACCTCCACTGGAATTTCTCTCCGGGCTGAGGTGAGGAAGGAAAAAAAGGAGTGGGGGCCGGGACAGGAGGGGTATCTCAGGCAGGGAAATGGAAAGCTTCCAGAAGAGCGCCCGGGGCCAGGACCATCCTGGCTGGCCTGCAGGCACCAAGTTGGCCTGCGTGCTGTCACTGGTGTGGCTCCACGGCCTTTCCTTTAGGCTTTCAAGCCCTTGTACATATTCAGGTGTTTTACCTGGGAAGGGTGGGAACAGTTCAGCAGCAGCTGGCCTGGGGCTCAGCTCACGTTTACTCACAGAGGCCTCGGCACGGTCCCCCAGCTTTGCAATGAGGACTCTCCTTGCGTGGGGGGGCCGGGCTGCTGGCTGTATGGGAGATGATTCCCCACCTCTGACCAATTTCCGAATTGTTTACCGCTGGAGCAAGTGCCCTGATAGGGTTTTCCTCTGTACAACTGCTGGGTTCAGGTTTTTTTTTTCTTTTTTGGTTCAAGTTAGAATTTATTCATCTTTTATGTATTTATTGATATAAGCATGGAAATAATTCATTCATATAAATACATCTGTGTGAAGGGAAGAACTTTTTTCTGTTTTATTTTTAAATTTTATTTCTAAAAATTTTGAAGTTTAATTATATTTATTTTTCTATACAGCAGGTTATTATTAGTTATCTATTTTATTCATATACATATATACAGGTCAATACCTATCTCCCAACTCATCTGACCACCAACACCCCATGGCTTCCCCGACTTGGTGTCTATACGTTTGTTCTCTACCTCTGTTTCTCTATTTCTGCCCTGCATACCTGTTCATCTGTACCATATATCTAGGTTCCACATACATGCATTAAGACAGAATATTTGTTTTGCTCATTCTGACTTACTTCATTCTGTATGACAGTCTCTAGATCCACCGACTTCTCTACAAATAACATAGTTTCCTTCCTTTTCATGGCTGAGTCATATCCCATTTTATATATGTACCACATCTTTATCCATTCTTCTGTCTGTGGGCATTTAGGTTGCTTCCATTACCTGGCTATTGTTAATAGTGCTGCAATGAACATTGTGGTGAATGTGTGTTTTTGATTTATGGTTTTCTCTGGGTTTATGCCCAGAAGTGGGATTGCTGGATCCTATGGTAATTCTATTTCTAGTTTCTTTAAGGAAACTCCATACTGTTCTCCATAGTGACTGTATCAATTTACCTTCCCACCAATAGTGGAAGAGGGTTCCTTTTGTCCACACCCTCCCCAGAATTTGTTGTTTGTAGATTTTCTGATGACGCCAATTCTAACAGGTGTGAGGTGATACCTCATTGTCATTGTGATTTGCATTTCTCTAATAATTAGTGGTGTTGAGCAGCTTTTCATGGGCATCTTGGCCGTCTCTGTGACTTCTTTGAAGAAACGTCTATTTAGATCTTCTGCCCATTTTTGTATTGGGTTGTTTGTTTTATTAATATTAAGGTGTGTGAGCTGTTTATATATATTGGAGATTAAACCTTTGTCCATTGATTCGTTTGCGAACGTTTTCGCCCATTCTGAGGGTTGCCTTTTTCCATTCCCGTTTTTTTTTAACCGAAAAAGAAAGAAAGCAAAAGAAGCAGAACACTAATGTGCGTGAAATATGCCTCTTGAAACTGTCGTTTTGAAATAAGGACGTCTTTTGAACTTTTTGGTCGATATATGACCCAAGGATTTGTTTTCAGTGCAGGTGTCATTTACAGGCCTGCAATGATTTGGAATATCCACTGACTATTAGCGCTGGGATAAAAGCTGCTGTTGTGTGAAACGGCCACAAGGTGGCTGCAGTTCTCCCTTAGCAAATCTGGTTACTAGGGCAACAGAGCCTCAATGGAAGCCGTGTTCTAGATTGGAATTTAGAATGGAATGTGCCAGGAGAAAGTCCCTCAAGTTTGTCTGACAACTTCTTGTTCGTGTTTTCAATTTAATTTTTAATTTTTTATTACAGCAAGTTTGATTACAACGTTTGGCTTGTTGTAGGTGTGCAAGATGAGGTTCTTTTACACATATACATATGTCTGTTATTCCTGGGACCCTTTTCCCATGTACATTATGACAGAATGTTGAGTAGTCTTCTCTTGGCATTCTGTAGGTCTTTGGTGATTATATATTTCACCTGTGTTTGTATATGTCTCTTAACCCCAATATCATAATGATCCAATCCTCACACCTTTCCATTGGTGAACCATAAGTTTGTTTAATGAATCTGTGATTGCCCTTCTCCATGGAAATATCTGCCCTGGTATCCGTTTTTAGGTAACACCTATAAGTGATATCCTACGATATGTGTCTTTCACTTTCTGACTTACTACAAGTCACGTGATTACCTGTAGACTCATCTACGGTGCTGCAAATGGCATTGTGCCCTTTTTTTCCTTGGCTAATATTCTGTCTTAGCGAGGTCCATTTTCTGCAATGTGATTCCCTGAGGGCTGAGGATTAGCTGACCTGGGCAGCCTGACCCTGCCGGCAAGCCCTCCCCAGGTGTGCCTGGCTTGAGGTCAATAGAAACAGCACTCCAGGCAGCAATAGCCCCTGCAGCTGTGCCTGACTCCATATTCTCTGCCCCGTCAGCAGTCTCGGGGCTGTGCTGGTGGGAGGGTGTGAGGGTCCACGGCTTTGTTGGTGGCCCGGTGTGAGTGGGGCTCTGCTGGACTTTCTGCAGGAGTTGCCAGGCTGCCACCTGTAAAGAAGAGGATGTGTCACCCATAACCTCTGCTGGAATTTCTCTCCGGGCTGAGGTGAGGAAGGAAAACAAGGAGTGGGGGCTGGGACAGGAGGGGTATCTCAGCCAGGGAAATGGAAAGCTTCCAGAAGAGCGCCCGGGGCCAGGACCATCCTGGCTGGCCTGCAGGCACCAAGTTGGCCTGCGTGCTGTCACTGGTGTGGCTCCACGGCCCTTCCTCTAGGCTTTCAAGCCCTTGTACATATTCAGGTGTTTTACCTGGGAAGGGTGGGAACAGTTCAGCAGCAGCTGGCCTGGAGCTCAGCTCACGTTTACTCACAGAGGCCTCGGCACGGTCCCCCAACTTTGCAATGAGGACGCTCCTTGCGTGGGGGGGGGGCAGGGCTGCTGGCTGTATGGGAGATGATTCCCCACCTCTGACCAATTTCAGAATTGTTTACCGCTGGAGCAAGTGCCCTGATAGGGTTTTCCTCTGTATTACTGCTGGGTTCAGGTTTTTTTTTTCTTTTTTGGTTCAAGTTAGAATTTATTCATCTTTTATGTATTTATTGATATAAGCATGGAAATAATTCATTCATAGAAATACATCTGTGTGAAGGGAAGAACTTTTTTCGGTTTTATTTTTAAATTTTATTCCTAAAATTTTGAAGTTTAATTATATTTATTTTTCTATACAGCATGTTATTATTAGTTATCTATTTTATTCATATACATATATACAGGTCAATACCTATCTCCCAACTCATCTGACCACCAACACCCCATGGCTTCCCCGACTTGGTGTCCATACGTTTGTTCTCTACCTCTGTTTCTCTATTTCTGCCCTGCAAACCTGTTCATCTGTACCATATATCTAGGTTCCACATACATGCATTAAGACAGAATATTTGTTTTGCTCATTCTGACTTACTTCATTCTGTATGACAGTCTCTAGATCCACCGACTTCTCTACAAATAACATAGTTTCCTTCCTTTTCATGGCTGAGTCATATCCCATTTTATATATGTACCACATCTTTATCCATTCTTCTGTCTGTGGGCATTTAGTTTGCTTCCATTACCTGGCTATTGTAAATAGTGCTGCAATGAACATTGTGGTGAATGTGTGTTTTTGATTTATGGTTTTCTCTGGGTATATGCCCAGAAGTCGGATTGCTGGATCCTATGGTAATTCTATTTCTAGTTTCTTTAAGGAAACTCCATACTGTTCTCCATAGTGACTGTATCAATTTACCTTCCCACCAATAGTGGAAGAGGGTTCCTTTTGTCCACACCCTCCCCAGAATTTGTTGCTTGTAGATTTTCTGATGACGCCGATTCTAACAGATGTGAGGTGATACCTCATTGTCGTTTTGATTTGCATTTCTCTAATAATTAGTGGTGTTGAGCAGCTTTTCATGTGCGTCTTGGCCGTCTCTGTGACTTCTTTGAAGAAACGTCTATTTAGATCTTCTGCCCATTTTTGTATTGGGTTGTTTGTTTAATTAATATTAAGCTGCGTGAGCTGTTTATATATATTGGAGATTAAACCTTTGTCCATTGATTCGTTTGCGAACGTTTTCGCCCATTCTGAGGGTTGCCTTTTTCCATTCCCGTTTTTCTTTAACCAAAAAAGAAAGAAAGCAGAAGAAGCAGAACACTAATGTGCGTGAAATATGCCTCTTGAAACTGTCGTTTTGAAATATGGACGTCTTTTGAACTTTTTGGTCGATATATGACCCCAGGATTTGTTTTCAGGGCAGGTGTCTTTTACAGGCCTCAATGATTTGGAATATCCACTGACCATTAGCGCTGGGATTAAAACTGCTGTTGTGTGAAACGGCCACAAGGTGGCAGCAGTTCTCCCTTAGCAAATCTGGTTACTAGGGCAACAGAGCTTCAATGGAAGCCATGTTCTAGATTGGAATTTAGAATGGAATGTGCCAGGAAAAAGCCCCTCAAGTTTGTCTCACTACTTCTTGTTCGTGTTTTCAATTTAATTTTTAATTTTTTATTACAGCAAGTTTGATTACAACATTTGGCTTGTTGTAGGTGTGCAAGATTTGGTTCTTTTAAACATATACATATGTCTGTTCTTCCTGGGACCCTTTTCCCATGTACGTTATGACAGAATGTTGAGTAGTCTTCTCTTGGCATTCCGTAGGTCTTTGGTGATTATATATTTCACCTGTGTTTGTATATGTCTCTTAACCCCAATATCATAATGATCCAATCCTCACACCTTTCCATTGGTGAACCATAAGTTTGTTTAATGAATCTGTGATTGCCCTTCTCCATGGAAATATCTGCCCTGGTATCCGTTTTTAGGTAACACCTATAAGTGATATCCTACGATATGTGTCTTTCACTTTCTGACTTACTACAAGTCACGTGATTACCTGTAGACTCATCTACGGTGCTGCAAATGGCATTGTGCCCTTTTTTTCCTTGGCTAATATTCTGTCTTAGCGAGGTCCATTTTCTGCAATGTGATTCCCTGAGGGCTGAGGATTAGCTGACCTGGGCAGCCTGACCCTGCCGGCAAGCCCTCCCCAGGTGTGCCTGGCTTGAGGTCAATAGAAACAGCACTCCAGACAGCAATAGCCCCTGCAGCTGTGCCTGACTCCATATTCTCTGCCCCGTCAGCATTCTCGGGGCTGTGCTGGTGGGAGGGTGTGAGGGTCCACGGCTTTGTTGGTGGCCCGGTGTGAGTGGGGCTCTGCTGGACTTTCTGCAGGAGTTGCCAGGCTGCCACCTGTAAAGAAGAGGATGTGTCACCCATAACCTCCGCTGGAATTTCTCTCCGGGCTGAGGTGAGGAAGGAAAACAAGGAGTGGGGGCCGGGACAGGAGGGGTATCTCAGCCAGGGAAATGGAAAGATTCCAGAAGAGCTCCTGGGGTCAGGACCATCCTGGCTGGCCTGCAGGCACCAAGTTGGCCTGCGTGCTGTCGCTGTTGTGGCTCCACGGCCCTTCCTCTAGTCTTTCAAGCCCTTGTACATATTCAGGTGTTTTACCTGGGAAGGTTGGGAACAGTTCAGCAGCAGCTGGCCTGGGGCTCAGCTCACGTTTACTCACAGAGGCCTCGGCACGGTCCCCCAACTTTGCAATGAGGACGCTCCTTGCGTGGGGGGGGGCAGGGCTGCTGGCTGTATGGGAGATGATTCCCCACCTCTGACCAATTTCAGAATTGTTTACCGCTGGAGCAAGTGCCCTGATAGGGTTTTCCTCTGTATAACTGCTGGGTTCAGGTTTTTTTTTTCTTTTTTGGTTCAAGTTAGAATTTATTCATCTTTTATGTATTTATTGATATAAGCATGGAAATAATTCATTCATAGAAATACATCTGTGTGAAGGGAAGAACTTTTTTCGGTTTTATTTTTAAATTTTATTCCTAAAGTTTTGAAGTTTAATTATATTTATTTTTCTATACAGCATGTTATTATTAGTTATCTATTTTATTCATATACATATATACAGGTCAATACCTATCTCCCAACTCATCTGACCACCAACACCCCATGGCTTCCCCGACTTGGTGTCCATACGTTTGTTCTCTACCTCTGTTTCTCTATTTCTGCCCTGCAAACCTGTTCATCTGTACCATATATCTAGGTTCCACATACATGCATTAAGACAGAATATTTGTTTTGCTCATTCTGACTTACTTCATTCTGTATGACAGTCTCTAGATCCACCGACTTCTCTACAAATAACATAGTTTCCTTCCTTTTCATGGGTGAGTCATATCCCATTTAATATATGTACCACATCTTTATCCATTCTTCTGTCTGTGGGCATTTAGTTTGCTTCCATTACCTGGCTATTGTAAATAGTGCTGCAATGAACATTGTGGTGAATGTGTGTTTTTGATTTATGGTTTTCTCTGGGTATATGCCCAGAAGTCGGATTGCTGGATCCTATGGTAATTCTATTTCTAGTTTCTTTAAGGAAACTCCATACTGTTCTCCATAGTGACTGTATCAATTTACCTTCCCACCAATAGTGGAAGAGGGTTCCTTTTGTCCACACCCTCCCCAGAATTTGTTGCTTGTAGATTTTCTGATGACGCCGATTCTAACAGATGTGAGGTGATACCTCATTGTCGTTTTGATTTGCATTTCTCTAATAATTAGTGGTGTTGAGCAGCTTTTCATGTGCGTCTTGGCCGTCTCTGTGACTTCTTTGAAGAAACGTCTATTTAGATCTTCTGCCCATTTTTGTATTGGGTTGTTTGTTTAATTAATATTAAGCTGCGTGAGCTGTTTATATATATTGGAGATTAAACCTTTGTCCATTGATTTGTTTGCGAACGTTTTCGCCCATTCTGAGGGTTGCCTTTTTCCATTCCCGTTTTTCTTTAACCAAAAAAGAAAGAAAGCAGAAGAAGCAGAACACTAATGTGCGTGAAATATGCCTCTTGAAACTGTCGTTTTGAAATATGGACGTCTTTTGAACTTTTTGGTCGATATATGACCCCAGGATTTGTTTTCAGGGCAGGTGTCTTTTACAGGCCTCAATGATTTGGAATATCCACTGACCATTAGCGCTGGGATTAAAGCTGCTGTTGTGTGAAACGGCCACAAGGTGGCAGCAGTTCTCCCTTAGCAAATCTGGTTACTAGGGCAACAGAGCCTCAATGGAAGCCATGTTCTAGATTGGAATTTAGAATGGAATGTGCCAGGAAAAAGCCCCTCAAGTTTGTCTCACTACTTCTTGTTCGTGTTTTCAATTTAATTTTTAATTTTTTATTACAGCAAGTTTGATTACAACGTTTGGCTTGTTGTAGGTGTGCAAGATTTGGTTCTTTTAAACATATACATATATCTGTTCTTCCTGGGACCCTTTTCCCATGTACGTTATGACAGAATGTTGAGTAGTCTTCTCTTGGCATTCCGTAGGTCTTTGGTGATTATATATTTCACCTGTGTTTGTATATGTCTCTTAACCCCAATATCATAATGATCCAATCCTCACACCTTTCCATTGGTGAACCATAAGTTTGTTTAATGAATCTGTGATTGCCCTTCTCCATGGAAATATCTGCCCTGGTATCCGTTTTTAGGTAACACCTATAAGTGATATCCTACGATATGTGTCTTTCACTTTCTGACTTACTACAAGTCACATGATTACCTGTAGACTCATCTACGGTGCTGCAAATGGCATTGTGCCCTTTTTTTCCTTGGCTAATATTCTGTCTTAGCGAGGTCCATTTTCTGCAATGTGATTCCCTGAGGGCTGAGGATTAGCTGACCTGGGCAGCCTGACCCTGCCGGCAAGCCCTCCCCAGGTGTGCCTGGCTTGAGGTCAATAGAAACAGCACTCCAGACAGCAATAGCCCCTGCAGCTGTGCCTGACTCCATATTCTCTGCCCCGTCAGCAGTCTCGGGGCTGTGCTGGTGGGAGGGTGTGAGGGTCCACGGCTTTGTTGGTGGCCCGGTGTGAGTGGGGCTCTGCTGGACTTTCTGCAGGAGTTGCCAGGCTGCCACCTGTAAAGAAGAGGATGTGTCACCCATAACCTCCGCTGGAATTTCTCTCCGGGCTGAGGTGAGGAAGGAAAACAAGGAGTGGGGGCCGGGACAGGAGGGGTATCTCAGCCAGGGAAATGGAAAGCTTCCAGAAGAGCGCCCGGGGCCAGGACCATCCTGGCTGGCCTGCAGGCACCAAGTTGGCCTGCGTGCTGTCACTGGTGTGGCTCCACGGCCCTTCTTCTAGGCTTTCAAGCCCTTGTACATATTCAGGTGTTTTACCTGGGAAGGGTGGGAACAGTTCAGCAGCAGCTGGCCTGGGGCTCAGCTCACGTTTACTCACAGAGGCCTCGGCACGGTCCCCCAACTTTGCAATGAGGACGCTCCTTGCGTGGGGGGGGGCAGGGCTGCTGGCTGTATGGGAGATGATTCCCCACCTCTGACCAATTTCAGAATTGTTTACCGCTGGAGCAAGTGCCCTGATAGGGTTTTCCTCTGTATAACTGCTGGGTTCAGGTTTTTTTTTTCTTTTTTGGTTCAAGTTAGAATTTATTCATCTTTTATGTATTTATTGATATAAGCATGGAAATAATTCATTCATATAAATACATCTGTGTGAAGGGAAGAACTTTTTTCGGTTTTATTTTTAAATTTTATTCCTAAAGTTTTGAAGTTTAATTATATTTATTTTTCTATACAGCATGTTATTATTAGTTATCTATTTTATTCATATACATACATACAGGTCAATACCTATCTCCCAACTCATCTGACCACCAACACCCCATGGCTTCCCCGACTTGGTGTCCATACGTTTGTTCTCTACCTCTGTTTCTCTATTTCTGCCCTGCAAACCTGTTCATCTGTACCATATATCTAGGTTCCACATACATGCATTAAGACAGAATATTTGTTTTGCTCATTCTGACTTACTTCATTCTGTATGACAGTCTCTAGATCCACCGACTTCTCTACAAATAACATAGTTTCCTTCCTTTTCATGGCTGAGTCATATCCCATTTAATATATGTACCACATCTTTATCCATTCTTCTGTCTGTGGGCATTTAGTTTGCTTCCATTACCTGGCTATTGTAAATAGTGCTGCAATGAACATTGTGGTGAATGTGTGTTTTTGATTTATGGTTTTCTCTGGGTATATGCCCAGAAGTCGGATTGCTGGATCCTATGGTAATTCTATTTCTAGTTTCTTTAAGGAAACTCCATACTGTTCTCCATAGTGACTGTATCAATTTACCTTCCCACCAATAGTGGAAGAGGGTTCCTTTTGTCCACACCCTCCCCAGAATTTGTTGCTTGTAGATTTTCTGATGACGCCGATTCTAACAGATGTGAGGTGATACCTCATTGTCGTTTTGATTTGCATTTCTCTAATAATTAGTGGTGTTGAGCAGCTTTTCATGTGCGTCTTGGCCGTCTCTGTGACTTCTTTGAAGAAACGTCTATTTAGATCTTCTGCCCATTTTTGTATTGGGTTGTTTGTTTAATTAATATTAAGCTGCGTGAGCTGTTTATATATATTGGAGATTAAACCTTTGTCCATTGATTCGTTTGCGAACGTTTTCGCCCATTCTGAGGGTTGCCTTTTTCCATTCCCGTTTTTCTTTAACCAAAAAAGAAAGAAAGCAGAAGAAGCAGAACACTAATGTGCGTGAAATATGCCTCTTGAAACTGTCGTTTTGAAATATGGACGTCTTTTGAACTTTTTGGTCGATATATGACCCCAGGATTTGTTTTCAGGGCAGGTGTCTTTTACAGGCCTCAATGATTTGGAATATCCACTGACCATTAGCGCTGGGATTAAAGCTGCTGTTGTGTGAAACGGCCACAAGGTGGCAGCAGTTCTCCCTTAGCAAATCTGGTTACTAGGGCAACAGAGCCTCAATGGAAGCCATGTTCTAGATTGGAATTTAGAATGGAATGTGCCAGGAAAAAGCCCCTCAAGTTTGTCTCACTACTTCTTGTTCGTGTTTTCAATTTAATTTTTAATTTTTTATTACAGCAAGTTTGATTACAACGTTTGGCTTGTTGTAGGTGTGCAAGATTTGGTTCTTTTAAACATATACATATGTCTGTTCTTCCTGGGACCCTTTTCCCATGTACGTTATGACAGAATGTTGAGTAGTCTTCTCTTGGCATTCCGTAGGTCTTTGGTGATTATATATTTCACCTGTGTTTGTATATATCTCTTAACCCCAATATCATAATGATCCAATCCTCACACCTTTCCATTGGTGAACCATAAGTTTGTTTAATGAATCTGTGATTGCCCTTCTCCATGGAAATATCTGCCCTGGTATCCGTTATTAGGTAACACCTATGAGTGATATCCTAGGATATGTGTCTTTCACTTTCTGACTTACTACAAGTCACGTGATTACCTGTAGACTCATCTACGGTGCTGCAAATGGCATTGTGCCCTTTTTTTCCTTGGCTAATATTCTGTCTTAGCGAGGTCCATTTTCTGCAATGTGATTCCCTGAGGGCTGAGGATTAGCTGACCTGGGCAGCCTGACCCTGCCGGCAAGCCCTCCCCAGGTGTGCCTGGCTTGAGGTCAATAGAAACAGCACTCCAGACAGCAATAGCCCCTGCAGCTGTGCCTGACTCCATATTCTCTGCCCCGTCAGCAGTCTCGGGGCTGTGCTGGTGGGAGGGTGTGAGGGTCCACGGCTTTGTTGGTGGCCCGGTGTGAGTGGGGCTCTGCTGGACTTTCTGCAGGAGTTGCCAGGCTGCCACCTGTAAAGAAGAGGATGTGTCACCCATAACCTCCGCTGGAATTTCTCTCCGGGCTGAGGTGAGGAAGGAAAACAAGGAGTGGGGGCCGGGACAGGAGGGGTATCTCAGCCAGGGAAATGGAAAGCTTCCAGAAGAGCGCCCGGGGCCAGGACCATCCTGGCTGGCCTGCAGGCACCAAGTTGGCCTGCGTGCTGTCACTGGTGTGGCTCCACGGCCCTTCCTCTAGGCTTTCAAGCCCTTGTACATATTCAGGTGTTTTACCTGGGAAGGGTGGGAACAGTTCAGCAGCAGCTGGCCTGGGGCTCAGCTCACGTTTACTCACAGAGGCCTCGGCACGGTCCCCCAACTTTGCAATGAGGACGCTCCTTGCGTGGGGGGGGGGCAGGGCTGCTGGCTGTATGGGAGATGATTCCCCACCTCTGACCAATTTCAGAATTGTTTACCGCTGGAGCAAGTGCCCTGATAGGGTTTTCCTCTGTATAACTGCTGGGTTCAGGTTTTTTTTTTCTTTTTTGGTTCAAGTTAGAATTTATTCATCTTTTATGTATTTATTGATATAAGCATGGAAATAATTCATTCATAGAAATACATCTGTGTGAAGGGAAGAACTTTTTTCGGTTTTATTTTTAAATTTTATTCCTAAAATTTTGAAGTTTAATTATATTTATTTTTCTATACAGCATGTTATTATTAGTTATCTATTTTATTCATATACATACATACAGGTCAATACCTATCTCCCAACTCATCTGACCACCAACACCCCATGGCTTCCCCGACTTGGTGTCCATACGTTTGTTCTCTACCTCTGTTTCTCTATTTCTGCCCTGCAAACCTGTTCATCTGTACCATATATCTAGGTTCCACATACATGCATTAAGACAGAATATTTGTTTTGCTCATTCTGACTTACTTCATTCTGTATGACAGTCTCTAGATCCACCGACTTCTCTACAAATAACATAGTTTCCTTCCTTTTCATGGCTGAGTCATATCCCATTTTATATATGTACCACATCTTTATCCATTCTTCTGTCTGTGGGCATTTAGTTTGCTTCCATTACCTGGCTATTGTAAATAGTGCTGCAATGAACATTGTGGTGAATGTGTGTTTTTGATTTATGGTTTTCTCTGGGTATATGCCCAGAAGTCGGATTGCTGGATCCTATGGTAATTCTATTTCTAGTTTCTTTAAGGAAACTCCATACTGTTCTCCATAGTGACTGTATCAATTTACCTTCCCACCAATAGTGGAAGAGGGTTCCTTTTGTCCACACCCTCCCCAGAATTTGTTGCTTGTAGATTTTCTGATGACGCCGATTCTAACAGATGTGAGGTGATACCTCATTGTCATTTTGATTTGCATTTCTCTAATAATTAGTGGTGTTGAGCAGCTTTACATGTGCGTCTTGGCCGTCTCTGTGACTTCTTTGAAGAAACGTCTATTTAGATCTTCTGCCCATTTTTGTATTGGGTTGTTTGTTTAATTAATATTAAGCTGCGTGAGCTGTTTATATATATTGGAGATTAAACCTTTGTCCATTGATTCGTTTGCGAACGTTTTCGCCCATTCTGAGGGTTGCCTTTTTCCATTCCCGTTTTTCTTTAACCAAAAAAGAAAGAAAGCAGAAGAAGCAGAACACTAATGTGCGTGAAATATGCCTCTTGAAACTGTCGTTTTGAAATATGGACGTCTTTTGAACTTTTTGGTCGATATATGACCCCAGGATTTGTTTTCAGGGCAGGTGTCTTTTACAGGCCTCAATGATTTGGAATATCCACTGACCATTAGCGCTGGGATTAAAGCTGCTGTTGTGTGAAACGGCCACAAGGTGGCAGCAGTTCTCCCTTAGCAAATCTGGTTACTAGGGCAACAGAGCCTCAATGGAAGCCATGTTCTAGATTGGAATTTAGAATGGAATGTGCCAGGAAAAAGCCCCTCAAGTTTGTCTCACTACTTCTTGTTCGTGTTTTCAATTTAATTTTTAATTTTTTATTACAGCAAGTTTGATTACAACGTTTGGCTTGTTGTAGGTGTGCAAGATTTGGTTCTTTTAAACATATACATATGTCTGTTCTTCCTGGGACCCTTTTCCCATGTACGTTATGACAGAATGTTGAGTAGTCTTCTCTTGGCATTCCGTAGGTCTTTGGTGATTATATATTTCACCTGTGTTTGTATATATCTCTTAACCCCAATATCATAATGATCCAATCCTCACACCTTTCCATTGGTGAACCATAAGTTTGTTTAATGAATCTGTGATTGCCCTTCTCCATGGAAATATCTGCCCTGGTATCCGTTATTAGGTAACACCTATGAGTGATATCCTAGGATATGTGTCTTTCACTTTCTGACTTACTACAAGTCACGTGATTACCTGTAGACTCATCTACGGTGCTGCAAATGGCATTGTGCCCTTTTTTTCCTTGGCTAATATTCTGTCTTAGCGAGGTCCATTTTCTGCAATGTGATTCCCTGAGGGCTGAGGATTAGCTGACCTGGGCAGCCTGACCCTGCCGGCAAGCCCTCCCCAGGTGTGCCTGGCTTGAGGTCAATAGAAACAGCACTCCAGACAGCAATAGCCCCTGCAGCTGTGCCTTACTCCATATTCTCTGCCCCGTCAGCAGTCTCGGGGCTGTGCTGGTGGGAGGGTGTGAGGGTCCACGGCTTTGTTGGTGGCCCGGTGTGAGTGGGGCTCTGCTGGACTTTCTGCAGGAGTTGCCAGGCTGCCACCTGTAAAGAAGAGGATGTGTCACCCATAACCTCCGCTGGAATTTCTCTCCGGGCTGAGGTGAGGAAGGAAAAAAAGGAGTGGGGGCCGGGACAGGAGGGGTATCTCAGGCAGGGAAATGGAAAGCTTCCAGAAGAGCTCCTGGGGCCAGGACCATCCTGGCTGGCCTGCAGGCACCAAGTTGGCCTGCGTGCTGTCGCTGTTGTGGCTCCACGGCCCTTCCTCTAGGCTTTCAAGCCCTTGTACATATTCAGGTGTTTTACCTGGGAAGGTTGGGAACAGTTCAGCAGCAGCTGGCCTGGGGCTCAGCTCACGTTTACTCACAGAGGCCTCGGCACGGTCCCCCAACTTTGCAATGTGGACGCTCCTTGCGTGGGGGGGCCGGGCTGCTGGCTGTATGGGAGATGATTCCCCACCTCTGACCAATTTCAGAATTGTTTACCGCTGGAGCAAGTGCCCTGATTGGGTTTTCCTCTGTATAACTGCTGGGTTCAGGATTTTTTTTTCTTTTTTGGTTCAAGTTATAATTTATTCATCTTTTATGTATTTATTGATATAAGCATGGAAATAATTCATTCATAGAAATACATCTGTGTGAGGGAAGAACTTTTTTCTGTTTTATTTTAAATTTTACTTCTAAAAATTTTGAAGTTTAATTATATTTATTTTTCTATACAGCAGGTTATTATTAGTTATCTATTTTATTCATATACATATATACAGGTCAATACCTATCTCCCAACTCATCTGACCACCAACACACCATGGCTTCCCCCACTTGGTGTCCTTACGTTTGTTCTCTACCTCTGTTTCTCTATTTCTGCCCTGCAAACCTGTTCATCTGTACCATATATCTAGGTTCCACATACATGCATTAATACAGAATATTTGTTTTGCTCTTTCTGACTTACTTCCTTCTGTATGACAGTCTCTAGATCCACCGACTTCTCTACAAATAACCCAGTTTCATTCCTTATCATGGCTGAGTCATATTCCATTTTATATATGTACCACATCT
Organism: Mesoplodon densirostris; assembly: GCF_025265405.1. NCBI lineage: Eukaryota > Metazoa > Chordata > Mammalia > Artiodactyla > Ziphiidae > Mesoplodon > Mesoplodon densirostris. The sequence continues at coordinate 50,346,780 of NC_082670.1, forward strand.
TTATCCATTCTTCTGTCTGTGGGCATTTAGGTTGCTTCCATTACCTGGCTATTGTAAATAGTGCTGCAATGAACATTGTGGTGAATGTGCCTTTTTGATTTATGGTTTTCTCTGGGTATATGCCCAGAAGTGGGATTGCTGGATCCTATGGTAATTCTATTTCTAGTTTCTTTAAGGAAACTCCATACTGTTCTCCATAGTGACTGTATCAATTTACCTTCCCACCAATAGTGGAAGAGGGTTCCTTTTGTCCACACCCTCCCCAGAATTTGTTGTTTGTAGATTTTCTGATGATGCCGATTCTAACAGGTGTGAGGTGATACCTCATGGTCATTGTGATTTGCATTTCTCTAATAATTAGTGGTGTTGAGCAGCTTTTCATGTGCGTCTTGGCCGTCTCTGTGACTTCTTTGAAGAAACGTCTATTTAGATCTTCTGCCCATTTTTGTATTGGGTTGTTTGTTTTATTAATATTAAGCTGCGTTAGCTGTTTATATCTATTGGAGATTAAACCTTTGTCCATTGATTCATTTGCGAACGTTTTCGCCCATTCTGAGGGTTGCCTTTTTCCATTCCCGTTTTTTTTTAACCAAAAAAGAAAGAAAGCAAAAGCAGAGGAACACTAATGTGCGTGAAATATGCCTCTTGAAACTGTCGTTTTGAAATATGGACGTCTTTTGAACTTTTTGGTCGATATATGACCCCAGGATTTGTTTTCAGGGCAGGTGTCATTTACAGGCCTGCAATGATTTGGAATGTCCACTGACCATTAGCGCTGGGATTAAAGCTGCTGTTGTGTGAAACGGCCACAAGGTGGCAGCAGTTCTCCCTTCGAAAATCTAGTTACTAAGGCAACAGAGCCTCAATAGAAGTCGTGTTCTAGATTGGAATTTAGAATGGAATGTGCCAGGAGAAAGCCCCTCAAGTTTGTCTCACTACTTCTTGTTTGTGTTTTTAATTTAATTTTTTATTTTTTATTACAGCAAGTTTGATTACAACGTTTGGCTTGTTGTAGGTGTGCAAGATGAGGTTCTTTTACACATATACATATGTCTGTACTTCCTGGGACCCTTTTCCCATGTACGTTATGACAGAATGTTGAGTAGTCTTCTCTTGGCATTCCGTAGGTCTTTTGTGATTATATATTTCACCTGTGTTTGTATATGTCTCTTAAACCCAATATCGTAATGAATCCAATCCTCACACCTTTCCATTGGTGAACCATAAGTTTGTTTAATGAATCTGTGATTGCCCTTCTCCGTGGAAATATCTGCCCTGGTATCCGTTTTTAGGTAACACCTATAAATGATATCCTCTGATATGTGTCTGTCACTTTCTGACTTACTACAAGTCACGTGATTACCTGTAGACTCATCTACGGTGCTGCAAATGGCATTGTGCCCTTTTTTTCCTTGGCTAATATTCTGTCTTAGCGAGGTCCATTTTCTGCAATGTGATTCCCTGAGGGCTGAGGATTAGCTGACCTGGGCAGCCTGACCCTGCCGGCAAGCCCTCCCCAGGTGTGCCTGGGTTGAGGTCAATAGAAACAGCACTCCAGGCAGCAATAGCCCCTGCAGCTGTGCCTGACTCCATATTCTCTGCCCCGTCAGCAGTCTCGGGGCTGTGCTGGTGGGAGGATGTGAGGGTCCACGGCTTTGTTGGTGGCCCGGTGTGAGTGGGGCTCTGCTGGACTTTCTGCAGGAGTTGCCAGGCTGCCACCTGTAAAGAAGAGGATGTGTCACCCATAACCTCCACTGGAATTTCTCTCCGGGCTGAGGTGAGGAAGGAAAAAAAGGAGTGGGGGCCGGGACAGGAGGGGTATCTCAGGCAGGGAAATGGAAAGCTTCCAGAAGAGCGCCCGGGGCCAGGACCATCCTGGCTGGCCTGCAGGCACCAAGTTGGCCTGCGTGCTGTCACTGGTGTGGCTCCACGGCCTTTCCTTTAGGCTTTCAAGCCCTTGTACATATTCAGGTGTTTTACCTGGGAAGGGTGGGAACAGTTCAGCAGCAGCTGGCCTGGGGCTCAGCTCACGTTTACTCACAGAGGCCTCGGCACGGTCCCCCAGCTTTGCAATGAGGACTCTCCTTGCGTGGCGGGGCCGGGCTGCTGGCTGTATGGGAGATGATTCCCCACCTCTGACCAATTTCAGAATTCTTTACCGCTGGAGCAAGTGCCCTGATAGGGTTTTCCTCTGTATAACTGCTGGGTTCAGGTTTTTTTTTTCTTTTTTGGTTCAAGTTAGAATTTATTCATCTTTTATGTATTTATTGATATAAGCATGGAAATAATTCATTCATATAAATACATCTGTGTGAAGGGAAGAACTTTTTTCTGTTTTATTTTTAAATTTTATTTCTAAAAATTTTGAAGTTTAATTATATTTATTTTTCTATACAGCAGGTTATTATTAGTTATCTATTTTATTCATATACATATATACAGGTCAATACCTATCTCCCAACTCATCTGACCACCAACACCCCATGGCTTCCCCGACTTGGTGTCTATACGTTTGTTCTCTACCTCTGTTTCTCTATTTCTGCCCTGCATACCTGTTCATCTGTACCATATATCTAGGTTCCACATACATGCATTAAGACAGAATATTTGTTTTGCTCATTCTGACTTACTTCATTCTGTATGACAGTCTCTAGATCCACCGACTTCTCTACAAATAACATAGTTTCCTTCCTTTTCATGGCTGAGTCATATCCCATTTTATATATGTACCACATCTTTATCCATTCTTCTGTCTGTGGGCATTTAGGTTGCTTCCATTACCTGGCTATTGTTAATAGTGCTGCAATGAACATTGTGGTGAATGTGTGTTTTTGATTTATGGTTTTCTCTGGGTTTATGCCCAGAAGTGGGATTGCTGGATCCTATGGTAATTCTATTTCTAGTTTCTTTAAGGAAACTCCATACTGTTCTCCATAGTGACTGTATCAATTTACCATCCCACCAATAGTGGAAGAGGCTTCCTTTTGTCCACACCCTCCCCAGAATTTGTTGTTTGTAGATTTTCTGATGACGCCAATTCTAACAGGTGTGAGGTGATACCTCATTGTCATTGTCATTTGCATTTCTCTAATAATTAGTGGTGTTGAGCAGCTTTTCATGGGCATCTTGGCCGTCTCTGTGACTTCTTTGAAGAAACGTCTATTTAGATCTTCTGCCCATTTTTGTATTGGGTTGTTTGTTTTATTAATATTAAGGTGTGTGAGCTGTTTATATATATTGGAGATTAAACCTTTGTCCATTGATTCGTTTGCGAACGTTTTCGCCCATTCTGAGGGTTGCCTTTTTCCATTCCCGTTTTTTTTTAACCAAAAAAGAAAGAAAGCAAAAGAAGCGGAACACTAATGTGCGTGAAATATGCCTCTTGAAACTGTCGTTTTGAAATAAGGACGTCTTTTGAACTTTTTGGTCGATATATGACCCAAGGATTAGTTTTCAGTGCAGGTGTCATTTACAGGCCTGCAATGATTTGGAATATCCACTGACTATTAGCGCTGGGATAAAAGCTGCTGTTGTGTGAAACGGCCACAAGGTGGCTGCAGTTCTCCCTTAGCAAATCTGGTTACTAGGGCAACAGAGCCTCAATGGAAGCCGTGTTCTAGATTGGAATTTAGAATGGAATGTGCCAGGAGAAAGTCCCTCAAGTTTGTCTGACTACTTCTTGTTCGTGTTTTCAATTTAATTTTTAATTTTTTATTACAGCAAGTTTGATTACAACGTTTGGCTTGTTGTAGGTGTGCAAGATGTGGTTCTTTTAAACATATACATATGTCTGTTATTCCTGGGACCCTTTTCCCATGTACATTATGACAGAATGTTGAGTAGTCTTCTCTTGGCATTCTGTAGGTCTTTGGTGATTATATATTTCACCTGTGTTTGTATATGTCTCTTAACCCCAATATCATAATGATCCAATCCTCACACCTTTCCATTGGTGAACCATAAGTTTGTTTAATGAATCTGTGATTGCCCTTCTCCGTGGAAATATCTGCCCTGGTATCCGTTTTTAGGTAACACCTATAAGTGATATCCTACGATATGTGTCTTTCACTTTCTGACTTACTACAAGTCACGTGATTACGTGTAGACTCATCTACGGTGCTGCAAATGCCATTGTGCCCTTTTTTTCCTTGTCTAATATTCTGTCTTATCGAGGTCCATTTTCTGCAATGTGATTCCCTGAGGGCTGAGGATTAGCTGACCTGGGCAGCCTGACCCTGCCGGCAAGCCCTCCCCAGGTGTGCCTGGGTTGAGGTCAATAGAAACAGCACTCCAGTTAGCAATAGCCCCTGCAGCTGTGCCTGACTCCATATTCTCTGCCCCGTCAGCATTCTCGGGGCTGTGCTGGTGGGAGGGTGTGAGGGTCCACGGCTTTGTTGGTGGCCCGGTGTGAGTGGGGCTCTGCTGGACTTTCTGCAGGAGTTGCCAGGCTGCCACCTGTAAAGAAGAGGATGTGTCACCCATAACCTCCGCTGGAATTTCTCTCCGGGCTGAGGTGAGGAAGGAAAACAAGGAGTGGGGGCCGGGACAGGAGGGGTATCTCAGCCAGGGAAATGGAAAGCTTCCAGAAGAGCGCCCGGGGCCAGGACCATCCTGGCTGGCCTGCAGGCACCAAGTTGGCCTGCGTGCTGTCACTGGTGTGGCTCCACGGCCCTTCCTCTAGGCTTTCAAGCCCTTGTACATATTCAGGTGTTTTACCTGGGAAGGGTGGGAACAGTTCAGCAGCAGCTGGCCTGGGGCTCAGCTCACGTTTACTCACAGAGGCCTCGGCACGGTCCCCCAACTTTGCAATGAGGACGCTCCTTGCGTGGGGGGGGGCAGGGCTGCTGGCTGTATGGGAGATGATTCCCCACCTCTGACCAATTTCAGAATTGTTTACCGCTGGAGCAAGTGCCCTGATAGGGTTTTCCTCTGTATAACTGCTGGGTTCAGGTTTTTTTTTTCTTTTTTGGTTCAAGTTAGAATTTATTCATCTTTTATGTATTTATTGATATAAGCATGGAAATAATTCATTCATAGAAATACATCTGTGTGAAGGGAAGAACTTTTTTCTGTTTTATTTTTAAATTTTACTTCTAAAAATTTTGAAGTTTAATTATATTTATTTTTCTATACAGCAGGTTATTATTAGTTATCTATTTTATTCATATACATATATACAGGTCAATACCTATCTCCCAACTCATCTGACCACCAACACCCCATGGCTTCCCCGACTTGGTGTCCATACGTTTGTTCTCTACCTCTGTTTCTCTATTTCTTCCCTGCAAACCTGTTCATCTGTACCATATATCTAGGTTCCACATACATGCATTAAGACAGAATATTTGTTTTGCTCATTCTGAGTTACTTCATTCTGTATGACAGTCTCTAGATCCACCGACTTCTCTACAAATAACATAGTTTCCTTCCTTTTCATGGCTGAGTCATATCCCATTTTATATATGTACCACATCTTTATCCATTCTTCTGTCTGTGGGCATTTAGGTTGCTTCCATTACCTGGCTATTTTGTAAATAGTGCTGCAATGAACATTGTGGTGAATGTGTGTTTTTGATTTATGGTTTTCTCTGGGTATATGCCCAGAAGTGGGATTGCTGGATTCTATGGTAATTCTATTTCTAGTTTCTTTAAGGAAACTCCATACTGTTCTCCATAGTGACTGTATCAATTTACCTTCCCACCAATAGTGGAAGAGGCTTCCTTTTGTCCACACCCTCCCCAGAATTTGTTATTTGTAGATTTTCTGATGACGCCGATTCTAAGAGGTGTGAGGTGATACCTCATTGTCGTTTTGATTTGCATTTCTCTAATAATTAGTGGTGTTGAGCAGCTTTTCATGTGCGTCTTGGCCGTCTCTGTGACTTCTTTGAAGAAACGTCTATTTAGATCTTCTGCCCATTTTTGTATTGGGTTGTTTGTTTTATTAATATTAAGCTGCGTGAGCTGTTTATATATATTGGAGATTAAACCTTTGTCCATTGATTCGTTTGCGAACGTTTTCGCCCATTCTGAGGGTTGCCTTTTTACATTCCCGTTTTTCTTTAACCAAAAAAGAAAGAAAGCAGAAGAAGCAGAACACTAATGTGCGTGAAATATGCCTCTTGAAACTGTCGTTTTGAAATATGGACGTCTTTTGAACTTTTTGGTCGATATATGACCCCAGGATTTGTTTTAAGGGCAGGTGTCTTTTACAGGCCTCAATGATTTGGAATATCCACTGACCATTAGCGCTGGGATTAAAGCTGCTGTTGTGTGAAACGGCCACAAGGTGGCAGCAGTTCTCCCTTAGCAAATCTGGTTACTAGGGCAACAGAGCCTCAATGGAAGCCATGTTCTAGATTGGAATTTAGAATGGAATGTGCCAGGAAAAAGCCCCTCAAGTTTGTCTCACTACTTCTTGTTCGTGTTTTCAATTTAATTTTTAATTTTTTATTACAGCAAGTTTGATTACAACGTTTGGCTTGTTGTAGGTGTGCAAGATTTGGTTCTTTTAAACATATACATATGTCTGTTCTTCCTGGGACCCTTTTCCCATGTAAGTTATGACAGAATGTTGAGTAGTCTTCTCTTGGCATTCCGTAGGTCTTTGGTGATTATATATTTCACCTGTGTTTGTATATGTCTCTTAACCCCAATATCATAATGATCCAATCCTCACACCTTTCCATTGGTGAACCATAAGTTTGTTTAATGAATCTGTGATTGCCCTTCTCCATGGAAATATCTGCCCTGGTATCCGTTTTTAGGTAACACCTATAAGTGATATCCTACGATATGTGTCTTTCACTTTCTGACTTACTACAAGTCACGTGATTACCTGTAGACTCATCTACGGTGCTGCAAATGGCATTGTGCCCTTTTTTTCCTTGGCTAATATTCTGTCTTAGCGAGGTCCATTTTCTGCAATGTGATTCCCTGAGGGCTGAGGATTAGCTGACCTGGGCAGCCTGACCCTGCCGGCAAGCCCTCCCCAGGTGTGCCTGGCTTGAGGTCAATAGAAACAGCACTCCAGGCAGCAATAGCCCCTGCAGCTGTGCCTGACTCCATATTCTCTGCCCCGTCAGCAGTCTCGGGGCTGTGCTGGTGGGAGGGTGTGAGGGTCCACGGCTTTGTTGGTGGCCCGGTGTGAGTGGGGCTCTGCTGGACTTTCTGCAGGAGTTGCCAGGCTGCCACCTGTAAAGAAGAGGATGTGTCACCCATAACCTCTGCTGGAATTTCTCTCCGGGCTGAGGTGAGGAAGGAAAACAAGGAGTGGGGGCCGGGACAGGAGGGGTATCTCAGCCAGGGAAATGGAAAGCTTCCAGAAGAGCGCCCGGGGCCAGGACCATCCTGGCTGGCCTGCAGGCACCAAGTTGGCCTGCGTGCTGTCACTGGTGTGGCTCCACGGCCCTTCCTCTAGGCTTTCAAGCCCTTGTACATATTCAGGTGTTTTACCTGGGAAGGGTGGGAACAGTTCAGCAGCAGCTGGCCTGGGGCTCAGCTCACGTTTACTCACAGAGGCCTCGGCACGGTCCCCCAACTTTGCAATGAGGACGCTCCTTGCGTGGGGGGGGGCAGGGCTGCTGGCTGTATGGGAGATGATTCCCCACCTCTGACCAATTTCAGAATTGTTTACCGCTGGAGCAAGTGCCCTGATAGGGTTTTCCTCTGTATTACTGCTGGGTTCAGGTTTTTTTTTTCTTTTTTGGTTCAAGTTAGAATTTATTCATCTTTTATGTATTTATTGATATAAGCATGGAAATAATTCATTCATATAAATACATCTGTGTGAAGGGAAGAACTTTTTTCGGTTTTATTTTTAAATTTTATTCCTAAAATTTTGAAGTTTAATTATATTTATTTTTCTATACAGCATGTTATTATTAGTTATCTATTTTATTCATATACATATATACAGGTCAATACCTATCTCCCAACTCATCTGACCACCAACACCCCATGGCTTCCCCGACTTGGTGTCCATACGTTTGTTCTCTACCTCTGTTTCTCTATTTCTGCCCTGCAAACCTGTTCATCTGTACCATATATCTAGGTTCCACATACATGCATTAAGACAGAATATTTGTTTTGCTCATTCTGACTTACTTCATTCTGTATGACAGTCTCTAGATCCACCGACTTCTCTACAAATAACATAGTTTCCTTCCTTTTCATGGCTGAGTCATATCCCATTTTATATATGTACCACATCTTTATCCATTCTTCTGTCTGTGGGCATTTAGTTTGCTTCCATTACCTGGCTATTGTAAATAGTGCTGCAATGAACATTGTGGTGAATGTGTGTTTTTGATTTATGGTTTTCTCTGGGTATATGCCCAGAAGTCGGATTGCTGGATCCTATGGTAATTCTATTTCTAGTTTCTTTAAGGAAACTCCATACTGTTCTCCATAGTGACTGTATCAATTTACCTTCCCACCAATAGTGGAAGAGGGTTCCTTTTGTCCACACCCTCCCCAGAATTTGTTGCTTGTAGATTTTCTGATGACGCCGATTCTAACAGATGTGAGGTGATACCTCATTGTCGTTTTGATTTGCATTTCTCTAATAATTAGTGGTGTTGAGCAGCTTTTCATGTGCGTCTTGGCCGTCTCTGTGACTTCTTTGAAGAAACGTCTATTTAGATCTTCTGCCCATTTTTGTATTGGGTTGTTTGTTTAATTAATATTAAGCTGCGTGAGCTGTTTATATATATTGGAGATTAAACCTTTGTCCATTGATTCGTTTGCGAACGTTTTCGCCCATTCTGAGGGTTGCCTTTTTCCATTCCCGTTTTTCTTTAACCAAAAAAGAAAGAAAGCAGAAGAAGCAGAACACTAATGTGCGTGAAATATGCCTCTTGAAACTGTCGTTTTGAAATATGGACGTCTTTTGAACTTTTTGGTCGATATATGACCCCAGGATTTGTTTTCAGGGCAGGTGTCTTTTACAGGCCTCAATGATTTGGAATATCCACTGACCATTAGCGCTGGGATTAAAACTGCTGTTGTGTGAAACGGCCACAAGGTGGCAGCAGTTCTCCCTTAGCAAATCTGGTTACTAGGGCAACAGAGCTTCAATGGAAGCCATGTTCTAGATTGGAATTTAGAATGGAATGTGCCAGGAAAAAGCCCCTCAAGTTTGTCTCACTACTTCTTGTTCGTGTTTTCAATTTAATTTTTAATTTTTTATTACAGCAAGTTTGATTACAACGTTTGGCTTGTTGTAGGTGTGCAAGATTTGGTTCTTTTAAACATATACATATGTCTGTTCTTCCTGGGACCCTTTTCCCATGTACGTTATGACAGAATGTTGAGTAGTCTTCTCTTGGCATTCCGTAGGTCTTTGGTGATTATATATTTCACCTGTGTTTGTATATGTCTCTTAACCCCAATATCATAATGATCCAATCCTCACACCTTTCCATTGGTGAACCATAAGTTTGTTTAATGAATCTGTGATTGCCCTTCTCCATGGAAATATCTGCCCTGGTATCCGTTTTTAGGTAACTCCTATAAGTGATATCCTACGATATGTGTCTTTCACTTTCTGACTTACTACAAGTCACGTGATTACCTGTAGACTCATCTACGGTGCTGCAAATGGCATTGTGCCCTTTTTTTCCTTGGCTAATATTCTGTCTTAGCGAGGTCCATTTTCTGCAATGTGATTCCCTGAGGGCTGAGGATTAGCTGACCTGGGCAGCCTGACCCTGCCGGCAAGCCCTCCCCAGGTGTGCCTGGCTTGAGGTCAATAGAAACAGCACTCCAGACAGCAATAGCCCCTGCAGCTGTGCCTGACTCCATATTCTCTGCCCCGTCAGCAGTCTCGGGGCTGTGCTGGTGGGAGGGTGTGAGGGTCCACGGCTTTGTTGGTGGCCCGGTGTGAGTGGGGCTCTGCTGGACTTTCTGCAGGAGTTGCCAGGCTGCCACCTGTAAAGAAGAGGATGTGTCACCCATAACCTCCGCTGGAATTTCTCTCCGGGCTGAGGTGAGGAAGGAAAACAAGGAGTGGGGGCCGGGACAGGAGGGGTATCTCAGCCAGGGAAATGGAAAGCTTCCAGAAGAGCTCCTGGGGCCAGGACCATCCTGGCTGGCCTGCAGGCACCAAGTTGGCCTGCGTGCTGTCGCTGTTGTGGCTCCACGGCCCTTCCTCTAGTCTTTCAAGCCCTTGTACATATTCAGGTGTTTTACCTGGGAAGGTTGGGAACAGTTCAGCAGCAGCTGGCCTGGGGCTCAGCTCACGTTTACTCACAGAGGCCTCGGCACCGTCCCCCAACTTTGCAATGTGGACGCTCCTTGCGTGGGGGGGCCGGGCTGCTGGCTGTATGGGAGATGATTCCCTGCCTCTGACCAATTTCAGAATTGTTTACCGCTGGAGCAAGTGCCCTGATAGGGTTTTCCTCTGTATAACTGCTGGGTTCAGGATTTTTTTTTTCTTTTTTGGTTCAAGTTATAATTTATTCATCTTTTATGTATTTATTGATATAAGCATGGAAATAATTCATTCATAGAAATACATCTGTGTGAAGGGAAGAACTTTTTTCTGTTTTATTTTTAAATTTTACTTCTAAAAATTTTGAAGTTTAATTATATTTATTTTTCTATACAGCAGGTTATTATTAGTTATCTATTTTATTCATATACATATATACAGGTCAATACCTATCTCCCAACTCATCTGACCACCAACACCCCATGGCTTCCCCGACTTGGTGTCCATACGTTTGTTCTCTACCTCTGTTTCTCTAATTCTTCCCTGCAAACCTGTTCATCTGTACCATATATCTAGGTTCCACATACATGCATTAAGACAGAATATTTGTTTTGCTCATTCTGAGTTACTTCATTCTGTATGACAGTCTCTAGATCCACCGACTTCTCTACAAATAACATAGTTTCCTTCCTTTTCATGGCTGAGTCATATCCCATTTTATATATGTACCACATCTTTATCCATTCTTCTGTCTGTGGGCATTTAGGTTGCTTCCATTACCTGGCTATTGTAAATAGTGCTGCAATGAACATTGTGGTGAATGTGTGTTTTTGATTTATGGTTTTCTCTGGGTATATGCCCAGAAGTGGGATTGCTGGATTCTATGGTAATTCTATTTCTAGTTTCTTTAAGGAAACTCCATACTGTTCTCCATAGTGACTGTATCAATTTACCTTCCCACCAATAGTGGAAGAGGCTTCCTTTTGTCCACACCCTCCCCAGAATTTGTTGTTTGTAGATTTTCTGATGACGCCGATTCTAAGAGGTGTGAGGTGATACCTCATTGTCGTTTTGATTTGCATTTCTCTAATAATTAGTGGTGTTGAGCAGCTTTTCATGTGCGTCTTGGCCGTCTCTGTGACTTCTTTGAAGAAACGTCTATTTAGATCTTCTGCCCATTTTTGTATTGGGTTGTTTGTTTTATTAATATTAAGCTGCGTGAGCTGTTTATATATACTGGAGATTAAACCTTTGTCCATTGATTCGTTTGTGAATGTTTTCGCCCATTCTGAGGGTTGCCTTTTTCCATTCCCGTTTTTTTTTAACCAAAAAAGAAAGAAAGCAAAAGAAGCAGAACACTAATGTGCGTGAAATATTCCTCTTGAAACTGTCGTTTTGAAATATGGACGTCTTTTGAACTTTTTGGTCGATATATGACCCCAGGATTTGTTTTCAGGACAGGTGTCATTTACAGGCCTCAATGATTTGGAATATCCACTGACCATTAGCGCTGGGATTAAAGCTGCTGTTGTGTGAAACGGCCACAAGGTGGCAGCAGTTCTCCCTTAGCAAATCTGTTTACTAGGGCAACAGAGCCTCAATGGAAGCCGTGTTCTAGATTGGAATTTAGAATGGAATGTGCCAGGAGAAAGCCCCTCAAGTTTGTCTCACTACTTCTTGTTCGTGTTTTCAATTTAATTTTTTATTTTTTATTACAGCAAGTTTGATTACAACGTTTAGCTTGTTGTAGGTGTGCAAGATGTGGTTCTTTTAAACATATACATATGTCTGTTCTTCCTGGGACCCTTTTCCCATGTACGTTATGACAGAATGTTGAGTAGTCTTCTCTTGGCATTCCGTAGGTCTTTGGTGATTATATATTTCTCCTGTGTTTGTATATGTCTCTTAAACCCAATATCGTAATGAATCCAATCCTCACACCTTTCCATTGGTGAACCATAAGTTTGTTTAATGAATCTGTGATTGCCCTTCTCCGTGGAAATATCTGCCCTGGTATCCGTTTTTAGGTAACACCTATAAATGATATCCTCTGATATGTGTCTGTCACTTTCTGACTTACTACAAGTCACGTGATTACGTGTAGACTCATCTACGGTGCTGCAAATGGCATTGTGCCCTTTTTTTCCTTGTCTAATATTCTGTCTTAGCGAGGTCCATTTTCTGCAATGTGATTCCCTGAGGGCTGAGGATTAGCTGACCTGGGCAGCCTGACCCTGCCGGCAAGCCCTCCCCAGGTGTGCCTGGGTTGAGGTCAATAGAAACAGCACTCCAGGCAGCAATAGCCCCTGCAGCTGTGCCTGACTCCATATTCTCTGCCCCGTCAGCAGTCTCGGGGCTGTGCTGGTGGGAGGGTGTGAGGGTCCACGGCTTTGTTGGTGGCCCGGTGTGAGTGGGGCTCTGCTGGACTTTCTGCAGGAGTTGCCAGGCTGCCACCTGTAAAGAAGAGGATGTGTCACCCATAACCTCCGCTGGAATTTCTCTCCGGGCTGAGGTGAGGAAGGAAAACAAGGAGTGGGGCCCGGGACAGGAGGGGTATCTCAGCCAGGGAAATGGAAAGCTTCCAGAAGAGCGCACGGGGCCAGGACCATCCTGGCTGGCCTGCAGGCACCAAGTTGGCCTGCGTGCTGTCACTGGTGTGGCTCCACGGCCCTTCCTCTAGGCTTTCAAGCCCTTGTACATATTCAGGTGTTTTACCTGGGAAGGGTGGGAACAGTTCAGCAGCAGCTGGCCTGGGGCTCAGCTCACGTTTACTCACAGAGGCCTCGGCACGGTCCCCCAACTTTGCAATGAGGACGCTCCTTGCGTGGGGGGGGGCAGGGCTGCTGGCTGTATGGGAGATGATTCCCCACCTCTGACCAATTTCAGAATTCTTTACCGCTGGAGCAAGTGCCCTGATAGGGTTTTCCTCTGTATAACTGCTGGGTTCAGGTTTTTTTTTTCTTTTTTGGTTCAAGTTAGAATTTATTCATCTTTTATGTATTTATTGATATAAGCATGGAAATAATTCATTCATAGAAATACATCTGTGTGAAGGGAAGAACTTTTTTCTGTTTTATTTTTAAATTTTACTTCTAAAAATTTTGAAGTTTAATTATATTTATTTTTCTATACAGCAGGTTATTATTAGTTATCTATTTTATTCATATACATATATACAGGTCAATACCTATCTCCCAACTCATCTGACCACCAACACCCCATGGCTTCCCCGACTTGGTGTCCATACGTTTGTTCTCTACCTCTGTTTCTCTATTTCTGCCCTGCAAACCTGTTCATCTGTACCATATATCTAGGTTCCACATACATGCATTAAGACAGAATATTTGTTTTGCTCATTCTGACTTACTTCATTCTGTATGACAGTCTCTAGATCCACCGACTTCTCTACAAATAACATAGTTTCCTTCCTTTTCATGGCTGAGTCATATCCCATTTTATATATGTACCACATCTTTATCCATTCTTCTGTCTGTGGGCATTTAGGTTGCTTCCATTACCTGGCTATTTTGTAAATAGTGCTGCAATGAACATTGTGGTGAATGTGTGTTTTTGATTTATGGTTTTCTCTGGGTATATGCCCAGAAGTGGGATTGCTGGATTCTATGGTAATTCTATTTCTAGTTTCTTTAAGGAAACTCCATACTGTTCTCCATAGTGACTGTATCAATTTACCTTCCCACCAATAGTGGAAGAGGCTTCCTTTTGTCCACACCCTCCCCAGAATTTGTTATTTGTAGATTTTCTGATGACGCCGATTCTAACAGGTGTGAGGTGATACCTCATTGTCGTTTTGATTTGCATTTCTCTAATAATTAGTGGTGTTGAGCAGGTTTTCATGTGCGTCTTGGCCGTCTCTGTGACTTCTTTGAAGAAACGTCTATTTAGATCTTCTGCCCATTTTTGTATTGGGTTGTTTGTTTTATTAATATTAAGCTGCGTGAGCTGTTTATATATATTGGAGATTAAACCTTTGTCCATTGATTCGTTTGCGAACGTTTTCGCCCATTCTGAGGGTTGCCTTTTTACATTCCCGTTTTTCTTTAACCAAAAAAGAAAGAAAGCAGAAGAAGCAGAACACTAATGTGCGTGAAATATGCCTCTTGAAACTGTCGTTTTGAAATATGGACGTCTTTTGAACTTTTTGGTCGATATATGACCCCAGGATTTGTTTTAAGGGCAGGTGTCTTTTACAGGCCTCAATGATTTGGAATATCCACTGACCATTAGCGCTGGGATTAAAGCTGCTGTTGTGTGAAACGGCCACAAGGTGGCAGCAGTTCTCCCTTAGCAAATCTGGTTACTAGGGCAACAGAGCCTCAATGGAAGCCATGTTCTAGATTGGAATTTAGAATGGAATGTGCCAGGAAAAAGCCCCTCAAGTTTGTCTCACTACTTCTTGTTCGTGTTTTCAATTTAATTTTTAATTTTTTATTACAGCAAGTTTGATTACAACGTTTGGCTTGTTGTAGGTGTGCAAGATTTGGTTCTTTTAAACATATACATATGTCTGTTCTTCCTGGGACCCTTTTCCCATGTAAGTTATGACAGAATGTTGAGTAGTCTTCTCTTGGCATTCCGTAGGTCTTTGGTGATTATATATTTCACCTGTGTTTGTATATGTCTCTTAACCCCAATATCATAATGATCCAATCCTCACACCTTTCCATTGGTGAACCATAAGTTTGTTTAATGAATCTGTGATTGCCCTTCTCCATGGAAATATCTGCCCTGGTATCCGTTTTTAGGGAACACCTATAAGTGATATCCTACGATATGTGTCTTTCACTTTCTGACTTACTACAAGTCACGTGATTACCTGTAGACTCATCTACGGTGCTGCAAATGGCATTGTGCCCTTTTTTTCCTTGGCTAATATTCTGTCTTAGCGAGGTCCATTTTCTGCAATGTGATTCCCTGAGGGCTGAGGATTAGCTGACCTGGGCAGCCTGACCCTGCCGGCAAGCCCTCCCCAGGTGTGCCTGGCTTGAGGTCAATAGAAACAGCACTCCAGGCAGCAATAGCCCCTGCAGCTGTGCCTGACTCCATATTCTCTGCCCCGTCAGCAGTCTCGGGGCTGTGCTGGTGGGAGGGTGTGAGGGTCCACGGCTTTGTTGGTGGCCCGGTGTGAGTGGGGCTCTGCTGGACTTTCTGCAGGAGTTGCCAGGCTGCCACCTGTAAAGAAGAGGATGTGTCACCCATAACCTCTGCTGGAATTTCTCTCCGGGCTGAGGTGAGGAAGGAAAACAAGGAGTGGGGGCCGGGACAGGAGGGGTATCTCAGCCAGGGAAATGGAAAGCTTCCAGAAGAGCGCCCGGGGCCAGGACCATCCTGGCTGGCCTGCAGGCACCAAGTTGGCCTGCGTGCTGTCACTGGTGTGGCTCCACGGCCCTTCCTCTAGGCTTTCAAGCCCTTGTACATATTCAGGTGTTTTACCTGGGAAGGGTGGGAACAGTTCAGCAGCAGCTGGCCTGGGGCTCAGCTCACGTTTACTCACAGAGGCCTCGGCACGGTCCCCCAACTTTGCAATGAGGACGCTCCTTGCGTGGGGGGGGGCAGGGCTGCTGGCTGTATGGGAGATGATTCCCCACCTCTGACCAATTTCAGAATTGTTTACCGCTGGAGCAAGTGCCCTGATAGGGTTTTCCTCTGTATTACTGCTGGGTTCAGGTTTTTTTTTTCTTTTTTGGTTCAAGTTAGAATTTATTCATCTTTTATGTATTTATTGATATAAGCATGGAAATAATTCATTCATATAAATACATCTGTGTGAAGGGAAGAACTTTTTTCGGTTTTATTTTTAAATTTTATTCCTAAAATTTTGAAGTTTAATTATATTTATTTTTCTATACAGCATGTTATTATTAGTTATCTATTTTATTCATATACATATATACAGGTCAATACCTATCTCCCAACTCATCTGACCACCAACACCCCATGGCTTCCCCGACTTGGTGTCCATACGTTTGTTCTCTACCTCTGTTTCTCTATTTCTGCCCTGCAAACCTGTTCATCTGTACCATATATCTAGGTTCCACATACATGCATTAAGACAGAATATTTGTTTTGCTCATTCTGACTTACTTCATTCTGTATGACAGTCTCTAGATCCACCGACTTCTCTACAAATAACATAGTTTCCTTCCTTTTCATGGCTGAGTCATATCCCATTTTATATATGTACCACATCTTTATCCATTCTTCTGTCTGTGGGCATTTAGTTTGCTTCCATTACCTGGCTATTGTAAATAGTGCTGCAATGAACATTGTGGTGAATGTGTGTTTTTGATTTATGGTTTTCTCTGGGTATATGCCCAGAAGTCGGATTGCTGGATCCTATGGTAATTCTATTTCTAGTTTCTTTAAGGAAACTCCATACTGTTCTCCATAGTGACTGTATCAATTTACCTTCCCACCAATAGTGGAAGAGGGTTCCTTTTGTCCACACCCTCCCCAGAATTTGTTGCTTGTAGATTTTCTGATGACGCCGATTCTAACAGATGTGAGGTGATACCTCATTGTCGTTTTGATTTGCATTTCTCTAATAATTAGTGGTGTTGAGCAGCTTTTCATGTGCGTCTTGGCCGTCTCTGTGACTTCTTTGAAGAAACGTCTATTTAGATCTTCTGCCCATTTTTGTATTGGGTTGTTTGTTTAATTAATATTAAGCTGCGTGAGCTGTTTATATATATTGGAGATTAAACCTTTGTCCATTGATTCGTTTGCGAACGTTTTCGCCCATTCTGAGGGTTGCCTTTTTCCATTCCCGTTTTTCTTTAACCAAAAAAGAAAGAAAGCAGAAGAAGCAGAACACTAATGTGCGTGAAATATGCCTCTTGAAACTGTCGTTTTGAAATATGGACGTCTTTTGAACTTTTTGGTCGATATATGACCCCAGGATTTGTTTTCAGGGCAGGTGTCTTTTACAGGCCTCAATGATTTGGAATATCCACTGACCATTAGCGCTGGGATTAAAACTGCTGTTGTGTGAAACGGCCACAAGGTGGCAGCAGTTCTCCCTTAGCAAATCTGGTTACTAGGGCAACAGAGCTTCAATGGAAGCCATGTTCTAGATTGGAATTTAGAATGGAATGTGCCAGGAAAAAGCCCCTCAAGTTTGTCTCACTACTTCTTGTTCGTGTTTTCAATTTAATTTTTAATTTTTTATTACAGCAAGTTTGATTACAACGTTTGGCTTGTTGTAGGTGTGCAAGATTTGGTTCTTTTAAACATATACATATGTCTGTTCTTCCTGGGACCCTTTTCCCATGTACGTTATGACAGAATGTTGAGTAGTCTTCTCTTGGCATTCCGTAGGTCTTTGGTGATTATATATTTCACCTGTGTTTGTATATGTCTCTTAACCCCAATATCATAATGATCCAATCCTCACACCTTTCCATTGGTGAACCATAAGTTTGTTTAATGAATCTGTGATTGCCCTTCTCCATGGAAATATCTGCCCTGGTATCCGTTTTTAGGTAACACCTATAAGTGATATCCTACGATATGTGTCTTTCACTTTCTGACTTACTACAAGTCACGTGATTACCTGTAGACTCATCTACGGTGCTGCAAATGGCATTGTGCCCTTTTTTTCCTTGGCTAATATTCTGTCTTAGCGAGGTCCATTTTCTGCAATGTGATTCCCTGAGGGCTGAGGATTAGCTGACCTGGGCAGCCTGACCCTGCCGGCAAGCCCTCCCCAGGTGTGCCTGGCTTGAGGTCAATAGAAACAGCACTCCAGACAGCAATAGCCCCTGCAGCTGTGCCTGACTCCATATTCTCTGCCCCGTCAGCAGTCTCGGGGCTGTGCTGGTGGGAGGGTGTGAGGGTCCACGGCTTTGTTGGTGGCCCGGTGTGAGTGGGGCTCTGCTGGACTTTCTGCAGGAGTTGCCAGGCTGCCACCTGTAAAGAAGAGGATGTGTCACCCATAACCTCCGCTGGAATTTCTCTCCGGGCTGAGGTGAGGAAGGAAAACAAGGAGTGGGGGCCGGGACAGGAGGGGTATCTCAGCCAGGGAAATGGAAAGCTTCCAGAAGAGCTCCTGGGGCCAGGACCATCCTGGCTGGCCTGCAGGCACCAAGTTGGCCTGCGTGCTGTCGCTGTTGTGGCTCCACGGCCCTTCCTCTAGTCTTTCAAGCCCTTGTACATATTCAGGTGTTTTACCTGGGAAGGTTGGGAACAGTTCAGCAGCAGCTGGCCTTGGGCTCAGCTCACGTTTACTCACAGAGGCCTCGGCACCGTCCCCCAACTTTGCAATGTGGACGCTCCTTGCGTGGGGGGGCCGGGCTGCTGGCTGTATGGGAGATGATTCCCTGCCTCTGACCAATTTCAGAATTGTTTACCGCTGGAGCAAGTGCCCTGATTGGGTTTTCCTCTGTATAACTGCTGGGTTCAGGATTTTTTTTTTCTTTTTTGGTTCAAGTTATAATTTATTCATCTTTTATGTATTTATTGATATAAGCATGGAAATAATTCATTCATAGAAATACATCTGTGTGAAGGGAAGAACTTTTTTCTGTTTTATTTTTAAATTTTACTTCTAAAAATTTTGAAGTTTAATTATATTTATTTTTCTATACAGCAGGTTATTATTAGTTATCTATTTTATTCATATACATATATACAGGTCAATACCTATCTCCCAACTCATCTGACCACCAACACCCCATGGCTTCCCTGACTTGGTGTCCATACGTTTGTTCTCTACCTCTGTTTCTCTAATTCTTCCCTGCAAACCTGTTCATCTGTACCATATATCTAGGTTCCACATACATGCATTAAGACAGAATATTTGTTTTGCTCATTCTGAGTTACTTCATTCTGTATGACAGTCTCTAGATCCACCGACTTCTCTACAAATAACATAGTTTCCTTCCTTTTCATGGCTGAGTCATATCCCATTTTATATATGTACCACATCTTTATCCATTCTTCTGTCTGTGGGCATTTAGGTTGCTTCCATTACCTGGCTATTGTAAATAGTGCTGCAATGAACATTGTGGTGAATGTGTGTTTTTGATTTATGGTTTTCTCTGGGTATATGCCCAGAAGTGGGATTGCTGGATTCTATGGTAATTCTATTTCTAGTTTCTTTAAGGAAACTCCATACTGTTCTCCATAGTGACTGTATCAATTTACCTTCCCACCAATAGTGGAAGAGGCTTCCTTTTGTCCACACCCTCCCCAGAATTTGTTGTTTGTAGATTTTCTGATGACGCCGATTCTAAGAGGTGTGAGGTGATACCTCATTGTCGTTTTGATTTGCATTTCTCTAATAATTAGTGGTGTTGAGCAGCTTTTCATGTGCGTCTTGGCCGTCTCTGTGACTTCTTTGAAGAAACGTCTATTTAGATCTTCTGCCCATTTTTGTATTGGGTTGTTTGTTTTATTAATATTAAGCTGCGTGAGCTGTTTATATATACTGGAGATTAAACCTTTGTCCATTGATTCGTTTGTGAATGTTTTCGCCCATTCTGAGGGTTGCCTTTTTCCATTCCCGTTTTTTTTTAACCAAAAAAGAAAGAAAGCAAAAGAAGCAGAACACTAATGTGCGTGAAATATTCCTCTTGAAACTGTCGTTTTGAAATATGGATGTCTTTTGAACTTTTTGGTCGATATATGACCCCAGGATTTGTTTTCAGGACAGGTGTCATTTACAGGCCTCAATGATTTGGAATATCCACTGACCATTAGCGCTGGGATTAAAGCTGCTGTTGTGTGAAACGGCCACAAGGTGGCAGCAGTTCTCCCTTAGCAAATCTGTTTACTAGGGCAACAGAGCCTCAATGGAAGCCGTGTTCTAGATTGGAATTTAGAATGGAATGTGCCAGGAGAAAGCCCCTCAAGTTTGTCTCACTACTTCTTGTTCGTGTTTTCAATTTAATTTTTAATTTTTTATTACAGCAAGTTTGATTACAACGTTTAGCTTGTTGTAGGTGTGCAAGATGTGGTTCTTTTAAACATATACATATGTCTGTTCTTCCTGGGACCCTTTTCCCATGTACGTTATGACAGAATGTTGAGTAGTCTTCTCT